>NW_027288655.1:605000-905000 GCF_037038585.1 Patagioenas fasciata | reverse complement strand
ACACTTGTGTGCTTGTGGGAGAGCCTGTGTCTTTCCTGGAAGCGTTTGGGAGTTTTGCTCAGACGCGTGTTTCCTCAAGTTCAAGAATCAAGATCTAGGATACCTGCAGACAGGTGCCTGTTTGTGTGGAGACAGTCTGTTTGAAACTGTGTTCCTCAGCGCCCGCTCTTTCTCCCCGTCGCTCCACACGCCTGGGAGTCCCTTTCTTTCTCTCCACAAGCACGTGTGTTGACTTCGTCGCACATGTGCATCTGCACAAGCGTTGAGCTCAGCAGAGCGTGTCTCTTGACACTTGATGTGCGTTGGCTGTGTCTGCGTGCTCCAGTGAAGAGAGAAACGGGAAATCATCTTGGTAGAGGCAACAAAGCAAAAGCGAGGCAGGATTGACATCTGCTCAACAGAGACGGATTCCCTGCGCTGACACAGTTCACAGTTACACGAGAAGCAATCTGAGCGGTCCGTCGACCGGAGACGTGTTTCCCAAGAGGTCGTTTAGCGAGTGAACAGCAGTGTGCGCGACTTTCAGGAGTGTGCCTGGAAAGTGCCAGAATCACCAGGAGCATCTGTGCAAAAGCTGCTGCCTCTGTGACCGCATTGAGGCACGTTCGCGTGTCTGCGAGTATATAGACGGCTCTTTCGCGTTCACTCCGAGGGAAACGGTCCGCTATTGCTTCTGTGCGCACAGACGCGATTCCCTTGTCTCTTGCGAACACAGGGAACTCTGTGCATCCAAATCTACAGGCTAAGGACGCGTCTGCATATGTTTTGGTGAACAATCGAGTGTGCGTGTTCTGACAGCTGCCTCTATGCAGACGTCTCCACAGAGCCACTTCTGAATGCCCCGCAGCCCAGGACTGAATGGATACACTAACAAGTGCACCGGTGTGAGCAACCACATATGCAGAAGGACGTCTTTCATCTCACAGAAGCGCGAACGTCTTGGCGTTCAAGCACATGGCAGAAACAAGGTGTGAACAGATGAGCTGCTGCTATTTTCTCCGTTCGGCATGCTTCGTTGTAGCTCTCTTGCCGGTCGCCGGCTTAGCGGCTTGCTTTGCGCGACTAGCTCTGGGGAGAGAAGGAGATAGCGCCGGAAACCTCGCCTTTTGCCTTCTTCGGCGCTGGAACCTGGTTGCTGCGCCTTCTCTTTGTCCATGTGCACACACACGATTCCTCAGCGAAAACCATGCAGAAACCTTTCCACGAGCACCCAGGGATGTGCACCCAGCACCACGTGCACGCACACGCAGCTAGAGAAAAGCACCTACCTTTTCACACACTGACGCCTAAGCAAACGCGTGGCCACACACACGCACACATCCGCAAGCGCGCCTACTCCCATCTATTGAGGGAAAGACGGACGAGCAACGTCCTGACAGGCTTGAGGGGAAAAACGTCCGTTGACGGTTGGCGTACTGCACGCCCGCCTACGGGGCTGCAGGGGAATCCACATTTGGAAGGTACCTGAAGACGTGTGCCTGTTCTTGGAGCTCCGCTAGTAGGGTAGCAAAGACACTCGTAGGCAGTACTGAATGCTGCTCCGTGCTACTTCTCCTCCGCTGGCAAATGCTTCACAGTCGCCCTAGGAAAGACGTTTAACAATCGATCTCCAAGAGGAACGAAACACATGATGCCATAAGGCGAAAGAATAGCAGGGCATCTCTTCACAGGCTTGTCCCTGATCTATAGCTGAGGGCAAACACTTGTGTGCTTGTGGGAGAGCCTGTGTCTTTCCTGGAAGCGTTTGGGAGTTTTGCTCAGACGCGTGTTTCCTCAAGTTCAAGAATCAAGATCTAGGATACCTGCAGACAGGTGCCTGTTTGTGTGGAGACAGTCTGTTTGAAACTGTGTTCCTCAGCGCCCGCTCTTTCTCCCCGTCGCTCCACACGCCTGGGAGTCCCTTTCTTTCTCTCCACAAGCACGTGTGTTGACTTCGTCGCACATGTGCATCTGCACAAGCGTTGAGCTCAGCAGAGCGTGTCTCTTGACACTTGATGTGCGTTGGCTGTGTCTGCCTGCTCCACTGAAGAGAGAAACGGGAAATCATCTTGGTAGAGGCAACAAAGCAAAAGCGAGGCAGGATTGACATCTGCTCAACAGAGACGGATTCCCTGCGCTGACACAGTTCACAGTTACACGAGAAGCAATCTGAGCGGTCCGTCGACCGGAGACGTGTTTCCCAAGAGGTCGTTTAGCGAGTGAACAGCAGTGTGCGCGACTTTCAGGAGTGTGCCTGGAAAGTGCCAGAATCACCAGGAGCATCTGTGCAAAAGCTGCTGCCTCTGTGACCGCATTGAGGCACGTTCGCGTGTCTGCGAGTATATAGACGGCTCTTTCGCGTTCACTCCGAGGGAAACGGTCCGCTATTGCTTCTGTGCGTACAGACGCGATTCCCTTGTCTCTTGCGAACACAGGGAACTCTGTGCATCCAAATCTACAGGCTAAGGACGCGTCTGCATATGTTTTGGTGAACAATCGAGTGTGCGTGTTCTGACAGCTGCCTCTATGCAGACGTCTCCACAGAGCCACTTCTGAATGCCCCGCAGCCCAGGACTGAATGGATACACTAACAAGTGCACCGGTGTGAGCAACCACATATGCAGAAGGACGTCTTTCATCTCACAGAAGCGCGAACGTCTTGGCGTTCAAGCACATGGCAGAAACAAGGTGTGAACAGATGAGCTGCTGCTATTTTCTCCGTTCGGCATGCTTCGTTGTAGCTCTCTTGCCGGTCGCCGGCTTAGCGGCTTGCTTTGCGCGACTAGCTCTGGGGAGAGAAGGAGATAGCGCCGGAAACCTCGCCTTTTGCCTTCTTCGGCGCTGGAACCTGGTTGCTGCGCCTTCTCTTTGTCCATGTGCACACACACGATTCCTCAGCGAAAACCATGCAGAAACCTTTCCACGAGCACCCAGGGATGTGCACCCAGCACCACGTGCACGCACACGCAGCTAGAGAAAAGCACCTACCTTTTCACACACTGACGCCTAAGCAAACGCGTGGCCACACACACGCACACATCCGCAAGCGCGCCTACTCCCATCTATTGAGGGAAAGACGGACGAGCAACGTCCTGACAGGCTTGAGGGGAAAAACGTCCGTTGACGGTTGGCGTACTGCACGCCCGCCTACGGGGCTGCAGGGGAATCCACATTTGGAAGGTACCTGAAGACGTGTGCCTGTTCTTGGAGCTCCGCTAGTAGGGTAGCAAAGACACTCGTAGGCAGTACTGAATGCTGCTCCGTGCTACTTCTCCTCCGCTGGCAAATGCTTCACAGTCGCCCTAGGAAAGACGTTTAACAATCGATCTCCAAGAGGAACGAAACACATGATGCCATAAGGCGAAAGAATAGCAGGGCATCTCTTCACAGGCTTGTCCCTGATCTATAGCTGAGGGCAAACACTTGTGTGCTTGTGGGAGAGCCTGTGTCTTTCCTGGAAGCGTTTGGGAGTTTTGCTCAGACGCGTGTTTCCTCAAGTTCAAGAATCAAGATCTAGGATACCTGCAGACAGGTGCCTGTTTGTGTGGAGACAGTCTGTTTGAAACTGTGTTCCTCAGCGCCCGCTCTTTCTCCCCGTCGCTCCACACGCCTGGGAGTCCCTTTCTTTCTCTCCACAAGCACGTGTGTTGACTTCGTCGCACATGTGCATCTGCACAAGCGTTGAGCTCAGCAGAGCGTGTCTCTTGACACTTGATGTGCGTTGGCTGTGTCTGCGTGCTCCAGTGAAGAGAGAAACGGGAAATCATCTTGGTAGAGGCAACAAAGCAAAAGCGAGGCAGGATTGACATCTGCTCAACAGAGACGGATTCCCTGCGCTGACACAGTTCACAGTTACACGAGAAGCAATCTGAGCGGTCCGTCGACCGGAGACGTGTTTCCCAAGAGGTCGTTTAGCGAGTGAACAGCAGTGTGCGCGACTTTCAGGAGTGTGCCTGGAAAGTGCCAGAATCACCAGGAGCATCTGTGCAAAAGCTGCTGCCTCTGTGACCGCATTGAGGCACGTTCGCGTGTCTGCGAGTATATAGACGGCTCTTTCGCGTTCACTCCGAGGGAAACGGTCCGCTATTGCTTCTGTGCGCACAGACGCGATTCCCTTGTCTCTTGCGAACACAGGGAACTCTGTGCATCCCAATCTACAGGCTAAGGACGCGTCTGCATATGTTTTGGTGAACAATCGAGTGTGCGTGTTCTGACAGCTGCCTCTATGCAGACGTCTCCACAGAGCCACTTCTGAATGCCCCGCAGCCCAGGACTGAATGGATACACTAACAAGTGCACCGGTGTGAGCAACCACATATGCAGAAGGACGTCTTTCATCTCACAGAAGCGCGAACGTCTTGGCGTTCAAGCACATGGCAGAAACAAGGTGTGAACAGATGAGCTGCTGCTATTTTCTCCGTTCGGCATGCTTCGTTGTAGCTCTCTTGCCGGTCGCCGGCTTAGCGGCTTGCTTTGCGCGACTAGCTCTGGGGAGAGAAGGAGATAGCGCCGGAAACCTCGCCTTTTGCCTTCTTCGGCGCTGGAACCTGGTTGCTGCGCCTTCTCTTTGTCCATGTGCACACACACGATTCCTCAGCGAAAACCATGCAGAAACCTTTCCACGAGCACCCAGGGATGTGCACCCAGCACCACGTGCACGCACACGCAGCTAGAGAAAAGCACCTACCTTTTCACACACTGATGCCTAAGCAAACGCGTGGCCACACACACGCACACATCCGCAAGCGCGCCTACTCCCATCTATTGAGGGAAAGACGGACGAGCAACGTCCTGACAGGCTTGAGGGGAAAAACGTCCGTTGACGGTTGGCGTACTGCACGCCCGCCTACGGGGCTGCAGGGGAATCCACATTTGGAAGGTACCTGAAGATGTGTGCCTGTTCTTGGAGCTCCGCTAGTAGGGTAGCAAAGACACTCGTAGGCAGTACTGAATGCTGCTCCGTGCTACTTCTCCTCCGCTGGCAAATGCTTCACAGTCGCCCGAGGAAAGACGTTTAACAATCGATCTCCAAGAGGAACGAAAGACATGATGCCATAAGGCGAAAGAATAGCAGGGCATCTCTTCACAGGCTTGTCCCTGATCTATAGCTGAGGGCAAACACTTGTGTGCTTGTGGGAGAGCCTGTGTCTTTCCTGGAAGCGTTTGGGAGTTTTGCTCAGACGCGTGTTTCCTCAAGTTCAAGAATCAAGATCTAGGATACCTGCAGACAGGTGCCTGTTTGTGTGGAGACAGTCTGTTTGAAACTGTGTTCCTCAGCGCCCGCTCTTTCTCCCCGTCGCTCCACACGCCTGGGAGTCCCTTTCTTTCTCTCCACAAGCACGTGTGTTGACTTCGTCGCACATGTGCATCTGCACAAGCGTTGAGCTCAGCAGAGCGTGTCTCTTGACACTTGATGTGCGTTGGCTGTGTCTGCGTGCTCCAGTGAAGAGAGAAACGGGAAATCATCTTGGTAGAGGCAACAAAGCAAAAGCGAGGCAGGATTGACATCTGCTCAACAGAGACGGATTCCCTGCGCTGACACAGTTCACAGTTACACGAGAAGCAATCTGAGCGGTCCGTCGACCGGAGACGTGTTTCCCAAGAGGTCGTTTAGCGAGTGAACAGCAGTGTGCGCGACTTTCAGGAGTGTGCCTGGAAAGTGCCAGAATCACCAGGAGCATCTGTGCAAAAGCTGCTGCCTCTGTGACCGCATTGAGGCACGTTCGCGTGTCTGCGAGTATATAGACGGCTCTTTCGCGTTCACTCCGAGGGAAACGGTCCGCTATTGCTTCTGTGCGCACAGACGCGATTCCCTTGTCTCTTGCGAACACAGGGAACTCTGTGCATCCCAATCTACAGGCTAAGGACGCGTCTGCATATGTTTTGGTGAACAATCGAGTGTGCGTGTTCTGACAGCTGCCTCTATGCAGACGTCTCCACAGAGCCACTTCTGAATGCCCCGCAGCCCAGGACTGAATGGATACACTAACAAGTGCACCGGTGTGAGCAACCACATATGCAGAAGGACGTCTTTCATCTCACAGAAGCGCGAACGTCTTGGCGTTCAAGCACATGGCAGAAACAAGGTGTGAACAGATGAGCTGCTGCTATTTTCTCCGTTCGGCATGCTTCGTTGTAGCTCTCTTGCCGGTCGCCGGCTTAGCGGCTTGCTTTGCGCGACTAGCTCTGGGGAGAGAAGGAGATAGCGCCGGAAACCTCGCCTTTTGCCTTCTTCGGCGCTGGAACCTGGTTGCTGCGCCTTCTCTTTGTCCATGTGCACACACACGATTCCTCAGCGAAAACCATGCAGAAACCTTTCCACGAGCACCCAGGGATGTGCACCCAGCACCACGTGCACGCACACGCAGCTAGAGAAAAGCACCTACCTTTTCACACACTGACGCCTAAGCAAACGCGTGGCCACACACACGCACACATCCGCAAGCGCGCCTACTCCCATCTATTGAGGGAAAGACGGACGAGCAACGTCCTGACAGGCTTGAGGGGAAAAACGTCCGTTGACGGTTGGCGTACTGCACGCCCGCCTACGGGGCTGCAGGGGAATCCACATTTGGAAGGTACCTGAAGATGTGTGCCTGTTCTTGGAGCTCCGCTAGTAGGGTAGCAAAGACACTCGTAGGCAGTACTGAATGCTGCTCCGTGCTACTTCTCCTCCGCTGGCAAATGCTTCACAGTCGCCCTAGGAAAGACGTTTAACAATCGATCTCCAAGAGGAACGAAACACATGATGCCATAAGGCGAAAGAATAGCAGGGCATCTCTTCACAGGCTTGTCCCTGATCTATAGCTGAGGGCAAACACTTGTGTGCTTGTGGGAGAGCCTGTGTCTTTCCTGGAAGCGTTTGGGAGTTTTGCTCAGACGCGTGTTTCCTCAAGTTCAAGAATCAAGATCTAGGATACCTGCAGACAGGTGCCTGTTTGTGTGGAGACAGTCTGTTTGAAACTGTGTTCCTCAGCGCCCGCTCTTTCTCCCCGTCGCTCCACACGCCTGGGAGTCCCTTTCTTTCTCTCCACAAGCACGTGTGTTGACTTCGTCGCACATGTGCATCTGCACAAGCGTTGAGCTCAGCAGAGCGTGTCTCTTGACACTTGATGTGCGTTGGCTGTGTCTGCGTGCTCCAGTGAAGAGAGAAACGGGAAATCATCTTGGTAGAGGCAACAAAGCAAAAGCGAGGCAGGATTGACATCTGCTCAACAGAGACGGATTCCCTGCGCTGACACAGTTCACAGTTACACGAGAAGCAATCTGAGCGGTCCGTCGACCGGAGACGTGTTTCCCAAGAGGTCGTTTAGCGAGTGAACAGCAGTGTGCGCGACTTTCAGGAGTGTGCCTGGAAAGTGCCAGAATCACCAGGAGCATCTGTGCAAAAGCTGCTGCCTCTGTGACCGCATTGAGGCACGTTCGCGTGTCTGCGAGTATATAGACGGCTCTTTCGCGTTCACTCCGAGGGAAACGGTCCGCTATTGCTTCTGTGCGTACAGACGCGATTCCCTTGTCTCTTGCGAACACAGGGAACTCTGTGCATCCAAATCTACAGGCTAAGGACGCGTCTGCATATGTTTTGGTGAACAATCGAGTGTGCGTGTTCTGACAGCTGCCTCTATGCAGACGTCTCCACAGAGCCACTTCTGAATGCCCCGCAGCCCAGGACTGAATGGATACACTAACAAGTGCACCGGTGTGAGCAACCACATATGCAGAAGGACGTCTTTCATCTCACAGAAGCGCGAACGTCTTGGCGTTCAAGCACATGGCAGAAACAAGGTGTGAACAGATGAGCTGCTGCTATTTTCTCCGTTCGGCATGCTTCGTTGTAGCTCTCTTGCCGGTCGCCGGCTTAGCGGCTTGCTTTGCGCGACTAGCTCTGGGGAGAGAAGGAGATAGCGCCGGAAACCTCGCCTTTTGCCTTCTTCGGCGCTGGAACCTGGTTGCTGCGCCTTCTCTTTGTCCATGTGCACACACACGATTCCTCAGCGAAAACCATGCAGAAACCTTTCCACGAGCACCCAGGGATGTGCACCCAGCACCACGTGCACGCACACGCAGCTAGAGAAAAGCACCTACCTTTTCACACACTGATGCCTAAGCAAACGCGTGGCCACACACACGCACACATCCGCAAGCGCGCCTACTCCCATCTATTGAGGGAAAGACGGACGAGCAACGTCCTGACAGGCTTGAGGGGAAAAACGTCCGTTGACGGTTGGCGTACTGCACGCCCGCCTACGGGGCTGCAGGGGAATCCACATTTGGAAGGTACCTGAAGATGTGTGCCTGTTCTTGGAGCTCCGCTAGTAGGGTAGCAAAGACACTCGTAGGCAGTACTGAATGCTGCTCCGTGCTACTTCTCCTCCGCTGGCAAATGCTTCACAGTCGCCCTAGGAAAGACGTTTAACAATCGATCTCCAAGAGGAACGAAACACATGATGCCATAAGGCGAAAGAATAGCAGGGCATCTCTTCACAGGCTTGTCCCTGATCTATAGCTGAGGGCAAACACTTGTGTGCTTGTGGGAGAGCCTGTGTCTTTCCTGGAAGCGTTTGGGAGTTTTGCTCAGACGCGTGTTTCCTCAAGTTCAAGAATCAAGATCTAGGATACCTGCAGACAGGTGCCTGTTTGTGTGGAGACAGTCTGTTTGAAACTGTGTTCCTCAGCGCCCGCTCTTTCTCCCCGTCGCTCCACACGCCTGGGAGTCCCTTTCTTTCTCTCCACAAGCACGTGTGTTGACTTCGTCGCACATGTGCATCTGCACAAGCGTTGAGCTCAGCAGAGCGTGTCTCTTGACACTTGATGTGCGTTGGCTGTGTCTGCGTGCTCCAGTGAAGAGAGAAACGGGAAATCATCTTGGTAGAGGCAACAAAGCAAAAGCGAGGCAGGATTGACATCTGCTCAACAGAGACGGATTCCCTGCGCTGACACAGTTCACAGTTACACGAGAAGCAATCTGAGCGGTCCGTCGACCGGAGACGTGTTTCCCAAGAGGTCGTTTAGCGAGTGAACAGCAGTGTGCGCGACTTTCAGGAGTGTGCCTGGAAAGTGCCAGAATCACCAGGAGCATCTGTGCAAAAGCTGCTGCCTCTGTGACCGCATTGAGGCACGTTCGCGTGTCTGCGAGTATATAGACGGCTCTTTCGCGTTCACTCCGAGGGAAACGGTCTGCTATTGCTTCTGTGCGTACAGACGCGATTCCCTTGTCTCTTGCGAACACAGGGAACTCTGTGCATCCAAATCTACAGGCTAAGGACGCGTCTGCATATGTTTTGGTGAACAATCGAGTGTGCGTGTTCTGACAGCTGCCTCTATGCAGACGTCTCCACAGAGCCACTTCTGAATGCCCCGCAGCCCAGGACTGAATGGATACACTAACAAGTGCACCGGTGTGAGCAACCACATATGCAGAAGGACGTCTTTCATCTCACAGAAGCGCGAACGTCTTGGCGTTCAAGCACATGGCAGAAACAAGGTGTGAACAGATGAGCTGCTGCTATTTTCTCCGTTCGGCATGCTTCGTTGTAGCTCTCTTGCCGGTCGCCGGCTTAGCGGCTTGCTTTGCGCGACTAGCTCTGGGGAGAGAAGGAGATAGCGCCGGAAACCTCGCCTTTTGCCTTCTTCGGCGCTGGAACCTGGTTGCTGCGCCTTCTCTTTGTCCATGTGCACACACACGATTCCTCAGCGAAAACCATGCAGAAACCTTTCCACGAGCACCCAGGGATGTGCACCCAGCACCACGTGCACGCACACGCAGCTAGAGAAAAGCACCTACCTTTTCACACACTGACGCCTAAGCAAACGCGTGGCCACACACACGCACACATCCGCAAGCGCGCCTACTCCCATCTATTGAGGGAAAGACGGACGAGCAACGTCCTGACAGGCTTGAGGGGAAAAACGTCCGTTGACGGTTGGCGTACTGCACGCCCGCCTACGGGGCTGCAGGGGAATCCACATTTGGAAGGTACCTGAAGACGTGTGCCTGTTCTTGGAGCTCCGCTAGTAGGGTAGCAAAGACACTCGTAGGCAGTACTGAATGCTGCTCCGTGCTACTTCTCCTCCGCTGGCAAATGCTTCACAGTCGCCCTAGGAAAGACGTTTAACAATCGATCTCCAAGAGGAACGAAACACATGATGCCATAAGGCGAAAGAATAGCAGGGCATCTCTTCACAGGCTTGTCCCTGATCTATAGCTGAGGGCAAACACTTGTGTGCTTGTGGGAGAGCCTGTGTCTTTCCTGGAAGCGTTTGGGAGTTTTGCTCAGACGCGTGTTTCCTCAAGTTCAAGAATCAAGATCTAGGATACCTGCAGACAGGTGCCTGTTTGTGTGGAGACAGTCTGTTTGAAACTGTGTTCCTCAGCGCCCGCTCTTTCTCCCCGTCGCTCCACACGCCTGGGAGTCCCTTTCTTTCTCTCCACAAGCACGTGTGTTGACTTCGTCGCACATGTGCATCTGCACAAGCGTTGAGCTCAGCAGAGCGTGTCTCTTGACACTTGATGTGCGTTGGCTGTGTCTGCCTGCTCCAGTGAAGAGAGAAACGGGAAATCATCTTGGTAGAGGCAACAAAGCAAAAGCGAGGCAGGATTGACATCTGCTCAACAGAGACGGATTCCCTGCGCTGACACAGTTCACAGTTACACGAGAAGCAATCTGAGCGGTCCGTCGACCGGAGACGTGTTTCCCAAGAGGTCGTTTAGCGAGTGAACAGCAGTGTGCGCGACTTTCAGGAGTGTGCCTGGAAAGTGCCAGAATCACCAGGAGCATCTGTGCAAAAGCTGCTGCCTCTGTGACCGCATTGAGGCACGTTCGCGTGTCTGCGAGTATATAGACGGCTCTTTCGCGTTCACTCCGAGGGAAACGGTCCGCTATTGCTTCTGTGCGCACAGACGCGATTCCCTTGTCTCTTGCGAACACAGGGAACTCTGTGCATCCCAATCTACAGGCTAAGGACGCGTCTGCATATGTTTTGGTGAACAATCGAGTGTGCGTGTTCTGACAGCTGCCTCTATGCAGACGTCTCCACAGAGCCACTTCTGAATGCCCCGCAGCCCAGGACTGAATGGATACACTAACAAGTGCACCGGTGTGAGCAACCACATATGCAGAAGGACGTCTTTCATCTCACAGAAGCGCGAACGTCTTGGCGTTCAAGCACATGGCAGAAACAAGGTGTGAACAGATGAGCTGCTGCTATTTTCTCCGTTCGGCATGCTTCGTTGTAGCTCTCTTGCCGGTCGCCGGCTTAGCGGCTTGCTTTGCGCGACTAGCTCTGGGGAGAGAAGGAGATAGCGCCGGAAACCTCGCCTTTTGCCTTCTTCGGCGCTGGAACCTGGTTGCTGCGCCTTCTCTTTGTCCATGTGCACACACACGATTCCTCAGCGAAAACCATGCAGAAACCTTTCCACGAGCACCCAGGGATGTGCACCCAGCACCACGTGCACGCACACGCAGCTAGAGAAAAGCACCTACCTTTTCACACACTGATGCCTAAGCAAACGCGTGGCCACACACACGCACACATCCGCAAGCGCGCCTACTCCCATCTATTGAGGGAAAGACGGACGAGCAACGTCCTGACAGGCTTGAGGGGAAAAACGTCCGTTGACGGTTGGCGTACTGCACGCCCGCCTACGGGGCTGCAGGGGAATCCACATTTGGAAGGTACCTGAAGATGTGTGCCTGTTCTTGGAGCTCCGCTAGTAGGGTAGCAAAGACACTCGTAGGCAGTACTGAATGCTGCTCCGTGCTACTTCTCCTCCGCTGGCAAATGCTTCACAGTCGCCCGAGGAAAGACGTTTAACAATCGATCTCCAAGAGGAACGAAACACATGATGCCATAAGGCGAAAGAATAGCAGGGCATCTCTTCACAGGCTTGTCCCTGATCTATAGCTGAGGGCAAACACTTGTGTGCTTGTGGGAGAGCCTGTGTCTTTCCTGGAAGCGTTTGGGAGTTTTGCTCAGACGCGTGTTTCCTCAAGTTCAAGAATCAAGATCTAGGATACCTGCAGACAGGTGCCTGTTTGTGTGGAGACAGTCTGTTTGAAACTGTGTTCCTCAGCGCCCGCTCTTTCTCCCCGTCGCTCCACACGCCTGGGAGTCCCTTTCTTTCTCTCCACAAGCACGTGTGTTGACTTCGTCGCACATGTGCATCTGCACAAGCGTTGAGCTCAGCAGAGCGTGTCTCTTGACACTTGATGTGCGTTGGCTGTGTCTGCCTGCTCCAGTGAAGAGAGAAACGGGAAATCATCTTGGTAGAGGCAACAAAGCAAAAGCGAGGCAGGATTGACATCTGCTCAACAGAGACGGATTCCCTGCGCTGACACAGTTCACAGTTACACGAGAAGCAATCTGAGCGGTCCGTCGACCGGAGACGTGTTTCCCAAGAGGTCGTTTAGCGAGTGAACAGCAGTGTGCGCGACTTTCAGGAGTGTGCCTGGAAAGTGCCAGAATCACCAGGAGCATCTGTGCAAAAGCTGCTGCCTCTGTGACCGCATTGAGGCACGTTCGCGTGTCTGAGAGTATATAGACGGCTCTTTCGCGTTCACTCCGAGGGAAACGGTCCGCTATTGCTTCTGTGCGCACAGACGCGATTCCCTTGTCTCTTGCGAACACAGGGAACTCTGTGCATCCCAATCTACAGGCTAAGGACGCGTCTGCATATGTTTTGGTGAACAATCGAGTGTGCGTGTTCTGACAGCTGCCTCTATGCAGACGTCTCCACAGAGCCACTTCTGAATGCCCCGCAGCCCAGGACTGAATGGATACACTAACAAGTGCACCGGTGTGAGCAACCACATATGCAGAAGGACGTCTTTCATCTCACAGAAGCGCGAACGTCTTGGCGTTCAAGCACATGGCAGAAACAAGGTGTGAACAGATGAGCTGCTGCTATTTTCTCCGTTCGGCATGCTTCGTTGTAGCTCTCTTGCCGGTCGCCGGCTTAGCGGCTTGCTTTGCGCGACTAGGTCTGGGGAGAGAAGGAGATAGCGCCGGAAACCTCGCCTTTTGCCTTCTTCGGCGCTGGAACCTGGTTGCTGCGCCTTCTCTTTGTCCATGTGCACACACACGATTCCTCAGCGAAAACCATGCAGAAACCTTTCCACGAGCACCCAGGGATGTGCACCCAGCACCACGTGCACGCACACGCAGCTAGAGAAAAGCACCTACCTTTTCACACACTGATGCCTAAGCAAACGCGTGGCCACACACACGCACACATCCGCAAGCGCGCCTACTCCCATCTATTGAGGGAAAGACGGACGAGCAACGTCCTGACAGGCTTGAGGGGAAAAACGTCCGCTGACGGTTGGCGTACTGCACGCCCGCCTACGGGGCTGCAGGGGAATCCACATTTGGAAGGTACCTGAAGATGTGTGCCTGTTCTTGGAGCTCCGCTAGTAGGGTAGCAAAGACACTCGTAGGCAGTACTGAATGCTGCTCCGTGCTACTTCTCCTCCGCTGGCAAATGCTTCACAGTCGCCCTAGGAAAGACGTTTAACAATCGATCTCCAAGAGGAACGAAACACATGATGCCATAAGGCGAAAGAATAGCAGGGCATCTCTTCACAGGCTTGTCCCTGATCTATAGCTGAGGGCAAACACTTGTGTGCTTGTGGGAGAGCCTGTGTCTTTCCTGGAAGCGTTTGGGAGTTTTGCTCAGACGCGTGTTTCCTCAAGTTCAAGAATCAAGATCTAGGATACCTGCAGACAGGTGCCTGTTTGTGTGGAGACAGTCTGTTTGAAACTGTGTTCCTCAGCGCCCGCTCTTTCTCCCCGTCGCTCCACACGCCTGGGAGTCCCTTTCTTTCTCTCCACAAGCACGTGTGTTGACTTCGTCGCACATGTGCATCTGCACAAGCGTTGAGCTCAGCAGAGCGTGTCTCTTGACACTTGATGTGCGTTGGCTGTGTCTGCCTGCTCCAGTGAAGAGAGAAACGGGAAATCATCTTGGTAGAGGCAACAAAGCAAAAGCGAGGCAGGATTGACATCTGCTCAACAGAGACGGATTCCCTGCGCTGACACAGTTCACAGTTACACGAGAAGCAATCTGAGCGGTCCGTCGACCGGAGACGTGTTTCCCAAGAGGTCGTTTAGCGAGTGAACAGCAGTGTGCGCGACTTTCAGGAGTGTGCCTGGAAAGTGCCAGAATCACCAGGAGCATCTGTGCAAAAGCTGCTGCCTCTGTGACCGCATTGAGGCACGTTCCCGTGTCTGCGAGTATATAGACGGCTCTTTCGCGTTCACTCCGAGGGAAACGGTCCGCTATTGCTTCTGTGCGCACAGACGCGATTCCCTTGTCTCTTGCGAACACAGGGAACTCTGTGCATCCAAATCTACAGGCTAAGGACGCGTCTGCATATGTTTTGGTGAACAATCGAGTGTGCGTGTTCTGACAGCTGCCTCTATGCAGACGTCTCCACAGAGCCACTTCTGAATGCCCCGCAGCCCAGGACTGAATGGATACACTAACAAGTGCACCGGTGTGAGCAACCACATATGCAGAAGGACGTCTTTCATCTCACAGAAGCGCGAACGTCTTGGCGTTCAAGCACATGGCAGAAACAAGGTGTGAACAGATGAGCTGCTGCTATTTTCTCCGTTCGGCATGCTTCGTTGTAGCTCTCTTGCCGGTCGCCGGCTTAGCGGCTTGCTTTGCGCGACTAGCTCTGGGGAGAGAAGGAGATAGCGCCGGAAACCTCGCCTTTTGCCTTCTTCGGCGCTGGAACCTGGTTGCTGCGCCTTCTCTTTGTCCATGTGCACACACACGATTCCTCAGCGAAAACCATGCAGAAACCTTTCCACGAGCACCCAGGGATGTGCACCCAGCACCACGTGCACGCACACGCAGCTAGAGAAAAGCACCTACCTTTTCACACACTGATGCCTAAGCAAACGCGTGGCCACACACACGCACACATCCGCAAGCGCGCCTACTCCCATCTATTGAGGGAAAGACGGACGAGCAACGTCCTGACAGGCTTGAGGGGAAAAACGTCCGCTGACGGTTGGCGTACTGCACGCCCGCCTACGGGGCTGCAGGGGAATCCACATTTGGAAGGTACCTGAAGACGTGTGCCTGTTCTTGGAGCTCCGCTAGTAGGGTAGCAAAGACACTCGTAGGCAGTACTGAATGCTGCTCCGTGCTACTTCTCCTCCGCTGGCAAATGCTTCACAGTCGCCCGAGGAAAGACGTTTAACAATCGATCTCCAAGAGGAACGAAACACATGATGCCATAAGGCGAAAGAATAGCAGGGCATCTCTTCACAGGCTTGTCCCTGATCTATAGCTGAGGGCAAACACTTGTGTGCTTGTGGGAGAGCCTGTGTCTTTCCTGGAAGCGTTTGGGAGTTTTGCTCAGACGCGTGTTTCCTCAAGTTCAAGAATCAAGATCTAGGATACCTGCAGACAGGTGCCTGTTTGTGTGGAGACAGTCTGTTTGAAACTGTGTTCCTCAGCGCCCGCTCTTTCTCCCCGTCGCTCCACACGCCTGGGAGTCCCTTTCTTTCTCTCCACAAGCACGTGTGTTGACTTCGTCGCACATGTGCATCTGCACAAGCGTTGAGCTCAGCAGAGCGTGTCTCTTGACACTTGATGTGCGTTGGCTGTGTCTGCCTGCTCCAGTGAAGAGAGAAACGGGAAATCATCTTGGTAGAGGCAACAAAGCAAAAGCGAGGCAGGATTGACATCTGCTCAACAGAGACGGATTCCCTGCGCTGACACAGTTCACAGTTACACGAGAAGCAATCTGAGCGGTCCGTCGACCGGAGACGTGTTTCCCAAGAGGTCGTTTAGCGAGTGAACAGCAGTGTGCGCGACTTTCAGGAGTGTGCCTGGAAAGTGCCAGAATCACCAGGAGCATCTGTGCAAAAGCTGCTGCCTCTGTGACCGCATTGAGGCACGTTCGCGTGTCTGCGAGTATATAGACGGCTCTTTCGCGTTCACTCCGAGGGAAACGGTCCGCTATTGCTTCTGTGCGCACAGACGCGATTCCCTTGTCTCTTGCGAACACAGGGAACTCTGTGCATCCAAATCTACAGGCTAAGGACGCGTCTGCATATGTTTTGGTGAACAATCGAGTGTGCGTGTTCTGACAGCTGCCTCTATGCAGACGTCTCCACAGAGCCACTTCTGAATGCCCCGCAGCCCAGGACTGAATGGATACACTAACAAGTGCACCGGTGTGAGCAACCACATATGCAGAAGGACGTCTTTCATCTCACAGAAGCGCGAACGTCTTGGCGTTCAAGCACATGGCAGAAACAAGGTGTGAACAGATGAGCTGCTGCTATTTTCTCCGTTCGGCATGCTTCGTTGTAGCTCTCTTGCCGGTCGCCGGCTTAGCGGCTTGCTTTGCGCGACTAGCTCTGGGGAGAGAAGGAGATAGCGCCGGAAACCTCGCCTTTTGCCTTCTTCGGCGCTGGAACCTGGTTGCTGCGCCTTCTCTTTGTCCATGTGCACACACACGATTCCTCAGCGAAAACCATGCAGAAACCTTTCCACGAGCACCCAGGGATGTGCACCCAGCACCACGTGCACGCACACGCAGCTAGAGAAAAGCACCTACCTTTTCACACACTGATGCCTAAGCAAACGCGTGGCCACACACACGCACACATCCGCAAGCGCGCCTACTCCCATCTATTGAGGGAAAGACGGACGAGCAACGTCCTGACAGGCTTGAGGGGAAAAACGTCCGTTGACGGTTGGCGTACTGCACGCCCGCCTACGGGGCTGCAGGGGAATCCACATTTGGAAGGTACCTGAAGACGTGTGCCTGTTCTTGGAGCTCCGCTAGTAGGGTAGCAAAGACACTCGTAGGCAGTACTGAATGCTGCTCCGTGCTACTTCTCCTCCGCTGGCAAATGCTTCACAGTCGCCCTAGGAAAGACGTTTAACAATCGATCTCCAAGAGGAACGAAACACATGATGCCATAAGGCGAAAGAATAGCAGGGCATCTCTTCACAGGCTTGTCCCTGATCTATAGCTGAGGGCAAACACTTGTGTGCTTGTGGGAGAGCCTGTGTCTTTCCTGGAAGCGTTTGGGAGTTTTGCTCAGACGCGTGTTTCCTCAAGTTCAAGAATCAAGATCTAGGATACCTGCAGACAGGTGCCTGTTTGTGTGGAGACAGTCTGTTTGAAACTGTGTTCCTCAGCGCCCGCTCTTTCTCCCCGTCGCTCCACACGCCTGGGAGTCCCTTTCTTTCTCTCCACAAGCACGTGTGTTGACTTCGTCGCACATGTGCATCTGCACAAGCGTTGAGCTCAGCAGAGCGTGTCTCTTGACACTTGATGTGCGTTGGCTGTGTCTGCGTGCTCCAGTGAAGAGAGAAACGGGAAATCATCTTGGTAGAGGCAACAAAGCAAAAGCGAGGCAGGATTGACATCTGCTCAACAGAGACGGATTCCCTGCGCTGACACAGTTCACAGTTACACGAGAAGCAATCTGAGCGGTCCGTCGACCGGAGACGTGTTTCCCAAGAGGTCGTTTAGCGAGTGAACAGCAGTGTGCGCGACTTTCAGGAGTGTGCCTGGAAAGTGCCAGAATCACCAGGAGCATCTGTGCAAAAGCTGCTGCCTCTGTGACCGCATTGAGGCACGTTCGCGTGTCTGCGAGTATATAGACGGCTCTTTCGCGTTCACTCCGAGGGAAACGGTCCGCTATTGCTTCTGTGCGCACAGACGCGATTCCCTTGTCTCTTGCGAACACAGGGAACTCTGTGCATCCAAATCTACAGGCTAAGGACGCGTCTGCATATGTTTTGGTGAACAATCGAGTGTGCGTGTTCTGACAGCTGCCTCTATGCAGACGTCTCCACAGAGCCACTTCTGAATGCCCCGCAGCCCAGGACTGAATGGATACACTAACAAGTGCACCGGTGTGAGCAACCACATATGCAGAAGGACGTCTTTCATCTCACAGAAGCGCGAACGTCTTGGCGTTCAAGCACATGGCAGAAACAAGGTGTGAACAGATGAGCTGCTGCTATTTTCTCCGTTCGGCATGCTTCGTTGTAGCTCTCTTGCCGGTCGCCGGCTTAGCGGCTTGCTTTGCGCGACTAGCTCTGGGGAGAGAAGGAGATAGCGCCGGAAACCTCGCCTTTTGCCTTCTTCGGCGCTGGAACCTGGTTGCTGCGCCTTCTCTTTGTCCATGTGCACACACACGATTCCTCAGCGAAAACCATGCAGAAACCTTTCCACGAGCACCCAGGGATGTGCACCCAGCACCACGTGCACGCACACGCAGCTAGAGAAAAGCACCTACCTTTTCACACACTGATGCCTAAGCAAACGCGTGGCCACACACACGCACACATCCGCAAGCGCGCCTACTCCCATCTATTGAGGGAAAGACGGACGAGCAACGTCCTGACAGGCTTGAGGGGAAAAACGTCCGTTGACGGTTGGCGTACTGCACGCCCGCCTACGGGGCTGCAGGGGAATCCACATTTGGAAGGTACCTGAAGATGTGTGCCTGTTCTTGGAGCTCCGCTAGTAGGGTAGCAAAGACACTCGTAGGCAGTACTGAATGCTGCTCCGTGCTACTTCTCCTCCGCTGGCAAATGCTTCACAGTCGCCCTAGGAAAGACGTTTAACAATCGATCTCCAAGAGGAACGAAACACATGATGCCATAAGGCGAAAGAATAGCAGGGCATCTCTTCACAGGCTTGTCCCTGATCTATAGCTGAGGGCAAACACTTGTGTGCTTGTGGGAGAGCCTGTGTCTTTCCTGGAAACGTTTGGGAGTTTTGCTCAGACGCGTGTTTCCTCAAGTTCAAGAATCAAGATCTAGGATACCTGCAGACAGGTGCCTGTTTGTGTGGAGACAGTCTGTTTGAAACTGTGTTCCTCAGCGCCCGCTCTTTCTCCCCGTCGCTCCACACGCCTGGGAGTCCCTTTCTTTCTCTCCACAAGCACGTGTGTTGACTTCGTCGCACATGTGCATCTGCACAAGCGTTGAGCTCAGCAGAGCGTGTCTCTTGACACTTGATGTGCGTTGGCTGTGTCTGCCTGCTCCAGTGAAGAGAGAAACGGGAAATCATCTTGGTAGAGGCAACAAAGCAAAAGCGAGGCAGGATTGACATCTGCTCAACAGAGACGGATTCCCTGCGCTGACACAGTTCACAGTTACACGAGAAGCAATCTGAGCGGTCCGTCGACCGGAGACGTGTTTCCCAAGAGGTCGTTTAGCGAGTGAACAGCAGTGTGCGCGACTTTCAGGAGTGTGCCTGGAAAGTGCCAGAATCACCAGGAGCATCTGTGCAAAAGCTGCTGCCTCTGTGACCGCATTGAGGCACGTTCGCGTGTCTGCGAGTATATAGACGGCTCTTTCGCGTTCACTCCGAGGGAAACGGTCCGCTATTGCTTCTGTGCGCACAGACGCGATTCCCTTGTCTCTTGCGAACACAGGGAACTCTGTGCATCCAAATCTACAGGCTAAGGACGCGTCTGCATATGTTTTGGTGAACAATCGAGTGTGCGTGTTCTGACAGCTGCCTCTATGCAGACGTCTCCACAGAGCCACTTCTGAATGCCCCGCAGCCCAGGACTGAATGGATACACTAACAAGTGCACCGGTGTGAGCAACCACATATGCAGAAGGACGTCTTTCATCTCACAGAAGCGCGAACGTCTTGGCGTTCAAGCACATGGCAGAAACAAGGTGTGAACAGATGAGCTGCTGCTATTTTCTCCGTTCGGCATGCTTCGTTGTAGCTCTCTTGCCGGTCGCCGGCTTAGCGGCTTGCTTTGCGCGACTAGCTCTGGGGAGAGAAGGAGATAGCGCCGGAAACCTCGCCTTTTGCCTTCTTCGGCGCTGGAACCTGGTTGCTGCGCCTTCTCTTTGTCCATGTGCACACACACGATTCCTCAGCGAAAACCATGCAGAAACCTTTCCACGAGCACCCAGGGATGTGCACCCAGCACCACGTGCACGCACACGCAGCTAGAGAAAAGCACCTACCTTTTCACACACTGATGCCTAAGCAAACGCGTGGCCACACACACGCACACATCCGCAAGCGCGCCTACTCCCATCTATTGAGGGAAAGACGGACGAGCAACGTCCTGACAGGCTTGAGGGGAAAAACGTCCGTTGACGGTTGGCGTACTGCACGCCCGCCTACGGGGCTGCAGGGGAATCCACATTTGGAAGGTACCTGAAGATGTGTGCCTGTTCTTGGAGCTCCGCTAGTAGGGTAGCAAAGACACTCGTAGGCAGTACTGAATGCTGCTCCGTGCTACTTCTCCTCCGCTGGCAAATGCTTCACAGTCGCCCTAGGAAAGACGTTTAACAATCGATCTCCAAGAGGAACGAAACACATGATGCCATAAGGCGAAAGAATAGCAGGGCATCTCTTCACAGGCTTGTCCCTGATCTATAGCTGAGGGCAAACACTTGTGTGCTTGTGGGAGAGCCTGTGTCTTTCCTGGAAGCGTTTGGGAGTTTTGCTCAGACGCGTGTTTCCTCAAGTTCAAGAATCAAGATCTAGGATACCTGCAGACAGGTGCCTGTTTGTGTGGAGACAGTCTGTTTGAAACTGTGTTCCTCAGCGCCCGCTCTTTCTCCCCGTCGCTCCACACGCCTGGGAGTCCCTTTCTTTCTCTCCACAAGCACGTGTGTTGACTTCGTCGCACATGTGCATCTGCACAAGCGTTGAGCTCAGCAGAGCGTGTCTCTTGACACTTGATGTGCGTTGGCTGTGTCTGCCTGCTCCAGTGAAGAGAGAAACGGGAAATCATCTTGGTAGAGGCAACAAAGCAAAAGCGAGGCAGGATTGACATCTGCTCAACAGAGACGGATTCCCTGCGCTGACACAGTTCACAGTTACACGAGAAGCAATCTGAGCGGTCCGTCGACCGGAGACGTGTTTCCCAAGAGGTCGTTTAGCGAGTGAACAGCAGTGTGCGCGACTTTCAGGAGTGTGCCTGGAAAGTGCCAGAATCACCAGGAGCATCTGTGCAAAAGCTGCTGCCTCTGTGACCGCATTGAGGCACGTTCGCGTGTCTGCGAGTATATAGACGGCTCTTTCGCGTTCACTCCGAGGGAAACGGTCCGCTATTGCTTCTGTGCGCACAGACGCGATTCCCTTGTCTCTTGCGAACACAGGGAACTCTGTGCATCCAAATCTACAGGCTAAGGACGCGTCTGCATATGTTTTGGTGAACAATCGAGTGTGCGTGTTCTGACAGCTGCCTCTATGCAGACGTCTCCACAGAGCCACTTCTGAATGCCCCGCAGCCCAGGACTGAATGGATACACTAACAAGTGCACCGGTGTGAGCAACCACATATGCAGAAGGACGTCTTTCATCTCACAGAAGCGCGAACGTCTTGGCGTTCAAGCACATGGCAGAAACAAGGTGTGAACAGATGAGCTGCTGCTATTTTCTCCGTTCGGCATGCTTCGTTGTAGCTCTCTTGCCGGTCGCCGGCTTAGCGGCTTGCTTTGCGCGACTAGCTCTGGGGAGAGAAGGAGATAGCGCCGGAAACCTCGCCTTTTGCCTTCTTCGGCGCTGGAACCTGGTTGCTGCGCCTTCTCTTTGTCCATGTGCACACACACGATTCCTCAGCGAAAACCATGCAGAAACCTTTCCACGAGCACCCAGGGATGTGCACCCAGCACCACGTGCACGCACACGCAGCTAGAGAAAAGCACCTACCTTTTCACACACTGATGCCTAAGCAAACGCGTGGCCACACACACGCACACATCCGCAAGCGCGCCTACTCCCATCTATTGAGGGAAAGACGGACGAGCAACGTCCTGACAGGCTTGAGGGGAAAAACGTCCGTTGACGGTTGGCGTACTGCACGCCCGCCTACGGGGCTGCAGGGGAATCCACATTTGGAAGGTACCTGAAGATGTGTGCCTGTTCTTGGAGCTCCGCTAGTAGGGTAGCAAAGACACTCGTAGGCAGTACTGAATGCTGCTCCGTGCTACTTCTCCTCCGCTGGCAAATGCTTCACAGTCGCCCGAGGAAAGACGTTTAACAATCGATCTCCAAGAGGAACGAAACACATGATGCCATAAGGCGAAAGAATAGCAGGGCATCTCTTCACAGGCTTGTCCCTGATCTATAGCTGAGGGCAAACACTTGTGTGCTTGTGGGAGAGCCTGTGTCTTTCCTGGAAGCGTTTGGGAGTTTTGCTCAGACGCGTGTTTCCTCAAGTTCAAGAATCAAGATCTAGGATACCTGCAGACAGGTGCCTGTTTGTGTGGAGACAGTCTGTTTGAAACTGTGTTCCTCAGCGCCCGCTCTTTCTCCCCGTCGCTCCACACGCCTGGGAGTCCCTTTCTTTCTCTCCACAAGCACGTGTGTTGACTTCGTCGCACATGTGCATCTGCACAAGCGTTGAGCTCAGCAGAGCGTGTCTCTTGACACTTGATGTGCGTTGGCTGTGTCTGCGTGCTCCAGTGAAGAGAGAAACGGGAAATCATCTTGGTAGAGGCAACAAAGCAAAAGCGAGGCAGGATTGACATCTGCTCAACAGAGACGGATTCCCTGCGCTGACACAGTTCACAGTTACACGAGAAGCAATCTGAGCGGTCCGTCGACCGGAGACGTGTTTCCCAAGAGGTCGTTTAGCGAGTGAACAGCAGTGTGCGCGACTTTCAGGAGTGTGCCTGGAAAGTGCCAGAATCACCAGGAGCATCTGTGCAAAAGCTGCTGCCTCTGTGACCGCATTGAGGCACGTTCGCGTGTCTGCGAGTATATAGACGGCTCTTTCGCGTTCACTCCGAGGAAACGGTCCGCTATTGCTTCTGTGCGTACAGACGCGATTCCCTTGTCTCTTGCGAACACAGGGAACTCTGTGCATCCAAATCTACAGGCTAAGGACGCGTCTGCATATGTTTTGGTGAACAATCGAGTGTGCGTGTTCTGACAGCTGCCTCTATGCAGACGTCTCCACAGAGCCACTTCTGAATGCCCCGCAGCCCAGGACTGAATGGATACACTAACAAGTGCACCGGTGTGAGCAACCACATATGCAGAAGGACGTCTTTCATCTCACAGAAGCGCGAACGTCTTGGCGTTCAAGCACATGGCAGAAACAAGGTGTGAACAGATGAGCTGCTGCTATTTTCTCCGTTCGGCATGCTTCGTTGTAGCTCTCTTGCCGGTCGCCGGCTTAGCGGCTTGCTTTGCGCGACTAGCTCTGGGGAGAGAAGGAGATAGCGCCGGAAACCTCGCCTTTTGCCTTCTTCGGCGCTGGAACCTGGTTGCTGCGCCTTCTCTTTGTCCATGTGCACACACACGATTCCTCAGCGAAAACCATGCAGAAACCTTTCCACGAGCACCCAGGGATGTGCACCCAGCACCACGTGCACGCACACGCAGCTAGAGAAAAGCACCTACCTTTTCACACACTGATGCCTAAGCAAACGCGTGGCCACACACACGCACACATCCGCAAGTGCGCCTACTCCCATCTATTGAGGGAAAGACGGACGAGCAACGTCCTGACAGGCTTGAGGGGAAAAACGTCCGTTGACGGTTGGCGTACTGCACGCCCGCCTACGGGGCTGCAGGGGAATCCACATTTGGAAGGTAGCTGAAGATGTGTGCCTGTTCTTGGAGCTCCGCTAGTAGGGTAGCAAAGACACTCGTAGGCAGTACTGAATGCTGCTCCGTGCTACTTCTCCTCCGCTGGCAAATGCTTCACAGTCGCCCGAGGAAAGACGTTTAACAATCGATCTCCAAGAGGAACGAAACACATGATGCCATAAGGCGAAAGAATAGCAGGGCATCTCTTCACAGGCTTGTCCCTGATCTATAGCTGAGGGCAAACACTTGTGTGCTTGTGGGAGAGCCTGTGTCTTTCCTGGAAGCGTTTGGGAGTTTTGCTCAGACGCGTGTTTCCTCAAGTTCAAGAATCAAGATCTAGGATACCTGCAGACAGGTGCCTGTTTGTGTGGAGACAGTCTGTTTGAAACTGTGTTCCTCAGCGCCCGCTCTTTCTCCCCGTCGCTCCACACGCCTGGGAGTCCCTTTCTTTCTCTCCACAAGCACGTGTGTTGACTTCGTCGCACATGTGCATCTGCACAAGCGTTGAGCTCAGCAGAGCGTGTCTCTTGACACTTGATGTGCGTTGGCTGTGTCTGCGTGCTCCAGTGAAGAGAGAAACGGGAAATCATCTTGGTAGAGGCAACAAAGCAAAAGCGAGGCAGGATTGACATCTGCTCAACAGAGACGGATTCCCTGCGCTGACACAGTTCACAGTTACACGAGAAGCAATCTGAGCGGTCCGTCGACCGGAGACGTGTTTCCCAAGAGGTCGTTTAGCGAGTGAACAGCAGTGTGCGCGACTTTCAGGAGTGTGCCTGGAAAGTGCCAGAATCACCAGGAGCATCTGTGCAAAAGCTGCTGCCTCTGTGACCGCATTGAGGCACGTTCGCGTGTCTGCGAGTATATAGACGGCTCTTTCGCGTTCACTCCGAGGGAAACGGTCCGCTATTGCTTCTGTGCGCACAGACGCGATTCCCTTGTCTCTTGCGAACACAGGGAACTCTGTGCATCCAAATCTACAGGCTAAGGACGCGTCTGCATATGTTTTGGTGAACAATCGAGTGTGCGTGTTCTGACAGCTGCCTCTATGCAGACGTCTCCACAGAGCCACTTCTGAATGCCCCGCAGCCCAGGACTGAATGGATACACTAACAAGTGCACCGGTGTGAGCAACCACATATGCAGAAGGACGTCTTTCATCTCACAGAAGCGCGAACGTCTTGGCGTTCAAGCACATGGCAGAAACAAGGTGTGAACAGATGAGCTGCTGCTATTTTCTCCGTTCGGCATGCTTCGTTGTAGCTCTCTTGCCGGTCGCCGGCTTAGCGGCTTGCTTTGCGCGACTAGCTCTGGGGAGAGAAGGAGATAGCGCCGGAAACCTCGCCTTTTGCCTTCTTCGGCGCTGGAACCTGGTTGCTGCGCCTTCTCTTTGTCCATGTGCACACACACGATTCCTCAGCGAAAACCATGCAGAAACCTTTCCACGAGCACCCAGGGATGTGCACCCAGCACCACGTGCACGCACACGCAGCTAGAGAAAAGCACCTACCTTTTCACACACTGATGCCCAAGCAAACGCGTGGCCACACACACGCACACATCCGCAAGCGCGCCTACTCCCATCTATTGAGGGAAAGACGGACGAGCAACGTCCTGACAGGCTTGAGGGGAAAAACGTCCGTTGACGGTTGGCGTACTGCACGCCCGCCTACGGGGCTGCAGGGGAATCCACATTTGGAAGGTACCTGAAGATGTGTGCCTGTTCTTGGAGCTCCGCTAGTAGGGTAGCAAAGACACTCGTAGGCAGTACTGAATGCTGCTCCGTGCTACTTCTCCTCCGCTGGCAAATGCTTCACAGTCGCCCGAGGAAAGACGTTTAACAATCGATCTCCAAGAGGAACGAAAGACATGATGCCATAAGGCGAAAGAATAGCAGGGCATCTCTTCACAGGCTTGTCCCTGATCTATAGCTGAGGGCAAACACTTGTGTGCTTGTGGGAGAGCCTGTGTCTTTCCTGGAAGCGTTTGGGAGTTTTGCTCAGACGCGTGTTTCCTCAAGTTCAAGAATCAAGATCTAGGATACCTGCAGACAGGTGCCTGTTTGTGTGGAGACAATCTGTTTGAAACTGTGTTCCTCAGCGCCCGCTCTTTCTCCCCGTCGCTCCACACGCCTGGGAGTCCCTTTCTTTCTCTCCACAAGCACGTGTGTTGACTTCGTCGCACATGTGCATCTGCACAAGCGTTGAGCTCAGCAGAGCGTGTCTCTTGACACTTGATGTGCGTTGGCTGTGTCTGCCTGCTCCAGTGAAGAGAGAAACGGGAAATCATCTTGGTAGAGGCAACAAAGCAAAAGCGAGGCAGGATTGACATCTGCTCAACAGAGACGGATTCCCTGCGCTGACACAGTTCACAGTTACACGAGAAGCAATCTGAGCGGTCCGTCGACCGGAGACGTGTTTCCCAAGAGGTCGTTTAGCGAGTGAACAGCAGTGTGCGCGACTTTCAGGAGTGTGCCTGGAAAGTGCCAGGATCACCAGGAGCATCTGTGCAAAAGCTGCTGCCTCTGTGACCGCATTGAGGCACGTTCGCGTGTCTGCGAGTATATAGACGGCTCTTTCGCGTTCACTCCGAGGGAAACGGTCCGCTATTGCTTCTGTGCGTACAGACGCGATTCCCTTGTCTCTTGCGAACACAGGGAACTCTGTGCATCCAAATCTACAGGCTAAGGACGCGTCTGCATATGTTTTGGTGAACAATCGAGTGTGCGTGTTCTGACAGCTGCCTCTATGCAGACGTCTCCACAGAGCCACTTCTGAATGCCCCGCAGCCCAGGACTGAATGGATACACTAACAAGTGCACCGGTGTGAGCAACCACATATGCAGAAGGACGTCTTTCATCTCACAGAAGCGCGAACGTCTTGGCGTTCAAGCACATGGCAGAAACAAGGTGTGAACAGATGAGCTGCTGCTATTTTCTCCGTTCGGCATGCTTCGTTGTAGCTCTCTTGCCGGTCGCCGGCTTAGCGGCTTGCTTTGCGCGACTAGCTCTGGGGAGAGAAGGAGATAGCGCCGGAAACCTCGCCTTTTGCCTTCTTCGGCGCTGGAACCTGGTTGCTGCGCCTTCTCTTTGTCCATGTGCACACACACGATTCCTCAGCGAAAACCATGCAGAAACCTTTCCACGAGCACCCAGGGATGTGCACCCAGCACCACGTGCACGCACACGCAGCTAGAGAAAAGCACCTACCTTTTCACACACTGATGCCTAAGCAAACGCGTGGCCACACACACGCACACATCCGCAAGCGCGCCTACTCCCATCTATTGAGGGAAAGACGGACGAGCAACGTCCTGACAGGCTTGAGGGGAAAAACGTCCGTTGACGGTTGGCGTACTGCACGCCCGCCTACGGGGCTGCAGGGGAATCCACATTTGGAAGGTACCTGAAGATGTGTGCCTGTTCTTGGAGCTCCGCTAGTAGGGTAGCAAAGACACTCGTAGGCAGTACTGAATGCTGCTCCGTGCTACTTCTCCTCCGCTGGCAAATGCTTCACAGTCGTCCTAGGAAAGACGTTTAACAATCGATCTCCAAGAGGAACGAAAGACATGATGCCACAAGGCGAAAGAATAGCAGGGCATCTCTTCACAGGCTTGTCCCTGATCTATAGCTGAGGGCAAACACTTGTGTGCTTGTGGGAGAGCCTGTGTCTTTCCTGGAAGCGTTTGGGAGTTTTGCTCAGACGCGTGTTTCCTCAAGTTCAAGAATCAAGATCTAGGATACCTGCAGACAGGTGCCTGTTTGTGTGGAGACAGTCTGTTTGAAACTGTGTTCCTCAGCGCCCGCTCTTTCTCCCCGTCGCTCCACACGCCTGGGAGTCCCTTTCTTTCTCTCCACAAGCACGTGTGTTGACTTCGTCGCACATGTGCATCTGCACAAGCGTTGAGCTCAGCAGAGCGTGTCTCTTGACACTTGATGTGCGTTGGCTGTGTCTGCGTGCTCCAGTGAAGAGAGAAACGGGAAATCATCTTGGTAGAGGCAACAAAGCAAAAGCGAGGCAGGATTGACATCTGCTCAACAGAGACGGATTCCCTGCGCTGACACAGTTCACAGTTACACGAGAAGCAATCTGAGCGGTCCGTCGACCGGAGACGTGTTTCCCAAGAGGTCGTTTAGCGAGTGAACAGCAGTGTGCGCGACTTTCAGGAGTGTGCCTGGAAAGTGCCAGGATCACCAGGAGCATCTGTGCAAAAGCTGCTGCCTCTGTGACCGCATTGAGGCACGTTCGCGTGTCTGCGAGTATATAGACGGCTCTTTCGCGTTCACTCCGAGGGAAACGGTCCGCTATTGCTTCTGTGCGTACAGACGCGATTCCCTTGTCTCTTGCGAACACAGGGAACTCTGTGCATCCAAATCTACAGGCTAAGGACGCGTCTGCATATGTTTTGGTGAACAATCGAGTGTGCGTGTTCTGACAGCTGCCTCTATGCAGACGTCTCCACAGAGCCACTTCTGAATGCCCCGCAGCCCAGGACTGAATGGATACACTAACAAGTGCACCGGTGTGAGCAACCACATATGCAGAAGGACGTCTTTCATCTCACAGAAGCGCGAACGTCTTGGCGTTCAAGCACATGGCAGAAACAAGGTGTGAACAGATGAGCTGCTGCTATTTTCTCCGTTCGGCATGCTTCGTTGTAGCTCTCTTGCCGGTCGCCGGCTTAGCGGCTTGCTTTGCGCGACTAGCTCTGGGGAGAGAAGGAGATAGCGCCGGAAACCTCGCCTTTTGCCTTCTTCGGCGCTGGAACCTGGTTGCTGCGCCTTCTCTTTGTCCATGTGCACACACACGATTCCTCAGCGAAAACCATGCAGAAACCTTTCCACGAGCACCCAGGGATGTGCACCCAGCACCACGTGCACGCACACGCAGCTAGAGAAAAGCACCTACCTTTTCACACACTGATGCCCAAGCAAACGCGTGGCCACACACACGCACACATCCGCAAGCGCGCCTACTCCCATCTATTGAGGGAAAGACGGACGAGCTCTTTGGTTGCTCTTCACAGGCTTGTCCCTGATCTATAGCTGAGGGCAAACACTTGTGTGCTTGTGGGAGAGCCTGTGTCTTTCCTGGAAGCGTTTGGGAGTTTTGCTCAGACGCGTGTTTCCTCAAGTTCAAGAATCAAGATCTAGGATACCTGCAGACAGGTGCCTGTTTGTGTGGAGACAGTCTGTTTGAAACTGTGTTCCTCAGCGCCCGCTCTTTCTCCCCGTCGCTCCACACGCCTGGGAGTCCCTTTCTTTCTCTCCACAAGCACGTGTGTTGACTTCGTCGCACATGTGCATCTGCACAAGCGTTGAGCTCAGCAGAGCGTGTCTCTTGACACTTGATGTGCGTTGGCTGTGTCTGCCTGCTCCAGTGAAGAGAGAAACGGGAAATCATCTTGGTAGAGGCAACAAAGCAAAAGCGAGGCAGGATTGACATCTGCTCAACAGAGACGGATTCCCTGCGCTGACACAGTTCACAGTTACACGAGAAGCAATCTGAGCGGTCCGTCGACCGGAGACGTGTTTCCCAAGAGGTCGTTTAGCGAGTGAACAGCAGTGTGCGCGACTTTCAGGAGTGTGCCTGGAAAGTGCCAGAATCACCAGGAGCATCTGTGCAAAAGCTGCTGCCTCTGTGACCGCATTGAGGCACGTTCGCGTGTCTGCGAGTATATAGACGGCTCTTTCGCGTTCACTCCGAGGGAAACGGTCCGCTATTGCTTCTGTGCGCACAGACGCGATTCCCTTGTCTCTTGCGAACACAGGGAACTCTGTGCATCCAAATCTACAGGCTAAGGACGCGTCTGCATATGTTTTGGTGAACAATCGAGTGTGCGTGTTCTGACAGCTGCCTCTATGCAGACGTCTCCACAGAGCCACTTCTGAATGCCCCGCAGCCCAGGACTGAATGGATACACTAACAAGTGCACCGGTGTGAGCAACCACATATGCAGAAGGACGTCTTTCATCTCACAGAAGCGCGAACGTCTTGGCGTTCAAGCACATGGCAGAAACAAGGTGTGAACAGATGAGCTGCTGCTATTTTCTCCGTTCGGCATGCTTCGTTGTAGCTCTCTTGCCGGTCGCCGGCTTAGCGGCTTGCTTTGCGCGACTAGCTCTGGGG
Organism: Patagioenas fasciata; assembly: GCF_037038585.1. Lineage (NCBI taxonomy): Eukaryota > Metazoa > Chordata > Aves > Columbiformes > Columbidae > Patagioenas > Patagioenas fasciata. The sequence goes on along the minus strand of NW_027288655.1, from coordinate 875,328 downwards.
AGAGAAGGAGATAGCGCCGGAAACCTCGCCTTTTGCCTTCTTCGGCGCTGGAACCTGGTTGCTGCGCCTTCTCTTTGTCCATGTGCACACACACGATTCCTCAGCGAAAACCATGCAGAAACCTTTCCACGAGCACCCAGGGATGTGCACCCAGCACCACGTGCACGCACACGCAGCTAGAGAAAAGCACCTACCTTTTCACACACTGATGCCTAAGCAAACGCGTGGCCACACACACGCACACATCCGCAAGCGCGCCTACTCCCATCTATTGAGGGAAAGACGGACGAGCAACGTCCTGACAGGCTTGAGGGGAAAAACGTCCGTTGACGGTTGGCGTACTGCACGCCCGCCTACGGGGCTGCAGGGGAATCCACATTTGGAAGGTACCTGAAGATGTGTGCCTGTTCTTGGAGCTCCGCTAGTAGGGTAGCAAAGACACTCGTAGGCAGTACTGAATGCTGCTCCGTGCTACTTCTCCTCCGCTGGCAAATGCTTCACAGTCGCCCTAGGAAAGACGTTTAACAATCGATCTCCAAGAGGAACGAAACACATGATGCCATAAGGCGAAAGAATAGCAGGGCATCTCTTCACAGGCTTGTCCCTGATCTATAGCTGAGGGCAAACACTTGTGTGCTTGTGGGAGAGCCTGTGTCTTTCCTGGAAGCGTTTGGGAGTTTTGCTCAGACGCGTGTTTCCTCAAGTTCAAGAATCAAGATCTAGGATACCTGCAGACAGGTGCCTGTTTGTGTGGAGACAGTCTGTTTGAAACTGTGTTCCTCAGCGCCCGCTCTTTCTCCCCGTCGCTCCACACGCCTGGGAGTCCCTTTCTTTCTCTCCACAAGCACGTGTGTTGACTTCGTCGCACATGTGCATCTGCACAAGCGTTGAGCTCAGCAGAGCGTGTCTCTTGACACTTGATGTGCGTTGGCTGTGTCTGCCTGCTCCAGTGAAGAGAGAAACGGGAAATCATCTTGGTAGAGGCAACAAAGCAAAAGCGAGGCAGGATTGACATCTGCTCAACAGAGACGGATTCCCTGCGCTGACACAGTTCACAGTTACACGAGAAGCAATCTGAGCGGTCCGTCGACCGGAGACGTGTTTCCCAAGAGGTCGTTTAGCGAGTGAACAGCAGTGTGCGCGACTTTCAGGAGTGTGCCTGGAAAGTGCCAGAATCACCAGGAGCATCTGTGCAAAAGCTGCTGCCTCTGTGACCGCATTGAGGCACGTTCGCGTGTCTGCGAGTATATAGACGGCTCTTTCGCGTTCACTCCGAGGAAACGGTCCGCTATTGCTTCTGTGCGTACAGACGCGATTCCCTTGTCTCTTGCGAACACAGGGAACTCTGTGCATCCAAATCTACAGGCTAAGGACGCGTCTGCATATGTTTTGGTGAACAATCGAGTGTGCGTGTTCTGACAGCTGCCTCTATGCAGACGTCTCCACAGAGCCACTTCTGAATGCCCCGCAGCCCAGGACTGAATGGATACACTAACAAGTGCACCGGTGTGAGCAACCACATATGCAGAAGGACGTCTTTCATCTCACAGAAGCGCGAACGTCTTGGCGTTCAAGCACATGGCAGAAACAAGGTGTGAACAGATGAGCTGCTGCTATTTTCTCCGTTCGGCATGCTTCGTTGTAGCTCTCTTGCCGGTCGCCGGCTTAGCGGCTTGCTTTGCGCGACTAGCTCTGGGGAGAGAAGGAGATAGCGCCGGAAACCTCGCCTTTTGCCTTCTTCGGCGCTGGAACCTGGTTGCTGCGCCTTCTCTTTGTCCATGTGCACACACACGATTCCTCAGCGAAAACCATGCAGAAACCTTTCCACGAGCACCCAGGGATGTGCACCCAGCACCACGTGCACGCACACGCAGCTAGAGAAAAGCACCTACCTTTTCACACACTGATGCCTAAGCAAACGCGTGGCCACACACACGCACACATCCGCAAGCGCGCCTACTCCCATCTATTGAGGGAAAGACGGACGAGCAACGTCCTGACAGGCTTGAGGGGAAAAACGTCCGTTGACGGTTGGCGTACTGCACGCCCGCCTACGGGGCTGCAGGGGAATCCACATTTGGAAGGTACCTGAAGATGTGTGCCTGTTCTTGGAGCTCCGCTAGTAGGGTAGCAAAGACACTCGTAGGCAGTACTGAATGCTGCTCCGTGCTACTTCTCCTCCGCTGGCAAATGCTTCACAGTCGCCCGAGGAAAGACGTTTAACAATCGATCTCCAAGAGGAACGAAACACATGATGCCATAAGGCGAAAGAATAGCAGGGCATCTCTTCACAGGCTTGTCCCTGATCTATAGCTGAGGGCAAACACTTGTGTGCTTGTGGGAGAGCCTGTGTCTTTCCTGGAAGCGTTTGGGAGTTTTGCTCAGACGCGTGTTTCCTCAAGTTCAAGAATCAAGATCTAGGATACCTGCAGACAGGTGCCTGTTTGTGTGGAGACAGTCTGTTTGAAACTGTGTTCCTCAGCGCCCGCTCTTTCTCCCCGTCGCTCCACACGCCTGGGAGTCCCTTTCTTTCTCTCCACAAGCACGTGTGTTGACTTCGTCGCACATGTGCATCTGCACAAGCGTTGAGCTCAGCAGAGCGTGTCTCTTGACACTTGATGTGCGTTGGCTGTGTCTGCCTGCTCCAGTGAAGAGAGAAACGGGAAATCATCTTGGTAGAGGCAACAAAGCAAAAGCGAGGCAGGATTGACATCTGCTCAACAGAGACGGATTCCCTGCGCTGACACAGTTCACAGTTACACGAGAAGCAATCTGAGCGGTCCGTCGACCGGAGACGTGTTTCCCAAGAGGTCGTTTAGCGAGTGAACAGCAGTGTGCGCGACTTTCAGGAGTGTGCCTGGAAAGTGCCAGAATCACCAGGAGCATCTGTGCAAAAGCTGCTGCCTCTGTGACCGCATTGAGGCACGTTCGCGTGTCTGCGAGTATATAGACGGCTCTTTCGCGTTCACTCCGAGGGAAACGGTCCGCTATTGCTTCTGTGCGCACAGACGCGATTCCCTTGTCTCTTGCGAACACAGGGAACTCTGTGCATCCAAATCTACAGGCTAAGGACGCGTCTGCATATGTTTTGGTGAACAATCGAGTGTGCGTGTTCTGACAGCTGCCTCTATGCAGACGTCTCCACAGAGCCACTTCTGAATGCCCCGCAGCCCAGGACTGAATGGATACACTAACAAGTGCACCGGTGTGAGCAACCACATATGCAGAAGGACGTCTTTCATCTCACAGAAGCGCGAACGTCTTGGCGTTCAAGCACATGGCAGAAACAAGGTGTGAACAGATGAGCTGCTGCTATTTTCTCCGTTCGGCATGCTTCGTTGTAGCTCTCTTGCCGGTCGCCGGCTTAGCGGCTTGCTTTGCGCGACTAGCTCTGGGGAGAGAAGGAGATAGCGCCGGAAACCTCGCCTTTTGCCTTCTTCGGCGCTGGAACCTGGTTGCTGCGCCTTCTCTTTGTCCATGTGCACACACACGATTCCTCAGCGAAAACCATGCAGAAACCTTTCCACGAGCACCCAGGGATGTGCACCCAGCACCACGTGCACGCACACGCAGCTAGAGAAAAGCACCTACCTTTTCACACACTGATGCCCAAGCAAACGCGTGGCCACACACACGCACACATCCGCAAGCGCGCCTACTCCCATCTATTGAGGGAAAGACGGACGAGCAACGTCCTGACAGGCTTGAGGGGAAAAACGTCCGTTGACGGTTGGCGTACTGCACGCCCGCCTACGGGGCTGCAGGGGAATCCACATTTGGAAGGTACCTGAAGATGTGTGCCTGTTCTTGGAGCTCCGCTAGTAGGGTAGCAAAGACACTCGTAGGCAGTACTGAATGCTGCTCCGTGCTACTTCTCCTCCGCTGGCAAATGCTTCACAGTCGCCCTAGGAAAGACGTTTAACAATCGATCTCCAAGAGGAACGAAAGACATGATGCCATAAGGCGAAAGAATAGCAGGGCATCTCTTCACAGGCTTGTCCCTGATCTATAGCTGAGGGCAAACACTTGTGTGCTTGTGGGAGAGCCTGTGTCTTTCCTGGAAGCGTTTGGGAGTTTTGCTCAGACGCGTGTTTCCTCAAGTTCAAGAATCAAGATCTAGGATACCTGCAGACAGGTGCCTGTTTGTGTGGAGACAGTCTGTTTGAAACTGTGTTCCTCAGCGCCCGCTCTTTCTCCCCGTCGCTCCACACGCCTGGGAGTCCCTTTCTTTCTCTCCACAAGCACGTGTGTTGACTTCGTCGCACATGTGCATCTGCACAAGCGTTGAGCTCAGCAGAGCGTGTCTCTTGACACTTGATGTGCGTTGGCTGTGTCTGCCTGCTCCAGTGAAGAGAGAAACGGGAAATCATCTTGGTAGAGGCAACAAAGCAAAAGCGAGGCAGGATTGACATCTGCTCAACAGAGACGGATTCCCTGCGCTGACACAGTTCACAGTTACACGAGAAGCAATCTGAGCGGTCCGTCGACCGGAGACGTGTTTCCCAAGAGGTCGTTTAGCGAGTGAACAGCAGTGTGCGCGACTTTCAGGAGTGTGCCTGGAAAGTGCCAGAATCACCAGGAGCATCTGTGCAAAAGCTGCTGCCTCTCTGACCGCATTGAGGCACGTTCCCGTGTCTGCGAGTATATAGACGGCTCTTTCGCGTTCACTCCGAGGGAAACGGTCCGCTATTGCTTCTGTGCGTACAGACGCGATTCCCTTGTCTTTTGCGAACACAGGGAACTCTGTGCATCCAAATCTACAGGCTAAGGACGCGTCTGCATATGTTTTGGTGAACAATCGAGTGTGCGTGTTCTGACAGCTGCCTCTATGCAGACGTCTCCACAGAGCCACTTCTGAATGCCCCGCAGCCCAGGACTGAATGGATACACTAACAAGTGCACCGGTGTGAGCAACCACATATGCAGAAGGACGTCTTTCATCTCACAGAAGCGCGAACGTCTTGGCGTTCAAGCACATGGCAGAAACAAGGTGTGAACAGATGCGCTGCTGCTATTTTCTCCGTTCGGCATGCTTCGTTGTAGCTCTCTTGCCGGTCGCCGGCTTAGCGGCTTGCTTTGCGCGACTAGCTCTGGGGAGAGAAGGAGATAGCGCCGGAAACCTCGCCTTTTGCCTTCTTCGGCGCTGGAACCTGGTTGCTGCGCCTTCTCTTTGTCCATGTGCACACACACGATTCCTCAGCGAAAACCATGCAGAAACCTTTCCACGAGCACCCAGGGATGTGCACCCAGCACCACGTGCACGCACACGCAGCTAGAGAAAAGCACCTACCTTTTCACACACTGATGCCTAAGCAAACGCCTGGCCACACACACGCACACATCCGCAAGCGCGCCTACTCCCATCTATTGAGGGAAAGACGGACGAGCAACGTCCTGACAGGCTTGAGGGGAAAAACGTCCGTTGACGGTTGGCGTACTGCACGCCCGCCTACGGGGCTGCAGGGGAATCCACATTTGGAAGGTACCTGAAGATGTGTGCCTGTTCTTGGAGCTCCGCTAGTAGGGTAGCAAAGACACTCGTAGGCAGTACTGAATGCTGCTCCGTGCTACTTCTCCTCCGCTGGCAAATGCTTCACAGTCGCCCGAGGAAAGACGTTTAACAATCGATCTCCAAGAGGAACGAAACACATGATGCCATAAGGCGAAAGAATAGCAGGGCATCTCTTCACAGGCTTGTCCCTGATCTATAGCTGAGGGCAAACACTTGTGTGCTTGTGGGAGAGCCTGTGTCTTTCCTGGAAGCGTTTGGGAGTTTTGCTCAGACGCGTGTTTCCTCAAGTTCAAGAATCAAGATCTAGGATACCTGCAGACAGGTGCCTGTTTGTGTGGAGGCAGTCTGTTTGAAACTGTGTTCCTCAGCGCCCGCTCTTTCTCCCCGTCGCTCCACACGCCTGGGAGTCCCTTTCTTTCTCTCCACAAGCACGTGTGTTGACTTCGTCGCACATGTGCATCTGCACAAGCGTTGAGCTCAGCAGAGCGTGTCTCTTGACACTTGATGTGCGTTGGCTGTGTCTGCCTGCTCCAGTGAAGAGAGAAACGGGAAATCATCTTGGTAGAGGCAACAAAGCAAAAGCGAGGCAGGATTGACATCTGCTCAACAGAGACGGATTCCCTGCGCTGACACAGTTCACAGTTACACGAGAAGCAATCTGAGCGGTCCGTCGACCGGAGACGTGTTTCCCAAGAGGTCGTTTAGCGAGTGAACAGCAGTGTGCGCGACTTTCAGGAGTGTGCCTGGAAAGTGCCAGAATCACCAGGAGCATCTGTGCAAAAGCTGCTGCCTCTGTGACCGCATTGAGGCACGTTCCCGTGTCTGCGAGTATATAGACGGCTCTTTCGCGTTCACTCCGAGGGAAACGGTCCGCTATTGCTTCTGTGCGTACAGACGCGATTCCCTTGTCTCTTGCGAACACAGAGAACTCTGTGCATCCAAATCTACAGGCTAAGGACGCGTCTGCATATGTTTTGGTGAACAATCGAGTGTGCGTGTTCTGACAGCTGCCTCTATGCAGACGTCTCCACAGAGCCACTTCTGAATGCCCCGCAGCCCAGGACTGAATGGATACACTAACAAGTGCACCGGTGTGAGCAACCACATATGCAGAAGGACGTCTTTCATCTCACAGAAGCGCGAACGTCTTGGCGTTCAAGCACATGGCAGAAACAAGGTGTGAACAGATGAGCTGCTGCTATTTTCTCCGTTCGGCATGCTTCGTTGTAGCTCTCTTGCCGGTCGCCGGCTTAGCGGCTTGCTTTGCGCGACTAGCTCTGGGGAGAGAAGGAGATAGCGCCGGAAACCTCGCCTTTTGCCTTCTTCGGCGCTGGAACCTGGTTGCTGCGCCTTCTCTTTGTCCATGTGCACACACACGATTCCTCAGCGAAAACCATGCAGAAACCTTTCCACGAGCACCCAGGGATGTGCACCCAGCACCACGTGCACGCACACGCAGCTAGAGAAAAGCACCTACCTTTTCACACACTGATGCCTAAGCAAACGCGTGGCCACACACACGCACACATCCGCAAGCGCGCCTACTCCCATCTATTGAGGGAAAGACGGACGAGCAACGTCCTGACAGGCTTGAGGGGAAAAACGTCCGTTGACGGTTGGCGTACTGCACGCCCGCCTACGGGGCTGCAGGGGAATCCACATTTGGAAGGTACCTGAAGATGTGTGCCTGTTCTTGGAGCTCCGCTAGTAGGGTAGCAAAGACACTCGTAGGCAGTACTGAATGCTGCTCCGTGCTACTTCTCCTCCGCTGGCAAATGCTTCACAGTCGCCCGAGGAAAGACGTTTAACAATCGATCTCCAAGAGGAACGAAACACATGATGCCATAAGGCAAAAGAATAGCAGGGCATCTCTTCACAGGCTTGTCCCTGATCTATAGCTGAGGGCAAACACTTGTGTGCTTGTGGGAGAGCCTGTGTCTTTCCTGGAAGCGTTTGGGAGTTTTGCTCAGACGCGTGTTTCCTCAAGTTCAAGAATCAAGATCTAGGATACCTGCAGACAGGTGCCTGTTTGTGTGGAGACAGTCTGTTTGAAACTGTGTTCCTCAGCGCCCGCTCTTTCTCCCCGTCGCTCCACACGCCTGGGAGTCCCTTTCTTTCTCTCCACAAGCACGTGTGTTGACTTCGTCGCACATGTGCATCTGCACAAGCGTTGAGCTCAGCAGAGCGTGTCTCTTGACACTTGATGTGCGTTGGCTGTGTCTGCCTGCTCCAGTGAAGAGAGAAACGGGAAATCATCTTGGTAGAGGCAACAAAGCAAAAGCGAGGCAGGATTGACATCTGCTCAACAGAGACGGATTCCCTGCGCTGACACAGTTCACAGTTACACGAGAAGCAATCTGAGCGGTCCGTCGACCGGAGACGTGTTTCCCAAGAGGTCGTTTAGCGAGTGAACAGCAGTGTGCGCGACTTTCAGGAGTGTGCCTGGAAAGTGCCAGAATCACCAGGAGCATCTGTGCAAAAGCTGCTGCCTCTGTGACCGCATTGAGGCACGTTCGCGTGTCTGCGAGTATATAGACGGCTCTTTCGCGTTCACTCCGAGGGAAACGGTCCGCTATTGCTTCTGTGCGCACAGACACGATTCCCTTGTCTCTTGCGAACACAGGGAACTCTGTGCATCCAAATCTACAGGCTAAGGACGCGTCTGCATATGTTTTGGTGAACAATCGAGTGTGCGTGTTCTGACAGCTGCCTCTATGCAGACGTCTCCACAGAGCCACTTCTGAATGCCCCGCAGCCCAGGACTGAATGGATACACTAACAAGTGCACCGGTGTGAGCAACCACATATGCAGAAGGACGTCTTTCATCTCACAGAAGCGCGAACGTCTTGGCGTTCAAGCACATGGCAGAAACAAGGTGTGAACAGATGAGCTGCTGCTATTTTCTCCGTTCGGCATGCTTCGTTGTAGCTCTCTTGCCGGTCGCCGGCTTAGCGGCTTGCTTTGCGCGACTAGCTCTGGGGAGAGAAGGAGATAGCGCCGGAAACCTCGCCTTTTGCCTTCTTCGGCGCTGGAACCTGGTTGCTGCGCCTTCTCTTTGTCCATGTGCACACACACGATTCCTCAGCGAAAACCATGCAGAAACCTTTCCACGAGCACCCAGGGATGTGCACCCAGCACCATGTGCACGCACACGCAGCTAGAGAAAAGCACCTACCTTTTCACACACTGATGCCTAAGCAAACGCGTGGCCACACACACGCACACATCCGCAAGCGCGCCTACTCCCATCTATTGAGGGAAAGACGGACGAGCAACGTCCTGACAGGCTTGAGGGGAAAAACGTCCGTTGACGGTTGGCCTACTGCACGCCCGCCTACGGGGCTGCAGGGGAATCCACATTTGGAAGGTACCTGAAGATGTGTGCCTGTTCTTGGAGCTCCGCTAGTAGGGTAGCAAAGACAGTCGTAGGCAGTACTGAATGCTGCTCCGTGCTACTTCTCCTCCGCTGGCAAATGCTTCACAGTCGCCCTAGGAAAGACGTTTAACAATCGATCTCCAAGAGGAACGAAACACATGATGCCATAAGGCGAAAGAATAGCAGGGCATCTCTTCACAGGCTTGTCCCTGATCTATAGCTGAGGGCAAACACTTGTGTGCTTGTGGGAGAGCCTGTGTCTTTCCTGGAAGCGTTTGGGAGTTTTGCTCAGACGCGTGTTTCCTCAAGTTCAAGAATCAAGATCTAGGATACCTGCAGACAGGTGCCTGTTTGTGTGGAGACAGTCTGTTTGAAACTGTGTTCCTCAGCGCCCGCTCTTTCTCCCCGTCGCTCCACACGCCTGGGAGTCCCTTTCTTTCTCTCCACAAGCACGTGTGTTGACTTCGTCGCACATGTGCATCTGCACAAGCGTTGAGCTCAGCAGAGCGTGTCTCTTGACACTTGATGTGCGTTGGCTGTGTCTGCGTGCTCCAGTGAAGAGAGAAACGGGAAATCATCTTGGTAGAGGCAACAAAGCAAAAGCGAGGCAGGATTGACATCTGCTCAACAGAGACGGATTCCCTGCGCTGACACAGTTCACAGTTACACGAGAAGCAATCTGAGCGGTCCGTCGACCGGAGACGTGTTTCCCAAGAGGTCGTTTAGCGAGTGAACAGCAGTGTGCGCGACTTTCAGGAGTGTGCCTGGAAAGTGCCAGAATCACCAGGAGCATCTGTGCAAAAGCTGCTGCCTCTGTGACCGCATTGAGGCACGTTCCCGTGTCTGCGAGTATATAGACGGCTCTTTCGCGTTCACTCCGAGGGAAACGGTCCGCTATTGCTTCTGTGCGTACAGACGCGATTCCCTTGTCTCTTGCGAACACAGGGAACTCTGTGCATCCAAATCTACAGGCTAAGGACGCGTCTGCATATGTTTTGGTGAACAATCGAGTGTGCGTGTTCTGACAGCTGCCTCTATGCAGACGTCTCCACAGAGCCACTTCTGAATGCCCCGCAGCCCAGGACTGAATGGATACACTAACAAGTGCACCGGTGTGAGCAACCACATATGCAGAAGGACGTCTTTCATCTCACAGAAGCGCGAACGTCTTGGCGTTCAAGCACATGGCAGAAACAAGGTGTGAACAGATGAGCTGCTGCTATTTTCTCCGTTCGGCATGCTTCGTTGTAGCTCTCTTGCCGGTCGCCGGCTTAGCGGCTTGCTTTGCGCGACTAGCTCTGGGGAGAGAAGGAGATAGCGCCGGAAACCTCGCCTTTTGCCTTCTTCGGCGCTGGAACCTGGTTGCTGCGCCTTCTCTTTGTCCATGTGCACACACACGATTCCTCAGCGAAAACCATGCAGAAACCTTTCCACGAGCACCCAGGGATGTGCACCCAGCACCACGTGCACGCACACGCAGCTAGAGAAAAGCACCTACCTTTTCACACACTGATGCCTAAGCAAACGCGTGGCCACACACACGCACACATCCGCAAGCGCGCCTACTCCCATCTATTGAGGGAAAGACGGACGAGCAACGTCCTGACAGGCTTGAGGGGAAAAACGTCCGTTGACGGTTGGCGTACTGCACGCCCGCCTACGGGGCTGCAGGGGAATCCACATTTGGAAGGTACCTGAAGATGTGTGCCTGTTCTTGGAGCTCCGCTAGTAGGGTAGCAAAGACACTCGTAGGCAGTACTGAATGCTGCTCCGTGCTACTTCTCCTCCGCTGGCAAATGCTTCACAGTCGCCCGAGGAAAGACGTTTAACAATCGATCTCCAAGAGGAACGAAACACATGATGCCATAAGGCGAAAGAATAGCAGGGCATCTCTTCACAGGCTTGTCCCTGATCTATAGCTGAGGGCAAACACTTGTGTGCTTGTGGGAGAGCCTGTGTCTTTCCTGGAAACGTTTGGGAGTTTTCCTCAGACGCGTGTTTCCTCAAGTTCAAGAATCAAGATCTAGGATACCTGCAGACAGGTGCCTGTTTGTGTGGAGACAGTCTGTTTGAAACTGTGTTCCTCAGCGCCCGCTCTTTCTCCCCGTCGCTCCACACGCCTGGGAGTCCCTTTCTTTCTCTCCACAAGCACGTGTGTTGACTTCGTCGCACATGTGCATCTGCACAAGCGTTGAGCTCAGCAGAGCGTGTCTCTTGACACTTGATGTGCGTTGGCTGTGTCTGCCTGCTCCAGTGAAGAGAGAAACGGGAAATCATCTTGGTAGAGGCAACAAAGCAAAAGCGAGGCAGGATTGACATCTGCTCAACAGAGACGGATTCCCTGCGCTGACACAGTTCACAGTTACACGAGAAGCAATCTGAGCGGTCCGTCGACCGGAGACGTGTTTCCCAAGAGGTCGTTTAGCGAGTGAACAGCAGTGTGCGCGACTTTCAGGAGTGTGCCTGGAAAGTGCCAGAATCACCAGGAGCATCTGTGCAAAAGCTGCTGCCTCTGTGACCGCATTGAGGCACGTTCCCGTGTCTGCGAGTATATAGACGGCTCTTTCGCGCTCACTCCGAGGGAAACGGTCCGCTATTGCTTCTGTGCGCACAGACGCGATTCCCTTGTCTCTTGCGAACACAGGGAACTCTGTGCATCCAAATCTACAGGCTAAGGACGCGTCTGCATATGTTTTGGTGAACAATCGAGTGTGCGTGTTCTGACAGCTGCCTCTATGCAGACGTCTCCACAGAGCCACTTCTGAATGCCCCGCAGCCCAGGACTGAATGGATACACTAACAAGTGCACCGGTGTGAGCAACCACATATGCAGAAGGACGTCTTTCATCTCACAGAAGCGCGAACGTCTTGGCGTTCAAGCACATGGCAGAAACAAGGTGTGAACAGATGAGCTGCTGCTATTTTCTCCGTTCGGCATGCTTCGTTGTAGCTCTCTTGCCGGTCGCCGGCTTAGCGGCTTGCTTTGCGCGACTAGCTCTGGGGAGAGAAGGAGATAGCGCCGGAAACCTCGCCTTTTGCCTTCTTCGGCGCTGGAACCTGGTTGCTGCGCCTTCTCTTTGTCCATGTGCACACACACGATTCCTCAGCGAAAACCATGCAGAAACCTTTCCACGAGCACCCAGGGATGTGCACCCAGCACCACGTGCACGCACACGCAGCTAGAGAAAAGCACCTACCTTTTCACACACTGATGCCTAAGCAAACGCGTGGCCACACACACGCACACATCCGCAAGCGCGCCTACTCCCATCTATTGAGGGAAAGACGGACGAGCAACGTCCTGACAGGCTTGAGGGGAAAAACGTCCGTTGACGGTTGGCGTACTGCACGCCCGCCTACGGGGCTGCAGGGGAATCCACATTTGGAAGGTACCTGAAGATGTGTGCCTGTTCTTGGAGCTCCGCTAGTAGGGTAGCAAAGACACTCGTAGGCAGTACTGAATGCTGCTCCGTGCTACTTCTCCTCCGCTGGCAAATGCTTCACAGTCGCCCGAGGAAAGACGTTTAACAATCGATCTCCAAGAGGAACGAAACACATGATGCCATAAGGCGAAAGAATAGCAGGGCATCTCTTCACAGGCTTGTCCCTGATCTATAGCTGAGGGCAAACACTTGTGTGCTTGTGGGAGAGCCTGTGTCTTTCCTGGAAGCGTTTGGGAGTTTTGCTCAGACGCGTGTTTCCTCAAGTTCAAGAATCAAGATCTAGGATACCTGCAGACAGGTGCCTGTTTGTGTGGAGACAGTCTGTTTGAAACTGTGTTCCTCAGCGCCCGCTCTTTCTCCCCGTCGCTCCACACGCCTGGGAGTCCCTTTCTTTCTCTCCACAAGCACGTGTGTTGACTTCGTCGCACATGTGCATCTGCACAAGCGTTGAGCTCAGCAGAGCGTGTCTCTTGACACTTGATGTGCGTTGGCTGTGTCTGCGTGCTCCAGTGAAGAGAGAAACGGGAAATCATCTTGGTAGAGGCAACAAAGCAAAAGCGAGGCAGGATTGACATCTGCTCAACAGAGACGGATTCCCTGCGCTGACACAGTTCACAGTTACACGAGAAGCAATCTGAGCGGTCCGTCGACCGGAGACGTGTTTCCCAAGAGGTCGTTTAGCGAGTGAACAGCAGTGTGCGCGACTTTCAGGAGTGTGCCTGGAAAGTGCCAGAATCACCAGGAGCATCTGTGCAAAAGCTGCTGCCTCTGTGACCGCATTGAGGCACGTTCCCGTGTCTGCGAGTATATAGACGGCTCTTTCGCGTTCACTCCGAGGGAAACGGTCCGCTATTGCTTCTGTGCGCACAGACGCGATTCCCTTGTCTCTTGCGAACACAGGGAACTCTGTGCATCCAAATCTACAGGCTAAGGACGCGTCTGCATATGTTTTGGTGAACAATCGAGTGTGCGTGTTCTGACAGCTGCCTCTATGCAGACGTCTCCACAGAGCCACTTCTGAATGCCCCGCAGCCCAGGACTGAATGGATACACTAACAAGTGCACCGGTGTGAGCAACCACATATGCAGAAGGACGTCTTTCATCTCACAGAAGCGCGAACGTCTTGGCGTTCAAGCACATGGCAGAAACAAGGTGTGAACAGATGAGCTGCTGCTATTTTCTCCGTTCGGCATGCTTCGTTGTAGCTCTCTTGCCGGTCGCCGGCTTAGCGGCTTGCTTTGCGCGACTAGCTCTGGGGAGAGAAGGAGATAGCGCCGGAAACCTCGCCTTTTGCCTTCTTCGGCGCTGGAACCTGGTTGCTGCGCCTTCTCTTTGTCCATGTGCACACACACGATTCCTCAGCGAAAACCATGCAGAAACCTTTCCACGAGCACCCAGGGATGTGCACCCAGCACCACGTGCACGCACACGCAGCTAGAGAAAAGCACCTACCTTTTCACACACTGATGCCTAAGCAAACGCGTGGCCACACACACGCACACATCCGCAAGCGCGCCTACTCCCATCTATTGAGGGAAAGACGGACGAGCAACGTCCTGACAGGCTTGAGGGGAAAAGCGTCCGTTGACGGTTGGCGTACTGCACGCCCGCCTACGGGGCTGCAGGGGAATCCACATTTGGAAGGTACCTGAAGATGTGTGCCTGTTCTTGGAGCTCCGCTAGTAGGGTAGCAAAGACACTCGTAGGCAGTACTGAATGCTGCTCCGTGCTACTTCTCCTCCGCTGGCAAATGCTTCACAGTCGCCCGAGGAAAGACGTTTAACAATCGATCTCCAAGAGGAACGAAACACATGATGCCATAAGGCGAAAGAATAGCAGGGCATCTCTTCACAGGCTTGTCCCTGATCTATAGCTGAGGGCAAACACTTGTGTGCTTGTGGGAGAGCCTGTGTCTTTCCTGGAAGCGTTTGGGAGTTTTGCTCAGACGCGTGTTTCCTCAAGTTCAAGAATCAAGATCTAGGATACCTGCAGACAGGTGCCTGTTTGTGTGGAGACAGTCTGTTTGAAACTGTGTTCCTCAGCGCCCGCTCTTTCTCCCCGTCGCTCCACACGCCTGGGAGTCCCTTTCTTTCTCTCCACAAGCACGTGTGTTGACTTCGTCGCACATGTGCATCTGCACAAGCGTTGAGCTCAGCAGAGCGTGTCTCTTGACACTTGATGTGCGTTGGCTGTGTCTGCCTGCTCCAGTGAAGAGAGAAACGGGAAATCATCTTGGTAGAGGCAACAAAGCAAAAGCGAGGCAGGATTGACATCTGCTCAACAGAGACGGATTCCCTGCGCTGACACAGTTCACAGTTACACGAGAAGCAATCTGAGCGGTCCGTCGACCGGAGACGTGTTTCCCAAGAGGTCGTTTAGCGAGTGAACAGCAGTGTGCGCGACTTTCAGGAGTGTGCCTGGAAAGTGCCAGAATCACCAGGAGCATCTGTGCAAAAGCTGCTGCCTCTGTGACCGCATTGAGGCACGTTCGCGTGTCTGCGAGTATATAGACGGCTCTTTCGCGTTCACTCCGAGGGAAACGGTCCGCTATTGCTTCTGTGCGCACAGACGCGATTCCCTTGTCTCTTGCGAACACAGGGAACTCTGTGCATCCAAATCTACAGGCTAAGGACGCGTCTGCATATGTTTTGGTGAACAATCGAGTGTGCGTGTTCTGACAGCTGCCTCTATGCAGACGTCTCCACAGAGCCACTTCTGAATGCCCCACAGCCCAGGACTGAATGGATACACTAACAAGTGCACCGGTGTGAGCAACCACATATGCAGAAGGACGTCTTTCATCTCACAGAAGCGCGAACGTCTTGGCGTTCAAGCACATGGCAGAAACAAGGTGTGAACAGATGAGCTGCTGCTATTTTCTCCGTTCGGCATGCTTCGTTGTAGCTCTCTTGCCGGTCGCCGGCTTAGCGGCTTGCTTTGCGCGACTAGCTCTGGGGAGAGAAGGAGATAGCGCCGGAAACCTCGCCTCTTGCCTTCTTCGGCGCTGGAACCTGGTTGCTGCGCCTTCTCTTTGTCCATGTGCACACACACGATTCCTCAGCGAAAACCATGCAGAAACCTTTCCACGAGCACCCAGGGATGTGCACCCAGCACCATGTGCACGCACACGCAGCTAGAGAAAAGCACCTACCTTTTCACACACTGATGCCTAAGCAAACGCGTGGCCACACACACGCACACATCCGCAAGCGCGCCTACTCCCATCTATTGAGGGAAAGACGGACGAGCAACGTCCTGACAGGCTTGAGGGGAAAAACGTCCGTTGACGGTTGGCGTACTGCACGCCCGCCTACGGGGCTGCAGGGGAATCCACATTTGGAAGGTACCTGAAGATGTGTGCCTGTTCTTGGAGCTCCGCTAGTAGGGTAGCAAAGACACTCGTAGGCAGTACTGAATGCTGCTCCGTGCTACTTCTCCTCCGCTGGCAAATGCTTCACAGTCGCCCTAGGAAAGACGTTTAACAATCGATCTCCAAGAGGAACGAAACACATGATACCATAAGGCGAAAGAATAGCAGGGCATCTCTTCACAGGCTTGTCCCTGATCTATAGCTGAGGGCAAACACTTGTGTGCTTGTGGGAGAGCCTGTGTCTTTCCTGGAAGCGTTTGGGAGTTTTGCTCAGACGCGTGTTTCCTCAAGTTCAAGAATCAAGATCTAGGATACCTGCAGACAGGTGCCTGTTTGTGTGGAGACAGTCTGTTTGAAACTGTGTTCCTCAGCGCCCGCTCTTTCTCCCCGTCGCTCCACACGCCTGGGAGTCCCTTTCTTTCTCTCCACAAGCACGTGTGTTGACTTCGTCGCACATGTGCATCTGCACAAGCGTTGAGCTCAGCAGAGCGTGTCTCTTGACACTTGATGTGCGTTGGCTGTGTCTGCGTGCTCCAGTGAAGAGAGAAACGGGAAATCATCTTGGTAGAGGCAACAAAGCAAAAGCGAGGCAGGATTGACATCTGCTCAACAGAGACGGATTCCCTGCGCTGACACAGTTCACAGTTACACGAGAAGCAATCTGAGCGGTCCGTCGACCGGAGACGTGTTTCCCAAGAGGTCGTTTAGCGAGTGAACAGCAGTGTGCGCGACTTTCAGGAGTGTGCCTGGAAAGTGCCAGAATCACCAGGAGCATCTGTGCAAAAGCTGCTGCCTCTGTGACCGCATTGAGGCACGTTCCCGTGTCTGCGAGTATATAGACGGCTCTTTCGCGTTCACTCCGAGGGAAACGGTCCGCTATTGCTTCTGTGCGTACAGACGCGATTCCCTTGTCTCTTGCGAACACAGGGAACTCTGTGCATCCAAATCTACAGGCTAAGGACGCGTCTGCATATGTTTTGGTGAACAATCGAGTGTGCGTGTTCTGACAGCTGCCTCTATGCAGACGTCTCCACAGAGCCACTTCTGAATGCCCCGCAGCCCAGGACTGAATGGATACACTAACAAGTGCACCGGTGTGAGCAACCACATATGCAGAAGGACGTCTTTCATCTCACAGAAGCGCGAACGTCTTGGCGTTCAAGCACATGGCAGAAACAAGGTGTGAACAGATGAGCTGCTGCTATTTTCTCCGTTCGGCATGCTTCGTTGTAGCTCTCTTGCCGGTCGCCGGCTTAGCGGCTTGCTTTGCGCGACTAGCTCTGGGGAGAGAAGGAGATAGCGCCGGAAACCTCGCCTTTTGCCTTCTTCGGCGCTGGAACCTGGTTGCTGCGCCTTCTCTTTGTCCATGTGCACACACACGATTCCTCAGCGAAAACCATGCAGAAACCTTTCCACGAGCACCCAGGGATGTGCACCCAGCACCACGTGCACGCACACGCAGCTAGAGAAAAGCACCTACCTTTTCACACACTGATGCCTAAGCAAACGCGTGGCCACACACACGCACACATCCGCAAGCGCGCCTACTCCCATCTATTGAGGGAAAGACGGACGACCAACGTCCTGACAGGCTTGAGGGGAAAAACGTCCGTTGACGGTTGGCGTACTGCACGCCCGCCTACGGGGCTGCAGGGGAATCCACATTTGGAAGGTACCTGAAGATGTGTGCCTGTTCTTGGAGCTCCGCTAGTAGGGTAGCAAAGACACTCGTAGGCAGTACTGAATGCTGCTCCGTGCTACTTCTCCTCCGCTGGCAAATGCTTCACAGTCGCCCGAGGAAAGACGTTTAACAATCGATCTCCAAGAGGAACGAAACACATGATGCCATAAGGCAAAAGAATAGCAGGGCATCTCTTCACAGGCTTGTCCCTGATCTATAGCTGAGGGCAAACACTTGTGTGCTTGTGGGAGAGCCTGTGTCTTTCCTGGAAGCGTTTGGGAGTTTTGCTCAGACGCGTGTTTCCTCAAGTTCAAGAATCAAGATCTAGGATACCTGCAGACAGGTGCCTGTTTGTGTGGAGACAGTCTGTTTGAAACTGTGTTCCTCAGCGCCCGCTCTTTCTCCCCGTCGCTCCACACGCCTGGGAGTCCCTTTCTTTCTCTCCACAAGCACGTGTGTTGACTTCGTCGCACATGTGCATCTGCACAAGCGTTGAGCTCAGCAGAGCGTGTCTCTTGACACTTGATGTGCGTTGGCTGTGTCTGCCTGCTCCAGTGAAGAGAGAAACGGGAAATCATCTTGGTAGAGGCAACAAAGCAAAAGCGAGGCAGGATTGACATCTGCTCAACAGAGACGGATTCCCTGCGCTGACACAGTTCACAGTTACACGAGAAGCAATCTGAGCGGTCCGTCGACCGGAGACGTGTTTCCCAAGAGGTCGTTTAGCGAGTGAACAGCAGTGTGCGCGACTTTCAGGAGTGTGCCTGGAAAGTGCCAGAATCACCAGGAGCATCTGTGCAAAAGCTGCTGCCTCTGTGACCGCATTGAGGCACGTTCGCGTGTCTGCGAGTATATAGACGGCTCTTTCGCGTTCACTCCGAGGGAAACGGTCCGCTATTGCTTCTGTGCGTACAGACGCGATTCCCTTGTCTCTTGCGAACACAGGGAACTCTGTGCATCCAAATCTACAGGCTAAGGACGCGTCTGCATATGTTTTGGTGAACAATCGAGTGTGCGTGTTCTGACAGCTGCCTCTATGCAGACGTCTCCACAGAGCCACTTCTGAATGCCCCGCAGCCCAGGACTGAATGGATACACTAACAAGTGCACCGGTGTGAGCAACCACATATGCAGAAGGACGTCTTTCATCTCACAGAAGCGCGAACGTCTTGGCGTTCAAGCACATGGCAGAAACAAGGTGTGAACAGATGAGCTGCTGCTATTTTCTCCGTTCGGCATGCTTCGTTGTAGCTCTCTTGCCGGTCGCCGGCTTAGCGGCTTGCTTTGCGCGACTAGCTCTGGGGAGAGAAGGAGATAGCGCCGGAAACCTCGCCTTTTGCCTTCTTCGGCGCTGGAACCTGGTTGCTGCGCCTTCTCTTTGTCCATGTGCACACACACGATTCCTCAGCGAAAACCATGCAGAAACCTTTCCACGAGCACCCAGGGATGTGCACCCAGCACCACGTGCACGCACACGCAGCTAGAGAAAAGCACCTACCTTTTCACACACTGATGCCTAAGCAAACGCGTGGCCACACACACGCACACATCCGCAAGCGCGCCTACTCCCATCTATTGAGGGAAAGACGGACGAGCAACGTCCTGACAGGCTTGAGGGGAAAAACGTCCGTTGACGGTTGGCGTACTGCACGCCCGCCTACGGGGCTGCAGGGGAATCCACATTTGGAAGGTACCCGAAGATGTGTGCCTGTTCTTGGAGCTCCGCTAGTAGGGTAGCAAAGACACTCGTAGGCAGTACTGAATGCTGCTCCGTGCTACTTCTCCTCCACTGGCAAATGCTTCACAGTCGCCCTAGGAAAGACGTTTAACAATCGATCTCCAAGAGGAACGAAACACATGATGCCATAAGGCGAAAGAATAGCAGGGCATCTCTTCACAGGCTTGTCCCTGATCTATAGCTGAGGGCAAACACTTGTGTGCTTGTGGGAGAGCCTGTGTCTTTCCTGGAAGCGTTTGGGAGTTTTGCTCAGACGCGTGTTTCCTCAAGTTCAAGAATCAAGATCTAGGATACCTGCAGACAGGTGCCTGTTTGTGTGGAGACAGTCTGTTTGAAACTGTGTTCCTCAGCGCCCGCTCTTTCTCCCCGTCGCTCCACACGCCTGGGAGTCCCTTTCTTTCTCTCCACAAGCACGTGTGTTGACTTCGTCGCACATGTGCATCTGCACAAGCGTTGAGCTCAGCAGAGCGTGTCTCTTGACACTTGATGTGCGTTGGCTGTGTCTGCCTGCTCCAGTGAAGAGAGAAACGGGAAATCATCTTGGTAGAGGCAACAAAGCAAAAGCGAGGCAGGATTGACATCTGCTCAACAGAGACGGATTCCCTGCGCTGACGCAGTTCACAGTTACACGAGAAGCAATCTGAGCGGTCCGTCGACCGGAGACGTGTTTCCCAAGAGGTCGTTTAGCGAGTGAACAGCAGTGTGCGCGACTTTCAGGAGTGTGCCTGGAAAGTGCCAGAATCACCAGGAGCATCTGTGCAAAAGCTGCTGCCTCTGTGACCGCATTGAGGCACGTTCCCGTGTCTGCGAGTATATAGACGGCTCTTTCGCGTTCACTCCGAGGGAAACGGTCCGCTATTGCTTCTGTGCGCACAGACGCGATTCCCTTGTCTCTTGCGAACACAGGGAACTCTGTGCATCCAAATCTACAGGCTAAGGACGCGTCTGCATATGTTTTGGTGAACAATCGAGTGTGCGTGTTCTGACAGCTGCCTCTATGCAGACGTCTCCACAGAGCCACTTCTGAATGCCCCGCAGCCCAGGACTGAATGGATACACTAACAAGTGCACCGGTGTGAGCAACCACATATGCAGAAGGACGTCTTTCATCTCACAGAAGCGCGAACGTCTTGGCGTTCAAGCACATGGCAGAAACAAGGTGTGAACAGATGAGCTGCTGCTATTTTCTCCGTTCGGCATGCTTCGTTGTAGCTCTCTTGCCGGTCGCCGGCTTAGCGGCTTGCTTTGCGCGACTAGCTCTGGGGAGAGAAGGAGATAGCGCCGGAAACCTCGCCTTTTGCCTTCTTCGGCGCTGGAACCTGGTTGCTGCGCCTTCTCTTTGTCCATGTGCACACACACGATTCCTCAGCGAAAACCATGCAGAAACCTTTCCACGAGCACCCAGGGATGTGCACCCAGCACCACGTGCACGCACACGCAGCTAGAGAAAAGCACCTACCTTTTCACACACTGATGCCTAAGCAAACGCGTGGCCACACACACGCACACATCCGCAAGCGCGCCTACTCCCATCTATTGAGGGAAAGACGGACGAGCAACGTCCTGACAGGCTTGAGGGGAAAAACGTCCGTTGACGGTTGGCGTACTGCACGCCCGCCTACGGGGCTGCAGGGGAATCCACATTTGGAAGGTACCTGAAGATGTGTGCCTGTTCTTGGAGCTCCGCTAGTAGGGTAGCAAAGACACTCGTAGGCAGTACTGAATGCTGCTCCGTGCTACTTCTCCTCCGCTGGCAAATGCTTCACAGTCGCCCTAGGAAAGACGTTTAACAATCGATCTCCAAGAGGAACGAAACACATGATGCCATAAGGCGAAAGAATAGCAGGGCATCTCTTCACAGGCTTGTCCCTGATCTATAGCTGAGGGC
The DNA here is from genome assembly GCF_037038585.1 of Patagioenas fasciata. Lineage (NCBI taxonomy): Eukaryota > Metazoa > Chordata > Aves > Columbiformes > Columbidae > Patagioenas > Patagioenas fasciata. Next base: position 854,318 of record NW_027288655.1, on the reverse strand, counting down.
AAACACTTGTGTGCTTGTGGGAGAGCCTGTGTCTTTCCTGGAAGCGTTTGGGAGTTTTGCTCAGACGCGTGTTTCCTCAAGTTCAAGAATCAAGATCTAGGATACCTGCAGACAGGTGCCTGTTTGTGTGGAGACAGTCTGTTTGAAACTGTGTTCCTCAGCGCCCGCTCTTTCTCCCCGTCGCTCCACACGCCTGGGAGTCCCTTTCTTTCTCTCCACAAGCACGTGTGTTGACTTCGTCGCACATGTGCATCTGCACAAGCGTTGAGCTCAGCAGAGCGTGTCTCTTGACACTTGATGTGCGTTGGCTGTGTCTGCCTGCTCCAGTGAAGAGAGAAACGGGAAATCATCTTGGTAGAGGCAACAAAGCAAAAGCGAGGCAGGATTGACATCTGCTCAACAGAGACGGATTCCCTGCGCTGACACAGTTCACAGTTACACGAGAAGCAATCTGAGCGGTCCGTCGACCGGAGACGTGTTTCCCAAGAGGTCGTTTAGCGAGTGAACAGCAGTGTGCGCGACTTTCAGGAGTGTGCCTGGAAAGTGCCAGAATCACCAGGAGCATCTGTGCAAAAGCTGCTGCCTCTGTGACCGCATTGAGGCACGTTCCCGTGTCTGCGAGTATATAGACGGCTCTTTCGCGTTCACTCCGAGGGAAACGGTCCGCTATTGCTTCTGTGCGCACAGACGCGATTCCCTTGTCTCTTGCGAACACAGGGAACTCTGTGCATCCAAATCTACAGGCTAAGGACGCGTCTGCATATGTTTTGGTGAACAATCGAGTGTGCGTGTTCTGACAGCTGCCTCTATGCAGACGTCTCCACAGAGCCACTTCTGAATGCCCCGCAGCCCAGGACTGAATGGATACACTAACAAGTGCACCGGTGTGAGCAACCACATATGCAGAAGGACGTCTTTCATCTCACAGAAGCGCGAACGTCTTGGCGTTCAAGCACATGGCAGAAACAAGGTGTGAACAGATGAGCTGCTGCTATTTTCTCCGTTCGGCATGCTTCGTTGTAGCTCTCTTGCCGGTCGCCGGCTTAGCGGCTTGCTTTGCGCGACTAGCTCTGGGGAGAGAAGGAGATAGCGCCGGAAACCTCGCCTTTTGCCTTCTTCGGCGCTGGAACCTGGTTGCTGCGCCTTCTCTTTGTCCATGTGCACACACACGATTCCTCAGCGAAAACCATGCAGAAACCTTTCCACGAGCACCCAGGGATGTGCACCCAGCACCATGTGCACGCACACGCAGCTAGAGAAAAGCACCTACCTTTTCACACACTGATGCCTAAGCAAACGCGTGGCCACACACACGCACACATCCGCAAGCGCGCCTACTCCCATCTATTGAGGGAAAGACGGACGAGCAACGTCCTGACAGGCTTGAGGGGAAAAACGTCCGTTGACGGTTGGCGTACTGCACGCCCGCCTACGGGGCTGCAGGGGAATCCACATTTGGAAGGTACCTGAAGATGTGTGCCTGTTCTTGGAGCTCCGCTAGTAGGGTAGCAAAGACACTCGTAGGCAGTACTGAATGCTGCTCCGTGCTACTTCTCCTCCGCTGGCAAATGCTTCACAGTCGCCCGAGGAAAGACGTTTAACAATCGATCTCCAAGAGGAACGAAACACATGATGCCATAAGGCGAAAGAATAGCAGGGCATCTCTTCACAGGCTTGTCCCTGATCTATAGCTGAGGGCAAACACTTGTGTGCTTGTGGGAGAGCCTGTGTCTTTCCTGGAAGCGTTTGGGAGTTTTGCTCAGACGCGTGTTTCCTCAAGTTCAAGAATCAAGATCTAGGATACCTGCAGACAGGTGCCTGTTTGTGTGGAGACAGTCTGTTTGAAACTGTGTTCCTCAGCGCCCGCTCTTTCTCCCCGTCGCTCCACACGCCTGGGAGTCCCTTTCTTTCTCTCCACAAGCACGTGTGTTGACTTCGTCGCACATGTGCATCTGCACAAGCGTTGAGCTCAGCAGAGCGTGTCTCTTGACACTTGATGTGCGTTGGCTGTGTCTGCGTGCTCCAGTGAAGAGAGAAACGGGAAATCATCTTGGTAGAGGCAACAAAGCAAAAGCGAGGCAGGATTGACATCTGCTCAACAGAGACGGATTCCCTGCGCTGACACAGTTCACAGTTACACGAGAAGCAATCTGAGCGGTCCGTCGACCGGAGACGTGTTTCCCAAGAGGTCGTTTAGCGAGTGAACAGCAGTGTGCGCGACTTTCAGGAGTGTGCCTGGAAAGTGCCAGAATCACCAGGAGCATCTGTGCAAAAGCTGCTGCCTCTGTGACCGCATTGAGGCACGTTCGCGTGTCTGCGAGTATATAGACGGCTCTTTCGCGTTCACTCCGAGGGAAACGGTCCGCTATTGCTTCTGTGCGCACAGACGCGATTCCCTTGTCTCTTGCGAACACAGGGAACTCTGTGCATCCAAATCTACAGGCTAAGGACGCGTCTGCATATGTTTTGGTGAACAATCGAGTGTGCGTGTTCTGACAGCTGCCTCTATGCAGACGTCTCCACAGAGCCACTTCTGAATGCCCCGCAGCCCAGGACTGAATGGATACACTAACAAGTGCACCGGTGTGAGCAACCACATATGCAGAAGGACGTCTTTCATCTCACAGAAGCGCGAACGTCTTGGCGTTCAAGCACATGGCAGAAACAAGGTGTGAACAGATGAGCTGCTGCTATTTTCTCCGTTCGGCATGCTTCGTTGTAGCTCTCTTGCCGGTCGCCGGCTTAGCGGCTTGCTTTGCGCGACTAGCTCTGGGGAGAGAAGGAGATAGCGCCGGAAACCTCGCCTTTTGCCTTCTTCGGCGCTGGAACCTGGTTGCTGCGCCTTCTCTTTGTCCATGTGCACACACACGATTCCTCAGCGAAAACCATGCAGAAACCTTTCCACGAGCACCCAGGGATGTGCACCCAGCACCACGTGCACGCACACGCAGCTAGAGAAAAGCACCTACCTTTTCACACACTGATGCCTAAGCAAACGCGTGGCCACACACACGCACACATCCGCAAGCGCGCCTACTCCCATCTATTGAGGGAAAGACGGACGAGCAACGTCCTGACAGGCTTGAGGGGAAAAACGTCCGTTGACGGTTGGCGTACTGCACGCCCGCCTACGGGGCTGCAGGGGAATCCACATTTGGAAGGTACCTGAAGATGTGTGCCTGTTCTTGGAGCTCCGCTAGTAGGGTAGCAAAGACACTCGTAGGCAGTACTGAATGCTGCTCCGTGCTACTTCTCCTCCGCTGGCAAATGCTTCACAGTCGCCCTAGGAAAGACGTTTAACAATCGATCTCCAAGAGGAACGAAACACATGATGCCATAAGGCGAAAGAATAGCAGGGCATCTCTTCACAGGCTTGTCCCTGATCTATAGCTGAGGGCAAACACTTGTGTGCTTGTGGGAGAGCCTGTGTCTTTCCTGGAAGCGTTTGGGAGTTTTGCTCAGACGCGTGTTTCCTCAAGTTCAAGAATCAAGATCTAGGATACCTGCAGACAGGTGCCTGTTTGTGTGGAGACAGTCTGTTTGAAACTGTGTTCCTCAGCGCCCGCTCTTTCTCCCCGTCGCTCCACACGCCTGGGAGTCCCTTTCTTTCTCTCCACAAGCACGTGTGTTGACTTCGTCGCACATGTGCATCTGCACAAGCGTTGAGCTCAGCAGAGCGTGTCTCTTGACACTTGATGTGCGTTGGCTGTGTCTGCGTGCTCCAGTGAAGAGAGAAACGGGAAATCATCTTGGTAGAGGCAACAAAGCAAAAGCGAGGCAGGATTGACATCTGCTCAACAGAGACGGATTCCCTGCGCTGACACAGTTCACAGTTACACGAGAAGCAATCTGAGCGGTCCGTCGACCGGAGACGTGTTTCCCAAGAGGTCGTTTAGCGAGTGAACAGCAGTGTGCGCGACTTTCAGGAGTGTGCCTGGAAAGTGCCAGAATCACCAGGAGCATCTGTGCAAAAGCTGCTGCCTCTGTGACCGCATTGAGGCACGTTCGCGTGTCTGCGAGTATATAGACGGCTCTTTCGCGTTCACTCCGAGGGAAACGGTCCGCTATTGCTTCTGTGCGCACAGACGCGATTCCCTTGTCTCTTGCGAACACAGGGAACTCTGTGCATCCAAATCTACAGGCTAAGGACGCGTCTGCATATGTTTTGGTGAACAATCGAGTGTGCGTGTTCTGACAGCTGCCTCTATGCAGACGTCTCCACAGAGCCACTTCTGAATGCCCCGCAGCCCAGGACTGAATGGATACACTAACAAGTGCACCGGTGTGAGCAACCACATATGCAGAAGGACGTCTTTCATCTCACAGAAGCGCGAACGTCTTGGCGTTCAAGCACATGGCAGAAACAAGGTGTGAACAGATGAGCTGCTGCTATTTTCTCCGTTCGACATGCTTCGTTGTAGCTCTCTTGCCGGTCGCCGGCTTAGCGGCTTGCTTTGCGCGACTAGCTCTGGGGAGAGAAGGAGATAGCGCCGGAAACCTCGCCTTTTGCCTTCTTCGGCGCTGGAACCTGGTTGCTGCGCCTTCTCTTTGTCCATGTGCACACACACGATTCCTCAGCGAAAACCATGCAGAAACCTTTCCACGAGCACCCAGGGATGTGCACCCAGCACCACGTGCACGCACACGCAGCTAGAGAAAAGCACCTACCTTTTCACACACTGATGCCTAAGCAAACGCGTGGCCACACACACGCACACATCCGCAAGCGCGCCTACTCCCATCTATTGAGGGAAAGACGGACGAGCAATGTCCTGACAGGCTTGAGGGGAAAAACGTCCGTTGACGGTTGGCGTACTGCACGCCCGCCTACGGGGCTGCAGGGGAATCCACATTTGGAAGGTACCTGAAGATGTGTGCCTGTTCTTGGAGCTCCGCTAGTAGGGTAGCAAAGACACTCGTAGGCAGTACTGAATGCTGCTCCGTGCTACTTCTCCTCCGCTGGCAAATGCTTCACAGTCGCCCTAGGAAAGACGTTTAACAATCGATCTCCAAGAGGAACGAAACACATGATGCCATAAGGCGAAAGAATAGCAGGGCATCTCTTCACAGGCTTGTCCCTGATCTATAGCTGAGGGCAAACACTTGTGTGCTTGTGGGAGAGCCTGTGTCTTTCCTGGAAGCGTTTGGGAGTTTTGCTCAGACGCGTGTTTCCTCAAGTTCAAGAATCAAGATCTAGGATACCTGCAGACAGGTGCCTGTTTGTGTGGAGACAGTCTGTTTGAAACTGTGTTCCTCAGCGCCCGCTCTTTCTCCCCGTCGCTCCACACGCCTGGGAGTCCCTTTCTTTCTCTCCACAAGCACGTGTGTTGACTTCGTCGCACATGTGCATCTGCACAAGCGTTGAGCTCAGCAGAGCGTGTCTCTTGACACTTGATGTGCGTTGGCTGTGTCTGCGTGCTCCAGTGAAGAGAGAAACGGGAAATCATCTTGGTAGAGGCAACAAAGCAAAAGCGAGGCAGGATTGACATCTGCTCAACAGAGACGGATTCCCTGCGCTGACACAGTTCACAGTTACACGAGAAGCAATCTGAGCGGTCCGTCGACCGGAGACGTGTTTCCCAAGAGGTCGTTTAGCGAGTGAACAGCAGTGTGCGCGACTTTCAGGAGTGTGCCTGGAAAGTGCCAGAATCACCAGGAGCATCTGTGCAAAAGCTGCTGCCTCTGTGACCGCATTGAGGCACGTTCGCGTGTCTGCGAGTATATAGACGGCTCTTTCGCGTTCACTCCGAGGGAAACGGTCCGCTATTGCTTCTGTGCGCACAGACGCGATTCCCTTGTCTCTTGCGAACACAGGGAACTCTGTGCATCCAAATCTACAGGCTAAGGACGCGTCTGCATATGTTTTGGTGAACAATCGAGTGTGCGTGTTCTGACAGCTGCCTCTATGCAGACGTCTCCACAGAGCCACTTCTGAATGCCCCGCAGCCCAGGACTGAATGGATACACTAACAAGTGCACCGGTGTGAGCAACCACATATGCAGAAGGACGTCTTTCATCTCACAGAAGCGCGAACGTCTTGGCGTTCAAGCACATGGCAGAAACAAGGTGTGAACAGATGAGCTGCTGCTATTTTCTCCGTTCGGCATGCTTCGTTGTAGCTCTCTTGCCGGTCGCCGGCTTAGCGGCTTGCTTTGCGCGACTAGCTCTGGGGAGAGAAGGAGATAGCGCCGGAAACCTCGCCTTTTGCCTTCTTCGGCGCTGGAACCTGGTTGCTGCGCCTTCTCTTTGTCCATGTGCACACACACGATTCCTCAGCGAAAACCATGCAGAAACCTTTCCACGAGCACCCAGGGATGTGCACCCAGCACCACGTGCACGCACACGCAGCTAGAGAAAAGCACCTACCTTTTCACACACTGATGCCTAAGCAAACGCGTGGCCACACACACGCACACATCCGCAAGCGCGCCTACTCCCATCTATTGAGGGAAAGACGGACGACCAACGTCCTGACAGGCTTGAGGGGAAAAACGTCCGTTGACGGTTGGCGTACTGCACGCCCGCCTACGGGGCTGCAGGGGAATCCACATTTGGAAGGTACCTGAAGATGTGTGCCTGTTCTTGGAGCTCCGCTAGTAGGGTAGCAAAGACACTCGTAGGCAGTACTGAATGCTGCTCCGTGCTACTTCTCCTCCGCTGGCAAATGCTTCACAGTCGCCCTAGGAAAGACGTTTAACAATCGATCTCCAAGAGGAACGAAACACATGATGCCATAAGGCGAAAGAATAGCAGGGCATCTCTTCACAGGCTTGTCCCTGATCTATAGCTGAGGGCAAACACTTGTGTGCTTGTGGGAGAGCCTGTGTCTTTCCTGGAAGCGTTTGGGAGTTTTGCTCAGACGCGTGTTTCCTCAAGTTCAAGAATCAAGATCTAGGATACCTGCAGACAGGTGCCTGTTTGTGTGGAGACAGTCTGTTTGAAACTGTGTTCCTCAGCGCCCGCTCTTTCTCCCCGTCGCTCCACACGCCTGGGAGTCCCTTTCTTTCTCTCCACAAGCACGTGTGTTGACTTCGTCGCACATGTGCATCTGCACAAGCGTTGAGCTCAGCAGAGCGTGTCTCTTGACACTTGATGTGCGTTGGCTGTGTCTGCGTGCTCCAGTGAAGAGAGAAACGGGAAATCATCTTGGTAGAGGCAACAAAGCAAAAGCGAGGCAGGATTGACATCTGCTCAACAGAGACGGATTCCCTGCGCTAACACAGTTCACAGTTACACGAGAAGCAATCTGAGCGGTCCGTCGACCGGAGACGTATTTCCCAAGAGGTCGTTTAGCGAGTGAACAGCAGTGTGCGCGACTTTCAGGAGTGTGCCTGGAAAGTGCCAGAATCACCAGGAGCATCTGTGCAAAAGCTGCTGCCTCTGTGACCGCATTGAGGCACGTTCCCGTGTCTGCGAGTATATAGACGGCTCTTTCGCGTTCACTCCGAGGGAAACGGTCCGCTATTGCTTCTGTGCGCACAGACGCGATTCCCTTGTCTCTTGCGAACACAGGGAACTCTGTGCATCCAAATCTACAGGCTAAGGACGCGTCTGCATATGTTTTGGTGAACAATCGAGTGTGCGTGTTCTGACAGCTGCCTCTATGCAGACGTCTCCACAGAGCCACTTCTGAATGCCCCGCAGCCCAGGACTGAATGGATACACTAACAAGTGCACCGGTGTGAGCAACCACATATGCAGAAGGACGTCTTTCATCTCACAGAAGCGCGAACGTCTTGGCGTTCAAGCACATGGCAGAAACAAGGTGTGAACAGATGAGCTGCTGCTATTTTCTCCGTTCGGCATGCTTCGTTGTAGCTCTCTTGCCGGTCGCCGGCTTAGCGGCTTGCTTTGCGCGACTAGCTCTGGGGAGAGAAGGAGATAGCGCCGGAAACCTCGCCTTTTGCCTTCTTCGGCGCTGGAACCTGGTTGCTGCGCCTTCTCTTTGTCCATGTGCACACACACGATTCCTCAGCGAAAACCATGCAGAAACCTTTCCACGAGCACCCAGGGATGTGCACCCAGCACCACGTGCACGCACACGCAGCTAGAGAAAAGCACCTACCTTTTCACACACTGATGCCTAAGCAAACACGTGGCCACACACACGCACACATCCGCAAGCGCGCCTACTCCCATCTATTGAGGGAAAGACGGACGAGCAACGTCCTGACAGGCTTGAGGGGAAAAACGTCCGTTGACGGTTGGCGTACTGCACGCCCGCCTACGGGGCTGCAGGGGAATCCACATTTGGAAGGTACCTGAAGATGTGTGCCTGTTCTTGGAGCTCCGCTAGTAGGGTAGCAAAGACACTCGTAGGCAGTACTGAATGCTGCTCCGTGCTACTTCTCCTCCGCTGGCAAATGCTTCACAGTCGCCCTAGGAAAGACGTTTAACAATCGATCTCCAAGAGGAACGAAACACATGATGCCATAAGGCGAAAGAATAGCAGGGCATCTCTTCACAAGCTTGTCCCTGATCTATAGCTGAGGGCAAACACTTGTGTGCTTGTGGGAGAGCCTGTGTCTTTCCTGGAAGCGTTTGGGAGTTTTGCTCAGACGCGTGTTTCCTCAAGTTCAAGAATCAAGATCTAGGATACCTGCAGACAGGTGCCTGTTTGTGTGGAGACAGTCTGTTTGAAACTGTGTTCCTCAGCGCCCGCTCTTTCTCCCCGTCGCTCCACACGCCTGGGAGTCCCTTTCTTTCTCTCCACAAGCACGTGTGTTGACTTCGTCGCACATGTGCATCTGCACAAGCGTTGAGCTCAGCAGAGCATGTCTCTTGACACTTGATGTGCGTTGGCTGTGTCTGCGTGCTCCAGTGAAGAGAGAAACGGGAAATCATCTTGGTAGAGGCAACAAAGCAAAAGCGAGGCCGGATTGACATCTGCTCAACAGAGACGGATTCCCTGCGCTGACACAGTTCACAGTTACACGAGAAGCAATCTGAGCGGTCCGTCGACCGGAGACGTGTTTCCCAAGAGGTCGTTTAGCGAGTGAACAGCAGTGTGCGCGACTTTCAGGAGTGTGCCTGGAAAGTGCCAGAATCACCAGGAGCATCTGTGCAAAAGCTGCTGCCTCTGTGACCGCATTGAGGCACGTTCGCGTGTCTGCGAGTATATAGACGGCTCTTTCGCGTTCACTCCGAGGGAAACGGTCCGCTATTGCTTCTGTGCGTACAGACGCGATTCCCTTGTCTCTTGCGAACACAGGGAACTCTGTGCATCCAAATCTACAGGCTAAGGACGCGTCTGCATATGTTTTGGTGAACAATCGAGTGTGCGTGTTCTGACAGCTGCCTCTATGCAGACGTCTCCACAGAGCCACTTCTGAATGCCCCGCAGCCCAGGACTGAATGGATACACTAACAAGTGCACCGGTGTGAGCAACCACATATGCAGAAGGACGTCTTTCATCTCACAGAAGCGCGAACGTCTTGGCGTTCAAGCACATGGCAGAAACAAGGTGTGAACAGATGAGCTGCTGCTATTTTCTCCGTTCGGCATGCTTCGTTGTAGCTCTCTTGCCGGTCGCCGGCTTAGCGGCTTGCTTTGCGCGACTAGCTCTGGGGAGAGAAGGAGATAGCGCCGGAAACCTCGCCTTTTGCCTTCTTCGGCGCTGGAACCTGGTTGCTGCGCCTTCTCTTTGTCCATGTGCACACACACGATTCCTCAGCGAAAACCATGCAGAAACCTTTCCACGAGCACCCAGGGATGTGCACCCAGCACCACGTGCACGCACACGCAGCTAGAGAAAAGCACCTACCTTTTCACACACTGATGCCTAAGCAAACGCGTGGCCACACACACGCACACATCCGCAAGCGCGCCTACTCCCATCTATTGAGGGAAAGACGGACGAGCAACGTCCTGACAGGCTTGAGGGGAAAAACGTCCGTTGACGGTTGGCGTACTGCACGCCCGCCTACGGGGCTGCAGGGGAATCCACATTTGGAAGGTACCTGAAGATGTGTGCCTGTTCTTGGAGCTCCGCTAGTAGGGTAGCAAAGACACTCGTAGGCAGTACTGAATGCTGCTCCGTGCTACTTCTCCTCCGCTGGCAAATGCTTCACAGTCGCCCTAGGAAAGACGTTTAACAATCGATCTCCAAGAGGAACGAAACACATGATGCCATAAGGCGAAAGAATAGCAGGGCATCTCTTCACAGGCTTGTCCCTGATCTATAGCTGAGGGCAAACACTTGTGTGCTTGTGGGAGAGCCTGTGTCTTTCCTGGAAGCGTTTGGGAGTTTTGCTCAGACGCGTGTTTCCTCAAGTTCAAGAATCAAGATCTAGGATACCTGCAGACAGGTGCCTGTTTGTGTGGAGACAGTCTGTTTGAAACTGTGTTCCTCAGCGCCCGCTCTTTCTCCCCGTCGCTCCACACGCCTGGGAGTCCCTTTCTTTCTCTCCACAAGCACGTGTGTTGACTTCGTCGCACATGTGCATCTGCACAAGCGTTGAGCTCAGCAGAGCGTGTCTCTTGACACTTGATGTGCGTTGGCTGTGTCTGCGTGCTCCAGTGAAGAGAGAAACGGGAAATCATCTTGGTAGAGGCAACAAAGCAAAAGCGAGGCAGGATTGACATCTGCTCAACAGAGACGGATTCCCTGCGCTGACACAGTTCACAGTTACACGAGAAGCAATCTGAGCGGTCCGTCGACCGGAGACGTGTTTCCCAAGAGGTCGTTTAGCGAGTGAACAGCAGTGTGCGCGACTTTCAGGAGTGTGCCTGGAAAGTGCCAGAATCACCAGGAGCATCTGTGCAAAAGCTGCTGCCTCTGTGACCGCATTGAGGCACGTTCGCGTGTCTGCGAGTATATAGACGGCTCTTTCGCGTTCACTCCGAGGGAAACGGTCCGCTATTGCTTCTGTGCGCACAGACGCGATTCCCTTGTCTCTTGCGAACACAGGGAACTCTGTGCATCCAAATCTACAGGCTAAGGACGCGTCTGCATATGTTTTGGTGAACAATCGAGTGTGCGTGTTCTGACAGCTGCCTCTATGCAGACGTCTCCACAGAGCCACTTCTGAATGCCCCGCAGCCCAGGACTGAATGGATACACTAACAAGTGCACCGGTGTGAGCAACCACATATGCAGAAGGACGTCTTTCATCTCACAGAAGCGCGAACGTCTTGGCGTTCAAGCACATGGCAGAAACAAGGTGTGAACAGATGAGCTGCTGCTATTTTCTCCGTTCGGCATGCTTCGTTGTAGCTCTCTTGCCGGTCGCCGGCTTAGCGGCTTGCTTTGCGCGACTAGCTCTGGGGAGAGAAGGAGATAGCGCCGGAAACCTCGCCTTTTGCCTTCTTCGGCGCTGGAACCTGGTTGCTGCGCCTTCTCTTTGTCCATGTGCACACACACGATTCCTCAGCGAAAACCATGCAGAAACCTTTCCACGAGCACCCAGGGATGTGCACCCAGCACCACGTGCACGCACACGCAGCTAGAGAAAAGCACCTACCTTTTCACACACTGATGCCTAAGCAAACGCGTGGCCACACACACGCACACATCCGCAAGCGCGCCTACTCCCATCTATTGAGGGAAAGACGGACGAGCAACGTCCTGACAGGCTTGAGGGGAAAAACGTCCGTTGACGGTTGGCGTACTGCACGCCCGCCTACGGGGCTGCAGGGGAATCCACATTTGGAAGGTACCTGAAGATGTGTGCCTGTTCTTGGAGCTCCGCTAGTAGGGTAGCAAAGACACTCGTAGGCAGTACTGAATGCTGCTCCGTGCTACTTCTCCTCCGCTGGCAAATGCTTCACAGTCGCCCTAGGAAAGACGTTTAACAATCGATCTCCAAGAGGAACGAAACACATGATGCCATAAGGCGAAAGAATAGCAGGGCATCTCTTCACAGGCTTGTCCCTGATCTATAGCTGAGGGCAAACACTTGTGTGCTTGTGGGAGAGCCTGTGTCTTTCCTGGAAGCGTTTGGGAGTTTTGCTCAGACGCGTGTTTCCTCAAGTTCAAGAATCAAGATCTAGGATACCTGCAGACAGGTGCCTGTTTGTGTGGAGACAGTCTGTTTGAAACTGTGTTCCTCAGCGCCCGCTCTTTCTCCCCGTCGCTCCACACGCCTGGGAGTCCCTTTCTTTCTCTCCACAAGCACGTGTGTTGACTTCGTCGCACATGTGCATCTGCACAAGCGTTGAGCTCAGCAGAGCGTGTCTCTTGACACTTGATGTGCGTTGGCTGTGTCTGCGTGCTCCAGTGAAGAGAGAAACGGGAAATCATCTTGGTAGAGGCAACAAAGCAAAAGCGAGGCAGGATTGACATCTGCTCAACAGAGACGGATTCCCTGCGCTAACACAGTTCACAGTTACACGAGAAGCAATCTGAGCGGTCCGTCGACCGGAGACGTATTTCCCAAGAGGTCGTTTAGCGAGTGAACAGCAGTGTGCGCGACTTTCAGGAGTGTGCCTGGAAAGTGCCAGAATCACCAGGAGCATCTGTGCAAAAGCTGCTGCCTCTGTGACCGCATTGAGGCACGTTCCCGTGTCTGCGAGTATATAGACGGCTCTTTCGCGTTCACTCCGAGGGAAACGGTCCGCTATTGCTTCTGTGCGCACAGACGCGATTCCCTTGTCTCTTGCGAACACAGGGAACTCTGTGCATCCAAATCTACAGGCTAAGGACGCGTCTGCATATGTTTTGGTGAACAATCGAGTGTGCGTGTTCTGACAGCTGCCTCTATGCAGACGTCTCCACAGAGCCACTTCTGAATGCCCCGCAGCCCAGGACTGAATGGATACACTAACAAGTGCACCGGTGTGAGCAACCACATATGCAGAAGGACGTCTTTCATCTCACAGAAGCGCGAACGTCTTGGCGTTCAAGCACATGGCAGAAACAAGGTGTGAACAGATGAGCTGCTGCTATTTTCTCCGTTCGGCATGCTTCGTTGTAGCTCTCTTGCCGGTCGCCGGCTTAGCGGCTTGCTTTGCGCGACTAGCTCTGGGGAGAGAAGGAGATAGCGCCGGAAACCTCGCCTTTTGCCTTCTTCGGCGCTGGAACCTGGTTGCTGCGCCTTCTCTTTGTCCATGTGCACACACACGATTCCTCAGCGAAAACCATGCAGAAACCTTTCCACGAGCACCCAGGGATGTGCACCCAGCACCACGTGCACGCACACGCAGCTAGAGAAAAGCACCTACCTTTTCACACACTGATGCCTAAGCAAACACGTGGCCACACACACGCACACATCCGCAAGCGCGCCTACTCCCATCTATTGAGGGAAAGACGGACGAGCAACGTCCTGACAGGCTTGAGGGGAAAAACGTCCGTTGACGGTTGGCGTACTGCACGCCCGCCTACGGGGCTGCAGGGGAATCCACATTTGGAAGGTACCTGAAGATGTGTGCCTGTTCTTGGAGCTCCGCTAGTAGGGTAGCAAAGACACTCGTAGGCAGTACTGAATGCTGCTCCGTGCTACTTCTCCTCCGCTGGCAAATGCTTCACAGTCGCCCTAGGAAAGACGTTTAACAATCGATCTCCAAGAGGAACGAAACACATGATGCCATAAGGCGAAAGAATAGCAGGGCATCTCTTCACAGGCTTGTCCCTGATCTATAGCTGAGGGCAAACACTTGTGTGCTTGTGGGAGAGCCTGTGTCTTTCCTGGAAGCGTTTGGGAGTTTTGCTCAGACGCGTGTTTCCTCAAGTTCAAGAATCAAGATCTAGGATACCTGCAGACAGGTGCCTGTTTGTGTGGAGACAGTCTGTTTGAAACTGTGTTCCTCAGCGCCCGCTCTTTCTCCCCGTCGCTCCACACGCCTGGGAGTCCCTTTCTTTCTCTCCACAAGCACGTGTGTTGACTTCGTCGCACATGTGCATCTGCACAAGCGTTGAGCTCAGCAGAGCGTGTCTCTTGACACTTGATGTGCGTTGGCTGTGTCTGCGTGCTCCAGTGAAGAGAGAAACGGGAAATCATCTTGGTAGAGGCAACAAAGCAAAAGCGAGGCAGGATTGACATCTGCTCAACAGAGACGGATTCCCTGCGCTGACACAGTTCACAGTTACACGAGAAGCAATCTGAGCGGTCCGTCGACCGGAGACGTGTTTCCCAAGAGGTCGTTTAGCGAGTGAACAGCAGTGTGCGCGACTTTCAGGAGTGTGCCTGGAAAGTGCCAGAATCACCAGGAGCATCTGTGCAAAAGCTGCTGCCTCTGTGACCGCATTGAGGCACGTTCGCGTGTCTGCGAGTATATAGACGGCTCTTTCGCGTTCACTCCGAGGGAAACGGTCCGCTATTGCTTCTGTGCGCACAGACGCGATTCCCTTGTCTCTTGCGAACACAGGGAACTCTGTGCATCCAAATCTACAGGCTAAGGACGCGTCTGCATATGTTTTGGTGAACAATCGAGTGTGCGTGTTCTGACAGCTGCCTCTATGCAGACGTCTCCACAGAGCCACTTCTGAATGCCCCGCAGCCCAGGACTGAATGGATACACTAACAAGTGCACCGGTGTGAGCAACCACATATGCAGAAGGACGTCTTTCATCTCACAGAAGCGCGAACGTCTTGGCGTTCAAGCACATGGCAGAAACAAGGTGTGAACAGATGAGCTGCTGCTATTTTCTCCGTTCGGCATGCTTCGTTGTAGCTCTCTTGCCGGTCGCCGGCTTAGCGGCTTGCTTTGCGCGACTAGCTCTGGGGAGAGAAGGAGATAGCGCCGGAAACCTCGCCTTTTGCCTTCTTCGGCGCTGGAACCTGGTTGCTGCGCCTTCTCTTTGTCCATGTGCACACACACGATTCCTCAGCGAAAACCACGCAGAAACCTTTCCACGAGCACCCAGGGATGTGCACCCAGCACCACGTGCACGCACACGCAGCTAGAGAAAAGCACCTACCTTTTCACACACTGATGCCTAAGCAAACGCGTGGCCACACACACGCACACATCCGCAAGCGCGCCTACTCCCATCTATTGAGGGAAAGACGGACGAGCAACGTCCTGACAGGCTTGAGGGGAAAAACGTCCGTTGACGGTTGGCGTACTGCACGCCCGCCTACGGGGCTGCAGGGGAATCCACATTTGGAAGGTACCTGAAGATGTGTGCCTGTTCTTGGAGCTCCGCTAGTAGGGTAGCAAAGACACTCGTAGGCAGTACTGAATGCTGCTCCGTGCTACTTCTCCTCCGCTGGCAAATGCTTCACAGTCGCCCTAGGAAAGACGTTTAACAATCGATCTCCAAGAGGAACGAAACACATGATGCCATAAGGCGAAAGAATAGCAGGGCATCTCTTCACAGGCTTGTCCCTGATCTATAGCTGAGGGCAAACACTTGTGTGCTTGTGGGAGAGCCTGTGTCTTTCCTGGAAGCGTTTGGGAGTTTTGCTCAGACGCGTGTTTCCTCAAGTTCAAGAATCAAGATCTAGGATACCTGCAGACAGGTGCCTGTTTGTGTGGAGACAGTCTGTTTGAAACTGTGTTCCTCAGCGCCCGCTCTTTCTCCCCGTCGCTCCACACGCCTGGGAGTCCCTTTCTTTCTCTCCACAAGCACGTGTGTTGACTTCGTCGCACATGTGCATCTGCACAAGCGTTGAGCTCAGCAGAGCGTGTCTCTTGACACTTGATGTGCGTTGGCTGTGTCTGCGTGCTCCAGTGAAGAGAGAAACGGGAAATCATCTTGGTAGAGGCAACAAAGCAAAAGCGAGGCAGGATTGACATCTGCTCAACAGAGACGGATTCCCTGCGCTGACACAGTTCACAGTTACACGAGAAGCAATCTGAGCGGTCCGTCGACCGGAGACGTGTTTCCCAAGAGGTCGTTTAGCGAGTGAACAGCAGTGTGCGCGACTTTCAGGAGTGTGCCTGGAAAGTGCCAGAATCACCAGGAGCATCTGTGCAAAAGCTGCTGCCTCTGTGACCGCATTGAGGCACGTTCCCGTGTCTGCGAGTATATAGACGGCTCTTTCGCGTTCACTCCGAGGGAAACGGTCCGCTATTGCTTCTGTGCGCACAGACGCGATTCCCTTGTCTCTTGCGAACACAGGGAACTCTGTGCATCCAAATCTACAGGCTAAGGACGCGTCTGCATATGTTTTGGTGAACAATCGAGTGTGCGTGTTCTGACAGCTGCCTCTATGCAGACGTCTCCACAGAGCCACTTCTGAATGCCCCGCAGCCCAGGACTGAATGGATACACTAACAAGTGCACCGGTGTGAGCAACCACATATGCAGAAGGACGTCTTTCATCTCACAGAAGCGCGAACGTCTTGGCGTTCAAGCACATGGCAGAAACAAGGTGTGAACAGATGAGCTGCTGCTATTTTCTCCGTTCGGCATGCTTCGTTGTAGCTCTCTTGCCGGTCGCCGGCTTAGCGGCTTGCTTTGCGCGACTAGCTCTGGGGAGAGAAGGAGATAGCGCCGGAAACCTCGCCTTTTGCCTTCTTCGGCGCTGGAACCTGGTTGCTGCGCCTTCTCTTTGTCCATGTGCACACACACGATTCCTCAGCGAAAACCATGCAGAAACCTTTCCACGAGCACCCAGGGATGTGCACCCAGCACCACGTGCACGCACACGCAGCTAGAGAAAAGCACCTACCTTTTCACACACTGATGCCTAAGCAAACGCGTGGCCACACACACGCACACATCCGCAAGCGCGCCTACTCCCATCTATTGAGGGAAAGACGGACGACCAACGTCCTGACAGGCTTGAGGGGAAAAACGTCCGTTGACGGTTGGCGTACTGCACGCCCGCCTACGGGGCTGCAGGGGAATCCACATTTGGAAGGTACCTGAAGATGTGTGCCTGTTCTTGGAGCTCCGCTAGTAGGGTAGCAAAGACACTCGTAGGCAGTACTGAATGCTGCTCCGTGCTACTTCTCCTCCGCTGGCAAATGCTTCACAGTCGCCCTAGGAAAGACGTTTAACAATCGATCTCCAAGAGGAACGAAACACATGATGCCATAAGGCGAAAGAATAGCAGGGCATCTCTTCACAGGCTTGTCCCTGATCTATAGCTGAGGGCAAACACTTGTGTGCTTGTGGGAGAGCCTGTGTCTTTCCTGGAAGCGTTTGGGAGTTTTGCTCAGACGCGTGTTTCCTCAAGTTCAAGAATCAAGATCTAGGATACCTGCAGACAGGTGCCTGTTTGTGTGGAGACAGTCTGTTTGAAACTGTGTTCCTCAGCGCCCGCTCTTTCTCCCCGTCGCTCCACACGCCTGGGAGTCCCTTTCTTTCTCTCCACAAGCACGTGTGTTGACTTCGTCGCACATGTGCATCTGCACAAGCGTTGAGCTCAGCAGAGCGTGTCTCTTGACACTTGATGTGCGTTGGCTGTGTCTGCGTGCTCCAGTGAAGAGAGAAACGGGAAATCATCTTGGTAGAGGCAACAAAGCAAAAGCGAGGCAGGATTGACATCTGCTCAACAGAGACGGATTCCCTGCGCTAACACAGTTCACAGTTACACGAGAAGCAATCTGAGCGGTCCGTCGACCGGAGACGTATTTCCCAAGAGGTCGTTTAGCGAGTGAACAGCAGTGTGCGCGACTTTCAGGAGTGTGCCTGGAAAGTGCCAGAATCACCAGGAGCATCTGTGCAAAAGCTGCTGCCTCTGTGACCGCATTGAGGCACGTTCCCGTGTCTGCGAGTATATAGACGGCTCTTTCGCGTTCACTCCGAGGGAAACGGTCCGCTATTGCTTCTGTGCGCACAGACGCGATTCCCTTGTCTCTTGCGAACACAGGGAACTCTGTGCATCCAAATCTACAGGCTAAGGACGCGTCTGCATATGTTTTGGTGAACAATCGAGTGTGCGTGTTCTGACAGCTGCCTCTATGCAGACGTCTCCACAGAGCCACTTCTGAATGCCCCGCAGCCCAGGACTGAATGGATACACTAACAAGTGCACCGGTGTGAGCAACCACATATGCAGAAGGACGTCTTTCATCTCACAGAAGCGCGAACGTCTTGGCGTTCAAGCACATGGCAGAAACAAGGTGTGAACAGATGAGCTGCTGCTATTTTCTCCGTTCGGCATGCTTCGTTGTAGCTCTCTTGCCGGTCGCCGGCTTAGCGGCTTGCTTTGCGCGACTAGCTCTGGGGAGAGAAGGAGATAGCGCCGGAAACCTCGCCTTTTGCCTTCTTCGGCGCTGGAACCTGGTTGCTGCGCCTTCTCTTTGTCCATGTGCACACACACGATTCCTCAGCGAAAACCATGCAGAAACCTTTCCACGAGCACCCAGGGATGTGCACCCAGCACCACGTGCACGCACACGCAGCTAGAGAAAAGCACCTACCTTTTCACACACTGATGCCTAAGCAAACACGTGGCCACACACACGCACACATCCGCAAGCGCGCCTACTCCCATCTATTGAGGGAAAGACGGACGAGCAACGTCCTGACAGGCTTGAGGGGAAAAACGTCCGTTGACGGTTGGCGTACTGCACGCCCGCCTACGGGGCTGCAGGGGAATCCACATTTGGAAGGTACCTGAAGATGTGTGCCTGTTCTTGGAGCTCCGCTAGTAGGGTAGCAAAGACACTCGTAGGCAGTACTGAATGCTGCTCCGTGCTACTTCTCCTCCGCTGGCAAATGCTTCACAGTCGCCCTAGGAAAGACGTTTAACAATCGATCTCCAAGAGGAACGAAACACATGATGCCATAAGGCGAAAGAATAGCAGGGCATCTCTTCACAGGCTTGTCCCTGATCTATAGCTGAGGGCAAACACTTGTGTGCTTGTGGGAGAGCCTGTGTCTTTCCTGGAAGCGTTTGGGAGTTTTGCTCAGACGCGTGTTTCCTCAAGTTCAAGAATCAAGATCTAGGATACCTGCAGACAGGTGCCTGTTTGTGTGGAGACAGTCTGTTTGAAACTGTGTTCCTCAGCGCCCGCTCTTTCTCCCCGTCGCTCCACACGCCTGGGAGTCCCTTTCTTTCTCTCCACAAGCACGTGTGTTGACTTCGTCGCACATGTGCATCTGCACAAGCGTTGAGCTCAGCAGAGCGTGTCTCTTGACACTTGATGTGCGTTGGCTGTGTCTGCGTGCTCCAGTGAAGAGAGAAACGGGAAATCATCTTGGTAGAGGCAACAAAGCAAAAGCGAGGCAGGATTGACATCTGCTCAACAGAGACGGATTCCCTGCGCTGACACAGTTCACAGTTACACGAGAAGCAATCTGAGCGGTCCGTCGACCGGAGACGTGTTTCCCAAGAGGTCGTTTAGCGAGTGAACAGCAGTGTGCGCGACTTTCAGGAGTGTGCCTGGAAAGTGCCAGAATCACCAGGAGCATCTGTGCAAAAGCTGCTGCCTCTGTGACCGCATTGAGGCACGTTCGCGTGTCTGCGAGTATATAGACGGCTCTTTCGCGTTCACTCCGAGGGAAACGGTCCGCTATTGCTTCTGTGCGCACAGACGCGATTCCCTTGTCTCTTGCGAACACAGGGAACTCTGTGCATCCAAATCTACAGGCTAAGGACGCGTCTGCATATGTTTTGGTGAACAATCGAGTGTGCGTGTTCTGACAGCTGCCTCTATGCAGACGTCTCCACAGAGCCACTTCTGAATGCCCCGCAGCCCAGGACTGAATGGATACACTAACAAGTGCACCGGTGTGAGCAACCACATATGCAGAAGGACGTCTTTCATCTCACAGAAGCGCGAACGTCTTGGCGTTCAAGCACATGGCAGAAACAAGGTGTGAACAGATGAGCTGCTGCTATTTTCTCCGTTCGGCATGCTTCGTTGTAGCTCTCTTGCCGGTCGCCGGCTTAGCGGCTTGCTTTGCGCGACTAGCTCTGGGGAGAGAAGGAGATAGCGCCGGAAACCTCGCCTTTTGCCTTCTTCGGCGCTGGAACCTGGTTGCTGCGCCTTCTCTTTGTCCATGTGCACACACACGATTCCTCAGCGAAAACCACGCAGAAACCTTTCCACGAGCACCCAGGGATGTGCACCCAGCACCACGTGCACGCACACGCAGCTAGAGAAAAGCACCTACCTTTTCACACACTGATGCCTAAGCAAACGCGTGGCCACACACACGCACACATCCGCAAGCGCGCCTACTCCCATCTATTGAGGGAAAGACGGACGAGCAACGTCCTGACAGGCTTGAGGGGAAAAACGTCCGTTGACGGTTGGCGTACTGCACGCCCGCCTACGGGGCTGCAGGGGAATCCACATTTGGAAGGTACCTGAAGATGTGTGCCTGTTCTTGGAGCTCCGCTAGTAGGGTAGCAAAGACACTCGTAGGCAGTACTGAATGCTGCTCCGTGCTACTTCTCCTCCGCTGGCAAATGCTTCACAGTCGCCCTAGGAAAGACGTTTAACAATCGATCTCCAAGAGGAACGAAACACATGATGCCATAAGGCGAAAGAATAGCAGGGCATCTCTTCACAAGCTTGTCCCTGATCTATAGCTGAGGGCAAACACTTGTGTGCTTGTGGGAGAGCCTGTGTCTTTCCTGGAAGCGTTTGGGAGTTTTGCTCAGACGCGTGTTTCCTCAAGTTCAAGAATCAAGATCTAGGATACCTGCAGACAGGTGCCTGTTTGTGTGGAGACAGTCTGTTTGAAACTGTGTTCCTCAGCGCCCGCTCTTTCTCCCCGTCGCTCCACACGCCTGGGAGTCCCTTTCTTTCTCTCCACAAGCACGTGTGTTGACTTCGTCGCACATGTGCATCTGCACAAGCGTTGAGCTCAGCAGAGCGTGTCTCTTGACACTTGATGTGTGTTGGCTGTGTCTGCGTGCTCCAGTGAAGAGAGAAACGGGAAATCATCTTGGTAGAGGCAACAAAGCAAAAGCGAGGCCGGATTGACATCTGCTCAACAGAGACGGATTCCCTGCGCTGACACAGTTCACAGTTACACGAGAAGCAATCTGAGCGGTCCGTCGACCGGAGACGTGTTTCCCAAGAGGTCGTTTAGCGAGTGAACAGCAGTGTGCGCGACTTTCAGGAGTGTGCCTGGAAAGTGCCAGAATCACCAGGAGCATCTGTGCAAAAGCTGCTGCCTCTGTGACCGCATTGAGGCACGTTCGCGTGTCTGCGAGTATATAGACGGCTCTTTCGCGTTCACTCCGAGGGAAACGGTCCGCTATTGCTTCTGTGCGTACAGACGCGATTCCCTTGTCTCTTGCGAACACAGGGAACTCTGTGCATCCAAATCTACAGGCTAAGGACGCGTCTGCATATGTTTTGGTGAACAATCGAGTGTGCGTGTTCTGACAGCTGCCTCTATGCAGACGTCTCCACAGAGCCACTTCTGAATGCCCCGCAGCCCAGGACTGAATGGATACACTAACAAGTGCACCGGTGTGAGCAACCACATATGCAGAAGGACGTCTTTCATCTCACAGAAGCGCGAACGTCTTGGCGTTCAAGCACATGGCAGAAACAAGGTGTGAACAGATGAGCTGCTGCTATTTTCTCCGTTCGGCATGCTTCGTTGTAGCTCTCTTGCCGGTCGCCGGCTTAGCGGCTTGCTTTGCGCGACTAGCTCTGGGGAGAGAAGGAGATAGCGCCGGAAACCTCGCCTTTTGCCTTCTTCGGCGCTGGAACCTGGTTGCTGCGCCTTCTCTTTGTCCATGTGCACACACACGATTCCTCAGCGAAAACCATGCAGAAACCTTTCCACGAGCACCCAGGGATGTGCACCCAGCACCACGTGCACGCACACGCAGCTAGAGAAAAGCACCTACCTTTTCACACACTGATGCCTAAGCAAACGCGTGGCCACACACACGCACACATCCGCAAGCGCGCCTACTCCCATCTATTGAGGGAAAGACGGACGAGCAACGTCCTGACAGGCTTGAGGGGAAAAACGTCCGTTGACGGTTGGCGTACTGCACGCCCGCCTACGGGGCTGCAGGGGAATCCACATTTGGAAGGTACCTGAAGATGTGTGCCTGTTCTTGGAGCTCCGCTAGTAGGGTAGCAAAGACACTCGTAGGCAGTACTGAATGCTGCTCCGTGCTACTTCTCCTCCGCTGGCAAATGCTTCACAGTCGCCCTAGGAAAGACGTTTAACAATCGATCTCCAAGAGGAACGAAACACATGATGCCATAAGGCGAAAGAATAGCAGGGCATCTCTTCACAGGCTTGTCCCTGATCTATAGCTGAGGGCAAACACTTGTGTGCTTGTGGGAGAGCCTGTGTCTTTCCTGGAAGCGTTTGGGAGTTTTGCTCAGACGCGTGTTTCCTCAAGTTCAAGAATCAAGATCTAGGATACCTGCAGACAGGTGCCTGTTTGTGTGGAGACAGTCTGTTTGAAACTGTGTTCCTCAGCGCCCGCTCTTTCTCCCCGTCGCTCCACACGCCTGGGAGTCCCTTTCTTTCTCTCCACAAGCACGTGTGTTGACTTCGTCGCACATGTGCATCTGCACAAGCGTTGAGCTCAGCAGAGCGTGTCTCTTGACACTTGATGTGCGTTGGCTGTGTCTGCGTGCTCCAGTGAAGAGAGAAACGGGAAATCATCTTGGTAGAGGCAACAAAGCAAAAGCGAGGCAGGATTGACATCTGCTCAACAGAGACGGATTCCCTGCGCTGACACAGTTCACAGTTACACGAGAAGCAATCTGAGCGGTCCGTCGACCGGAGACGTGTTTCCCAAGAGGTCGTTTAGCGAGTGAACAGCAGTGTGCGCGACTTTCAGGAGTGTGCCTGGAAAGTGCCAGAATCACCAGGAGCATCTGTGCAAAAGCTGCTGCCTCTGTGACCGCATTGAGGCACGTTCGCGTGTCTGCGAGTATATAGACGGCTCTTTCGCGTTCACTCCGAGGGAAACGGTCCGCTATTGCTTCTGTGCGCACAGACGCGATTCCCTTGTCTCTTGCGAACACAGGGAACTCTGTGCATCCAAATCTACAGGCTAAGGACGCGTCTGCATATGTTTTGGTGAACAATCGAGTGTGCGTGTTCTGACAGCTGCCTCTATGCAGACGTCTCCACAGAGCCACTTCTGAATGCCCCGCAGCCCAGGACTGAATGGATACACTAACAAGTGCACCGGTGTGAGCAACCACATATGCAGAAGGACGTCTTTCATCTCACAGAAGCGCGAACGTCTTGGCGTTCAAGCACATGGCAGAAACAAGGTGTGAACAGATGAGCTGCTGCTATTTTCTCCGTTCGGCATGCTTCGTTGTAGCTCTCTTGCCGGTCGCCGGCTTAGCGGCTTGCTTTGCGCGACTAGCTCTGGGGAGAGAAGGAGATAGCGCCGGAAACCTCGCCTTTTGCCTTCTTCGGCGCTGGAACCTGGTTGCTGCGCCTTCTCTTTGTCCATGTGCACACACACGATTCCTCAGCGAAAACCATGCAGAAACCTTTCCACGAGCACCCAGGGATGTGCACCCAGCACCACGTGCACGCACACGCAGCTAGAGAAAAGCACCTACCTTTTCACACACTGATGCCTAAGCAAACGCGTGGCCACACACACGCACACATCCGCAAGCGCGCCTACTCCCATCTATTGAGGGAAAGACGGACGAGCAACGTCCTGACAGGCTTGAGGGGAAAAACGTCCGTTGACGGTTGGCGTACTGCACGCCCGCCTACGGGGCTGCAGGGGAATCCACATTTGGAAGGTACCTGAAGATGTGTGCCTGTTCTTGGAGCTCCGCTAGTAGGGTAGCAAAGACACTCGTAGGCAGTACTGAATGCTGCTCCGTGCTACTTCTCCTCCGCTGGCAAATGCTTCACAGTCGCCCTAGGAAAGACGTTTAACAATCGATCTCCAAGAGGAACGAAACACATGATGCCATAAGGCGAAAGAATAGCAGGGCATCTCTTCACAGGCTTGTCCTTGATCTATAGCTGAGGGCAAACACTTGTGTGCTTGTGGGAGAGCCTGTGTCTTTCCTGGAAGCGTTTGGGAGTTTTGCTCAGACGCGTGTTTCCTCAAGTTCAAGAATCAAGATCTAGGATACCTGCAGACAGGTGCCTGTTTGTGTGGAGACAGTCTGTTTGAAACTGTGTTCCTCAGCGCCCGCTCTTTCTCCCCGTCGCTCCACACGCCTGGGAGTCCCTTTCTTTCTCTCCACAAGCACGTGTGTTGACTTCGTCGCACATGTGCATCTGCACAAGCGTTGAGCTCAGCAGAGCGTGTCTCTTGACACTTGATGTGCGTTGGCTGTGTCTGCCTGCTCCAGTGAAGAGAGAAACGGGAAATCATCTTGGTAGAGGCAACAAAGCAAAAGCGAGGCAGGATTGACATCTGCTCAACAGAGACGGATTCCCTGCGCTGACACAGTTCACAGTTACACGAGAAGCAATCTGAGCGGTCCGTCGACCGGAGACGTGTTTCCCAAGAGGTCGTTTAGCGAGTGAACAGCAGTGTGCGCGACTTTCAGGAGTGTGCCTGGAAAGTGCCAGAATCACCAGGAGCATCTGTGCAAAAGCTGCTGCCTCTGTGACCGCATTGAGGCACGTTCGCGTGTCTGCGAGTATATAGACGGCTCTTTCGCGTTCACTCCGAGGGAAACGGTCCGCTATTGCTTCTGTGCGCACAGACGCGATTCCCTTGTCTCTTGCGAACACAGGGAACTCTGTGCATCCAAATCTACAGGCTAAGGACGCGTCTGCATATGTTTTGGTGAACAATCGAGTGTGCGTGTTCTGACAGCTGCCTCTATGCAGACGTCTCCACAGAGCCACTTCTGAATGCCCCGCAGCCCAGGACTGAATGGATACACTAACAAGTGCACCGGTGTGAGCAACCACATATGCAGAAGGACGTCTTTCATCTCACAGAAGCGCGAACGTCTTGGCGTTCAAGCACATGGCAGAAACAAGGTGTGAACAGATGAGCTGCTGCTATTTTCTCCGTTCGGCATGCTTCGTTGTAGCTCTCTTGCCGGTCGCCGGCTTAGCGGCTTGCTTTGCGCGACTAGCTCTGGGGAGAGAAGGAGATAGCGCCGGAAACCTCGCCTTTTGCCTTCTTCGGCGCTGGAACCTGGTTGCTGCGCCTTCTCTTTGTCCATGTGCACACACACGATTCCTCAGCGAAAACCATGCAGAAACCTTTCCACGAGCACCCGGGGATGTGCACCCAGCACCACGTGCACGCACACGCAGCTAGAGAAAAGCACCTACCTTTTCACACACTGAAGCCTAAGCAAACGCGTGGCCACACACACGCACACATCCGCAAGCGCGCCTACTCCCATCTATTGAGGGAAAGACGGACGAGCAACGTCCTGACAGGCTTGAGGGGAAAAACGTCCGTTGACGGTTGGCGTACTGCACGCCCGCCTACGGGGCTGCAGGGGAATCCACATTTGGAAGGTACCTGAAGATGTGTGCCTGTTCTTGGAGCTCCGCTAGTAGGGTAGCAAAGACACTCGTAGGCAGTACTGAATGCTGCTCCGTGCTACTTCTCCTCCGCTGGCAGATGCTTCATAGTCGCCCTAGGAAAGACGTTTAACAATCGATCTCCAAGAGGAACGAAACACATGATGCCATAAGGCGAAAGAATAGCAGGGCATCTCTTCACAGGCTTGTCCCTGATCTATAGCTGAGGGCAAACACTTGTGTGCTTGTGGGAGAGCCTGTGTCTTTCCTGGAAGCGTTTGGGAGTTTTGCTCAGACGCGTGTTTCCTCAAGTTCAAGAATCAAGATCTAGGATACCTGCAGACAGGTGCCTGTTTGTGTGGAGACAGTCTGTTTGAAACTGTGTTCCTCAGCGCCCGCTCTTTCTCCCCGTCGCTCCACACGCCTGGGAGTCCCTTTCTTTCTCTCCACAAGCACGTGTGTTGACTTCGTCGCACATGTGCATCTGCACAAGCGTTGAGCTCAGCAGAGCGTGTCTCTTGACACTTGATGTGCGTTGGCTGTGTCTGCCTGCTCCAGTGAAGAGAGAAACGGGAAATCATCTTGGTAGAGGCAACAAAGCAAAAGCGAGGCAGGATTGACATCTGCTCAACAGAGACGGATTCCCTGCGCTGACACAGTTCACAGTTACACGAGAAGCAATCTGAGCGGTCCGTCGACCGGAGACGTGTTTCCCAAGAGGTCGTTTAGCGAGTGAACAGCAGTGTGCGCGACTTTCAGGAGTGTGCCTGGAAAGTGCCAGAATCACCAGGAGCATCTGTGCAAAAGCTGCTGCCTCTGTGACCGCATTGAGGCACGTTCCCGTGTCTGCGAGTATATAGACGGCTCTTTCGCGTTCACTCCGAGGGAAACGGTCCGCTATTGCTTCTGTGCGTACAGACGCGATTCCCTTGTCTCTTGCGAACACAGGGAACTCTGTGCATCCAAATCTACAGGCTAAGGACGCGTCTGCATATGTTTTGGTGAACAATCGAGTGTGCGTGTTCTGACAGCTGCCTCTATGCAGACGTCTCCACAGAGCCACTTCTGAATGCCCCGCAGCCCAGGACTGAATGGATACACTAACAAGTGCACCGGTGTGAGCAACCACATATGCAGAAGGACGTCTTTCATCTCACAGAAGCGCGAACGTCTTGGCGTTCAAGCACATGGCAGAAACAAGGTGTGAACAGATGAGCTGCTGCTATTTTCTCCGTTCGGCATGCTTCGTTGTAGCTCTCTTGCCGGTCGCCGGCTTAGCGGCTTGCTTTGCGCGACTAGCTCTGGGGAGAGAAGGAGATAGCGCCGGAAACCTCGCCTTTTGCCTTCTTCGGCGCTGGAACCTGGTTGCTGCGCCTTCTCTTTGTCCATGTGCACACACACGATTCCTCAGCGAAAACCATGCAGAAACCTTTCCACGAGCACCCAGGGATGTGCACCCAGCACCACGTGCACGCACACGCAGCTAGAGAAAAGCACCTACCTTTTCACACACTGAAGCCTAAGCAAACACGTGGCCACACACACGCACACATCCGCAAGCGCGCCTACTCCCATCTATTGAGGGAAAGACGGACGAGCAACGTCCTGACAGGCTTGAGGGGAAAAACGTCCGTTGACGGTTGGCGTACTGCACGCCCGCCTACGGGGCTGCAGGGGAATCCACATTTGGAAGGTACCTGAAGATGTGTGCCTGTTCTTGGAGCTCCGCTAGTAGGGTAGCAAAGACACTCGTAGGCAGTACTGAATGCTGCTCCGTGCTACTTCTCCTCCGCTGGCAAATGCTTCACAGTCGCCCTAGGAAAGACGTTTAACAATCGATCTCCAAGAGGAACGAAACACATGATGCCATAAGGCGAAAGAATAGCAGGGCATCTCTTCACAGGCTTGTCCCTGATCTATAGCTGAGGGCAAACACTTGTGTGCTTGTGGGAGAGCCTGTGTCTTTCCTGGAAGCGTTTGGGAGTTTTGCTCAGACGCGTGTTTCCTCAAGTTCAAGAATCAAGATCTAGGATACCTGCAGACAGGTGCCTGTTTGTGTGGAGACAGTCTGTTTGAAACTGTGTTCCTCAGCGCCCGCTCTTTCTCCCCGTCGCTCCACACGCCTGGGAGTCCCTTTCTTTCTCTCCACAAGCACGTGTGTTGACTTCGTCGCACATGTGCATCTGCACAAGCGTTGAGCTCAGCAGAGCGTGTCTCTTGACACTTGATGTGCGTTGGCTGTGTCTGCCTGCTCCAGTGAAGAGAGAAACGGGAAATCATCTTGGTAGAGGCAACAAAGCAAAAGCGAGGCAGGATTGACATCTGCTCAACAGAGACGGATTCCCTGCGCTGACACAGTTCACAGTTACACGAGAAGCAATCTGAGCGGTCCGTCGACCGGAGACGTGTTTCCCAAGAGGTCGTTTAGCGAGTGAACAGCAGTGTGCGCGACTTTCAGGAGTGTGCCTGGAAAGTGCCAGAATCACCAGGAGCATCTGTGCAAAAGCTGCTGCCTCTGTGACCGCATTGAGGCACGTTCGCGTGTCTGCGAGTATATAGACGGCTCTTTCGCGTTCACTCCGAGGGAAACGGTCCGCTATTGCTTCTGTGCGCACAGACGCGATTCCCTTGTCTCTTGCGAACACAGGGAACTCTGTGCATCCAAATCTACAGGCTAAGGACGCGTCTGCATATGTTTTGGTGAACAATCGAGTGTGCGTGTTCTGACAGCTGCCTCTATGCAGACGTCTCCACAGAGCCACTTCTGAATGCCCCGCAGCCCAGGACTGAATGGATACACTAACAAGTGCACCGGTGTGAGCAACCACATATGCAGAAGGACGTCTTTCATCTCACAGAAGCGCGAACGTCTTGGCGTTCAAGCACATGGCAGAAACAAGGTGTGAACAGATGAGCTGCTGCTATTTTCTCCGTTCGGCATGCTTCGTTGTAGCTCTCTTGCCGGTGGCCGGCTTAGCGGCTTGCTTTGCGCGACTAGCTCTGGGGAGAGAAGGAGATAGCGCCGGAAACCTCGCCTTTTGCCTTCTTCGGCGCTGGAACCTGGTTGCTGCGCCTTCTCTTTGTCCATGTGCACACACACGATTCCTCAGCGAAAACCATGCAGAAACCTTTCCACGAGCACCCAGGGATGTGCACCCAGCACCACGTGCACGCACACGCAGCTAGAGAAAAGCACCTACCTTTTCACACACTGATGCCTAAGCAAACGCGTGGCCACACACACGCACACATCCGCAAGCGCGCCTACTCCCATCTATTGAGGGAAAGACGGACGAGCAACGTCCTGACAGGCTTGAGGGGAAAAACGTCCGTTGACGGTTGGCGTACTGCACGCCCGCCTACGGGGCTGCAGGGGAATCCACATTTGGAAGGTACCTGAAGATGTGTGCCTGTTCTTGGAGCTCCGCTAGTAGGGTAGCAAAGACACTCGTAGGCAGTACTGAATGCTGCTCCGTGCTACTTCTCCTCCGCTGGCAAATGCTTCACAGTCGCCCTAGGAAAGACGTTTAACAATCGATCTCCAAGAGGAACGAAACACATGATGCCATAAGGCGAAAGAATAGCAGGGCATCTCTTCACAGGCTTGTCCCTGATCTATAGCTGAGGGCAAACACTTGTGTGCTTGTGGGAGAGCCTGTGTCTTTCCTGGAAGCGTTTGGGAGTTTTGCTCAGACGCGTGTTTCCTCAAGTTCAAGAATCAAGATCTAGGATACCTGCAGACAGGTGCCTGTTTGTGTGGAGACAGTCTGTTTGAAACTGTGTTCCTCAGCGCCCGCTCTTTCTCCCCGTCGCTCCACACGCCTGGGAGTCCCTTTCTTTCTCTCCACAAGCACGTGTGTTGACTTCGTCGCACATGTGCATCTGCACAAGCGTTGAGCTCAGCAGAGCGTGTCTCTTGACACTTGATGTGCGTTGGCTGTGTCTGCGTGCTCCAGTGAAGAGAGAAACGGGAAATCATCTTGGTAGAGGCAACAAAGCAAAAGCGAGGCAGGATTGACATCTGCTCAACAGAGACGGATTCCCTGCGCTGACACAGTTCACAGTTACACGAGAAGCAATCTGAGCGGTCCGTCGACCGGAGACGTGTTTCCCAAGAGGTCGTTTAGCGAGTGAACAGCAGTGTGCGCGACTTTCAGGAGTGTGCCTGGAAAGTGCCAGAATCACCAGGAGCATCTGTGCAAAAGCTGCTGCCTCTGTGACCGCATTGAGGCACGTTCGCGTGTCTGCGAGTATATAGACGGCTCTTTCGCGTTCACTCCGAGGGAAACGGTCCGCTATTGCTTCTGTGCGCACAGACGCGATTCCCTTGTCTCTTGCGAACACAGGGAACTCTGTGCATCCAAATCTACAGGCTAAGGACGCGTCTGCATATGTTTTGGTGAACAATCGAGTGTGCGTGTTCTGACAGCTGCCTCTATGCAGACGTCTCCACAGAGCCACTTCTGAATGCCCCGCAGCCCAGGACTGAATGGATACACTAACAAGTGCACCGGTGTGAGCAACCACATATGCAGAAGGACGTCTTTCATCTCACAGAAGCGCGAACGTCTTGGCGTTCAAGCACATGGCAGAAACAAGGTGTGAACAGATGAGCTGCTGCTATTTTCTCCGTTCGGCATGCTTCGTTGTAGCTCTCTTGCCGGTCGCCGGCTTAGCGGCTTGCTTTGCGCGACTAGCTCTGGGGAGAGAAGGAGATAGCGCCGGAAACCTCGCCTTTTGCCTTCTTCGGCGCTGGAACCTGGTTGCTGCGCCTTCTCTTTGTCCATGTGCACACACACGATTCCTCAGCGAAAACCATGCAGAAACCTTTCCACGAGCACCCGGGGATGTGCACCCAGCACCACGTGCACGCACACGCAGCTAGAGAAAAGCACCTACCTTTTCACACACTGATGCCTAAGCAAACGCGTGGCCACACACACGCACACATCCGCAAGCGCGCCTACTCCCATCTATTGAGGGAAAGACGGACGAGCAACGTCCTGACAGGCTTGAGGGGAAAAACGTCCGTTGACGGTTGGCGTACTGCACGCCCGCCTACGGGGCTGCAGGGGAATCCACATTTGGAAGGTACCTGAAGATGTGTGCCTGTTCTTGGAGCTCCGCTAGTAGGGTAGCAAAGACACTCGTAGGCAGTACTGAATGCTGCTCCGTGCTACTTCTCCTCCGCTGGCAAATGCTTCACAGTCGCCCTAGGAAAGACGTTTAACAATCGATCTCCAAGAGGAACGAAACACATGATGCCATAAGGCGAAAGAATAGCAGGGCATCTCTTCACAGGCTTGTCCCTGATCTATAGCTGAGGGCAAACACTTGTGTGCTTGTGGGAGAGCCTGTGTCTTTCCTGGAAGCGTTTGGGAGTTTTGCTCAGACGCGTGTTTCCTCAAGTTCAAGAATCAAGATCTAGGATACCTGCAGACAGGTGCCTGTTTGTGTGGAGACAGTCTGTTTGAAACTGTGTTCCTCAGCGCCCGCTCTTTCTCCCCGTCGCTCCACACGCCTGGGAGTCCCTTTCTTTCTCTCCACAAGCACGTGTGTTGACTTCGTCGCACATGTGCATCTGCACAAGCGTTGAGCTCAGCAGAGCGTGTCTCTTGACACTTGATGTGCGTTGGCTGTGTCTGCGTGCTCCAGTGAAGAGAGAAACGGGAAATCATCTTGGTAGAGGCAACAAAGCAAAAGCGAGGCAGGATTGACATCTGCTCAACAGAGACGGATTCCCTGCGCTGACACAGTTCACAGTTACACGAGAAGCAATCTGAGCGGTCCGTCGACCGGAGACGTGTTTCCCAAGAGGTCGTTTAGCGAGTGAACAGCAGTGTGCGCGACTTTCAGGAGTGTGCCTGGAAAGTGCCAGAATCACCAGGAGCATCTGTGCAAAAGCTGCTGCCTCTGTGACCGCATTGAGGCACGTTCGCGTGTCTGCGAGTATATAGACGGCTCTTTCGCGTTCACTCCGAGGGAAACGGTCCGCTATTGCTTCTGTGCGCACAGACGCGATTCCCTTGTCTCTTGCGAACACAGGGAACTCTGTGCATCCAAATCTACAGGCTAAGGACGCGTCTGCATATGTTTTGGTGAACAATCGAGTGTGCGTGTTCTGACAGCTGCCTCTATGCAGACGTCTCCACAGAGCCACTTCTGAATGCCCCGCAGCCCAGGACTGAATGGATACACTAACAAGTGCACCGGTGTGAGCAACCACATATGCAGAAGGACGTCTTTCATCTCACAGAAGCACGAACGTCTTGGCGTTCAAGCACATGGCAGAAACAAGGTGTGAACAGATGAGCTGCTGCTATTTTCTCCGTTCGGCATGCTTCGTTGTAGCTCTCTTGCCGGTCGCCGGCTTAGCGGCTTGCTTTGCGCGACTAGCTCTGGGGAGAGAAGGAGATAGCGCCGGAAACCTCGCCTTTTGCCTTCTTCGGCGCTGGAACCTGGTTGCTGCGCCTTCTCTTTGTCCATGTGCACACACACGATTCCTCAGCGAAAACCATGCAGAAACCTTTCCACGAGCACCCGGGGATGTGCACCCAGCACCACGTGCACGCACACGCAGCTAGAGAAAAGCACCTACCTTTTCACACACTGATGCCTAAGCAAACGCGTGGCCACACACACGCACACATCCGCAAGCGCGCCTACTCCCATCTATTGAGGGAAAGACGGACGAGCAACGTCCTGACAGGCTTGAGGGGAAAAACGTCCGTTGACGGTTGGCGTACTGCACGCCCGCCTACGGGGCTGCAGGGGAATCCACATTTGGAAGGTACCTGAAGATGTGTGCCTGTTCTTGGAGCTCCGCTAGTAGGGTAGCAAAGACACTCGTAGGCAGTACTGAATGCTGCTCCGTGCTACTTCTCCTCCGCTGGCAAATGCTTCACAGTCGCCCGAGGAAAGACGTTTAACAATCGATCTCCAAGAGGAACGAAACACATGATGCCATAAGGCGAAAGAATAGCAGGGCATCTCTTCACAGGCTTGTCCCTGATCTATAGCTGAGGGCAAACACTTGTGTGCTTGTGGGAGAGCCTGTGTCTTTCCTGGAAGCGTTTGGGAGTTTTGCTCAGACGCGTGTTTCCTCAAGTTCAAGAATCAAAATCTAGGATACCTGCAGACAGGTGCCTGTTTGTGTGGAGACAGTCTGTTTGAAACTGTGTTCCTCAGCGCCCGCTCTTTCTCCCCGTCGCTCCACACGCCTGGGAGTCCCTTTCTTTCTCTCCACAAGCACGTGTGTTGACTTCGTCGCACATGTGCATCTGCACAAGCGTTGAGCTCAGCAGAGCGTGTCTCTTGACACTTGATGTGCGTTGGCTGTGTCTGCGTGCTCCAGTGAAGAGAGAAACGGGAAATCATCTTGGTAGAGGCAACAAAGCAAAAGCGAGGCAGGATTGACATCTGCTCAACAGAGACGGATTCCCTGCGCTGACACAGTTCACAGTTACACGAGAAGCAATCTGAGCGGTCCGTCGACCGGAGACGTGTTTCCCAAGAGGTCGTTTAGCGAGTGAACAGCAGTGTGCGCGACTTTCAGGAGTGTGCCTGGAAAGTGCCAGAATCACCAGGAGCATCTGTGCAAAAGCTGCTGCCTCTGTGACCGCATTGAGGCACGTTCGCGTGTCTGCGAGTATATAGACGGCTCTTTCGCGTTCACTCCGAGGGAAACGGTCCGCTATTGCTTCTGTGCGCACAGACGCGATTCCCTTGTCTCTTGCGAACACAGGGAACTCTGTGCATCCAAATCTACAGGCTAAGGACGCGTCTGCATATGTTTTGGTGAACAATCGAGTGTGCGTGTTCTGACAGCTGCCTCTATGCAGACGTCTCCACAGAGCCACTTCTGAATGCCCCGCAGCCCAGGACTGAATGGATACACTAACAAGTGCACCGGTGTGAGCAACCACATATGCAGAAGGACGTCTTTCATCTCACAGAAGCGCGAACGTCTTGGCGTTCAAGCACATGGCAGAAACAAGGTGTGAACAGATGAGCTGCTGCTATTTTCTCCGTTCGGCATGCTTCGTTGTAGCTCTCTTGCCGGTCGCCGGCTTAGCGGCTTGCTTTGCGCGACTAGCTCTGGGGAGAGAAGGAGATAGCGCCGGAAACCTCGCCTTTTGCCTTCTTCGGCGCTGGAACCTGGTTGCTGCGCCTTCTCTTTGTCCATGTGCACACACACGATTCCTCAGCGAAAACCATGCAGAAACCTTTCCACGAGCACCCGGGGATGTGCACCCAGCACCACGTGCACGCACACGCAGCTAGAGAAAAGCACCTACCTTTTCACACACTGATGCCTAAGCAAACGCGTGGCCACACACACGCACACATCCGCAAGCGCGCCTACTCCCATCTATTGAGGGAAAGACGGACGAGCAACGTCCTGACAGGCTTGAGGGGAAAAACGTCCGTTGACGGTTGGCGTACTGCACGCCCGCCTACGGGGCTGCAGGGGAATCCACATTTGGAAGGTACCTGAAGATGTGTGCCTGTTCTTGGAGCTCCGCTAGTAGGGTAGCAAAGACACTCGTAGGCAGTACTGAATGCTGCTCCGTGCTACTTCTCCTCCGCTGGCAAATGCTTCACAGTCGCCCGAGGAAAGACGTTTAACAATCGATCTCCAAGAGGAACGAAACACATGATGCCATAAGGCGAAAGAATAGCAGGGCATCTCTTCACAGGCTTGTCCCTGATCTATAGCTGAGGGCAAACACTTGTGTGCTTGTGGGAGAGCCTGTGTCTTTCCTGGAAGCGTTTGGGAGTTTTGCTCAGACGCGTGTTTCCTCAAGTTCAAGAATCAAGATCTAGGATACCTGCAGACAGGTGCCTGTTTGTGTGGAGACAGTCTGTTTGAAACTGTGTTCCTCAGCGCCCGCTCTTTCTCCCCGTCGCTCCACACGCCTGGGAGTCCCTTTCTTTCTCTCCACAAGCACGTGTGTTGACTTCGTCGCACATGTGCATCTGCACAAGCGTTGAGCTCAGCAGAGCGTGTCTCTTGACACTTGATGTGCGTTGGCTGTGTCTGCGTGCTCCAGTGAAGAGAGAAACGGGAAATCATCTTGGTAGAGGCAACAAAGCAAAAGCGAGGCAGGATTGACATCTGCTCAACAGAGACGGATTCCCTGCGCTGACACAGTTCACAGTTACACGAGAAGCAATCTGAGCGGTCCGTCGACCGGAGACGTGTTTCCCAAGAGGTCGTTTAGCGAGTGAACAGCAGTGTGCGCGACTTTCAGGAGTGTGCCTGGAAAGTGCCAGAATCACCAGGAGCATCTGTGCAAAAGCTGCTGCCTCTGTGACCGCATTGAGGCACGTTCGCGTGTCTGCGAGTATATAGACGGCTCTTTCGCGTTCACTCCGAGGGAAACGGTCCGCTATTGCTTCTGTGCGCACAGACGCGATTCCCTTGTCTCTTGCGAACACAGGGAACTCTGTGCATCCAAATCTACAGGCTAAGGACGCGTCTGCATATGTTTTGGTGAACAATCGAGTGTGCGTGTTCTGACAGCTGCCTCTATGCAGACGTCTCCACAGAGCCACTTCTGAATGCCCCGCAGCCCAGGACTGAATGGATACACTAACAAGTGCACCGGTGTGAGCAACCACATATGCAGAAGGACGTCTTTCATCTCACAGAAGCGCGAACGTCTTGGCGTTCAAGCACATGGCAGAAACAAGGTGTGAACAGATGAGCTGCTGCTATTTTCTCCGTTCGGCATGCTTCGTTGTAGCTCTCTTGCCGGTCGCCGGCTTAGCGGCTTGCTTTGCGCGACTAGCTCTGGGGAGAGAAGGAGATAGCGCCGGAAACCTCGCCTTTTGCCTTCTTCGGCGCTGGAACCTGGTTGCTGCGCCTTCTCTTTGTCCATGTGCACACACACGATTCCTCAGCGAAAACCATGCAGAAACCTTTCCACGAGCACCCAGGGATGTGCACCCAGCACCACGTGCACGCACACGCAGCTAGAGAAAAGCACCTACCTTTTCACACACTGATGCCTAAGCAAACGCGTGGCCACACACACGCACACATCCGCAAGCGCGCCTACTCCCATCTATTGAGGGAAAGACGGACGAGCAACGTCCTGACAGGCTTGAGGGGAAAAACGTCCGTTGACGGTTGGCGTACTGCACGCCCGCCTACGGGGCTGCAGGGGAATCCACATTTGGAAGGTACCTGAAGATGTGTGCCTGTTCTTGGAGCTCCGCTAGTAGGGTAGCAAAGACACTCGTAGGCAGTACTGAATGCTGCTCCGTGCTACTTCTCCTCCGCTGGAAAATGCTTCACAGTCGCCCGAGGAAAGACGTTTAACAATCGATCTCCAAGAGGAACGAAACACATGATGCCATAAGGCGAAAGAATAGCAGGGCATCTCTTCACAGGCTTGTCCCTGATCTATAGCTGAGGGCAAACACTTGTGTGCTTGTGGGAGAGCCTGTGTCTTTCCTGGAAGCGTTTGGGAGTTTTGCTCAGGCGCGTGTTTCCTCAAGTTCAAGAATCAAGATCTAGGATACCTGCAGACAGGTGCCTGTTTGTGTGGAGACAGTCTGTTTGAAACTGTGTTCCTCAGCGCCCGCTCTTTCTCCCCGTCGCTCCACACGCCTGGGAGTCCCTTTCTTTCTCTCCACAAGCACGTGTGTTGACTTCGTCGCACATGTGCATCTGCACAAGCGTTGAGCTCAGCAGAGCGTGTCTCTTGACACTTGATGTGCGTTGGCTGTGTCTGCCTGCTCCAGTGAAGAGAGAAACGGGAAATCATCTTGGTAGAGGCAACAAAGCAAAAGCGAGGCAGGATTGACATCTGCTCAACAGAGACGGATTCCCTGCGCTGACACAGTTCACAGTTACACGAGAAGCAATCTGAGCGGTCCGTCGACCGGAGACGTGTTTCCCAAGAGGTCGTTTAGCGAGTGAACAGCAGTGTGCGCGACTTTCAGGAGTGTGCCTGGAAAGTGCCAGAATCACCAGGAGCATCTGTGCAAAAGCTGCTGCCTCTGTGACCGCATTGAGGCACGTTCGCGTGTCTGCGAGTATATAGACGGCTCTTTCGCGTTCACTCCGAGGGAAACGGTCCGCTATTGCTTCTGTGCGCACAGACGCGATTCCCTTGTCTCTTGCGAACACAGGGAACTCTGTGCATCCAAATCTACAGGCTAAGGACGCGTCTGCATATGTTTTGGTGAACAATCGAGTGTGCGTGTTCTGACAGCTGCCTCTATGCAGACGTCTCCACAGAGCCACTTCTGAATGCCCCGCAGCCCAGGACTGAATGGATACACTAACAAGTGCACCGGTGTGAGCAACCACATATGCAGAAGGACGTCTTTCATCTCACAGAAGCGCGAACGTCTTGGCGTTCAAGCACATGGCAGAAACAAAGTGTGAACAGATGAGCTGCTGCTATTTTCTCCGTTCGGCATGCTTCGTTGTAGCTCTCTTGCCGGTCGCCGGCTTAGCGGCTTGCTTTGCGCGACTAGCTCTGGGGAGAGAAGGAGATAGCGCCGGAAACCTCGCCTTTTGCCTTCTTCGGCGCTGGAACCTGGTTGCTGCGCCTTCTCTTTGTCCATGTGCACACACACGATTCCTCAGCGAAAACCATGCAGAAACCTTTCCACGAGCACCCGGGGATGTGCACCCAGCACCACGTGCACGCACACGCAGCTAGAGAAAAGCACCTACCTTTTCACACACTGATGCCTAAGCAAACGCGTGGCCACACACACGCACACATCCGCAAGCGCGCCTACTCCCATCTATTGAGGGAAAGACGGACGAGCAACGTCCTGACAGGCTTGAGGGGAAAAACGTCCGTTGACGGTTGGCGTACTGCACGCCCGCCTACGGGGCTGCAGGGGAATCCACATTTGGAAGGTACCTGAAGATGTGTGCCTGTTCTTGGAGCTCCGCTAGTAGGGTAGCAAAGACACTCGTAGGCAGTACTGAATGCTGCTCCGTGCTACTTCTCCTCCGCTGGAAAATGCTTCACAGTCGCCCGAGGAAAGACGTTTAACAATCGATCTCCAAGAGGAACGAAACACATGATGCCATAAGGCGAAAGAATAGCAGGGCATCTCTTCACAGGCTTGTCCCTGATCTATAGCTGAGGGCAAACACTTGTGTGCTTGTGGGAGAGCCTGTGTCTTTCCTGGAAGCGTTTGGGAGTTTTGCTCAGGCGCGTGTTTCCTCAAGTTCAAGAATCAAGATCTAGGATACCTGCAGACAGGTGCCTGTTTGTGTGGAGACAGTCTGTTTGAAACTGTGTTCCTCAGCGCCCGCTCTTTCTCCCCGTCGCTCCACACGCCTGGGAGTCCCTTTCTTTCTCTCCACAAGCACGTGTGTTGACTTCGTCGCACATGTGCATCTGCACAAGCGTTGAGCTCAGCAGAGCGTGTCTCTTGACACTTGATGTGCGTTGGCTGTGTCTGCCTGCTCCAGTGAAGAGAGAAACGGGAAATCATCTTGGTAGAGGCAACAAAGCAAAAGCGAGGCAGGATTGACATCTGCTCAACAGAGACGGATTCCCTGCGCTGACACAGTTCACAGTTACACGAGAAGCAATCTGAGCGGTCCGTCGACCGGAGACGTGTTTCCCAAGAGGTCGTTTAGCGAGTGAACAGCAGTGTGCGCGACTTTCAGGAGTGTGCCTGGAAAGTGCCAGAATCACCAGGAGCATCTGTGCAAAAGCTGCTGCCTCTGTGACCGCATTGAGGCACGTTCGCGTGTCTGCGAGTATATAGACGGCTCTTTCGCGTTCACTCCGAGGGAAACGGTCCGCTATTGCTTCTGTGCGCACAGACGCGATTCCCTTGTCTCTTGCGAACACAGGGAACTCTGTGCATCCAAATCTACAGGCTAAGGACGCGTCTGCATATGTTTTGGTGAACAATCGAGTGTGCGTGTTCTGACAGCTGCCTCTATGCAGACGTCTCCACAGAGCCACTTCTGAATGCCCCGCAGCCCAGGACTGAATGGATACACTAACAAGTGCACCGGTGTGAGCAACCACATATGCAGAAGGACGTCTTTCATCTCACAGAAGCGCGAACGTCTTGGCGTTCAAGCACATGGCAGAAACAAGGTGTGAACAGATGAGCTGCTGCTATTTTCTCCGTTCGGCATGCTTCGTTGTAGCTCTCTTGCCGGTCGCCGGCTTAGCGGCTTGCTTTGCGCGACTAGCTCTGGGGAGAGAAGGAGATAGCGCCGGAAACCTCGCCTTTTGCCTTCTTCGGCGCTGGAACCTGGTTGCTGCGCCTTCTCTTTGTCCATGTGCACACACACGATTCCTCAGCGAAAACCATGCAGAAACCTTTCCACGAGCACCCAGGGATGTGCACCCAGCACCACGTGCACGCACACGCAGCTAGAGAAAAGCACCTACCTTTTCACACACTGATGCCTAAGCAAACGCGTGGCCACACACACGCACACATCCGCAAGCGCGCCTACTCCCATCTATTGAGGGAAAGACGGACGAGCAACGTCCTGACAGGCTTGAGGGGAAAAACGTCCGTTGACGGTTGGCGTACTGCACGCCCGCCTACGGGGCTGCAGGGGAATCCACATTTGGAAGGTACCTGAAGATGTGTGCCTGTTCTTGGAGCTCCGCTAGTAGGGTAGCAAAGACACTCGTAGGCAGTACTGAATGCTGCTCCGTGCTACTTCTCCTCCGCTGGCAAATGCTTCACAGTCGCCCTAGGAAAGACGTTTAACAATCGATCTCCAAGAGGAACGAAACACATGATGCCATAAGGCGAAAGAATAGCAGGGCATCTCTTCACAGGCTTGTCCCTGATCTATAGCTGAGGGCAAACACTTGTGTGCTTGTGGGAGAGCCTGTGTCTTTCCTGGAAGCGTTTGGGAGTTTTGCTCAGACGCGTGTTTCCTCAAGTTCAAGAATCAAGATCTAGGATACCTGCAGACAGGTGCCTGTTTGTGTGGAGACAGTCTGTTTGAAACTGTGTTCCTCAGCGCCCGCTCTTTCTCCCCGTCGCTCCACACGCCTGGGAGTCCCTTTCTTTCTCTCCACAAGCACGTGTGTTGACTTCGTCGCACATGTGCATCTGCACAAGCGTTGAGCTCAGCAGAGCGTGTCTCTTGACACTTGATGTGCGTTGGCTGTGTCTGCGTGCTCCAGTGAAGAGAGAAACGGGAAATCATCTTGGTAGAGGCAACAAAGCAAAAGCGAGGCAGGATTGACATCTGCTCAACAGAGACGGATTCCCTGCGCTGACACAGTTCACAGTTACACGAGAAGCAATCTGAGCGGTCCGTCGACCGGAGACGTGTTTCCCAAGAGGTCGTTTAGCGAGTGAACAGCAGTGTGCGCGACTTTCAGGAGTGTGCCTGGAAAGTGCCAGAATCACCAGGAGCATCTGTGCAAAAGCTGCTGCCTCTGTGACCGCATTGAGGCACGTTCGCGTGTCTGCGAGTATATAGACGGCTCTTTCGCGTTCACTCCGAGGGAAACGGTCCGCTATTGCTTCTGTGCGCACAGACGCGATTCCCTTGTCTCTTGCGAACACAGGGAACTCTGTGCATCCAAATCTACAGGCTAAGGACGCGTCTGCATATGTTTTGGTGAACAATCGAGTGTGCGTGTTCTGACAGCTGCCTCTATGCAGACGTCTCCACAGAGCCACTTCTGAATGCCCCGCAGCCCAGGACTGAATGGATACACTAACAAGTGCACCGGTGTGAGCAACCACATATGCAGAAGGACGTCTTTCATCTCACAGAAGCACGAACGTCTTGGCGTTCAAGCACATGGCAGAAACAAGGTGTGAACAGATGAGCTGCTGCTATTTTCTCCGTTCGGCATGCTTCGTTGTAGCTCTCTTGCCGGTCGCCGGCTTAGCGGCTTGCTTTGCGCGACTAGCTCTGGGGAGAGAAGGAGATAGCGCCGGAAACCTCGCCTTTTGCCTTCTTCGGCGCTGGAACCTGGTTGCTGCGCCTTCTCTTTGTCCATGTGCACACACACGATTCCTCAGCGAAAACCATGCAGAAACCTTTCCACGAGCACCCGGGGATGTGCACCCAGCACCACGTGCACGCACACGCAGCTAGAGAAAAGCACCTACCTTTTCACACACTGATGCCTAAGCAAACGCGTGGCCACACACACGCACACATCCGCAAGCGCGCCTACTCCCATCTATTGAGGGAAAGACGGACGAGCAACGTCCTGACAGGCTTGAGGGGAAAAACGTCCGTTGACGGTTGGCGTACTGCACGCCCGCCTACGGGGCTGCAGGGGAATCCACATTTGGAAGGTACCTGAAGATGTGTGCCTGTTCTTGGAGCTCCGCTAGTAGGGTAGCAAAGACACTCGTAGGCAGTACTGAATGCTGCTCCGTGCTACTTCTCCTCCGCTGGAAAATGCTTCACAGTCGCCCGAGGAAAGACGTTTAACAATCGATCTCCAAGAGGAACGAAACACATGATGCCATAAGGCGAAAGAATAGCAGGGCATCTCTTCACAGGCTTGTCCCTGATCTATAGCTGAGGGCAAACACTTGTGTGCTTGTGGGAGAGCCTGTGTCTTTCCTGGAAGCGTTTGGGAGTTTTGCTCAGGCGCGTGTTTCCTCAAGTTCAAGAATCAAGATCTAGGATACCTGCAGACAGGTGCCTGTTTGTGTGGAGACAGTCTGTTTGAAACTGTGTTCCTCAGCGCCCGCTCTTTCTCCCCGTCGCTCCACACGCCTGGGAGTCCCTTTCTTTCTCTCCACAAGCACGTGTGTTGACTTCGTCGCACATGTGCATCTGCACAAGCGTTGAGCTCAGCAGAGCGTGTCTCTTGACACTTGATGTGCGTTGGCTGTGTCTGCCTGCTCCAGTGAAGAGAGAAACGGGAAATCATCTTGGTAGAGGCAACAAAGCAAAAGCGAGGCAGGATTGACATCTGCTCAACAGAGACGGATTCCCTGCGCTGACACAGTTCACAGTTACACGAGAAGCAATCTGAGCGGTCCGTCGACCGGAGACGTGTTTCCCAAGAGGTCGTTTAGCGAGTGAACAGCAGTGTGCGCGACTTTCAGGAGTGTGCCTGGAAAGTGCCAGAATCACCAGGAGCATCTGTGCAAAAGCTGCTGCCTCTGTGACCGCATTGAGGCACGTTCGCGTGTCTGCGAGTATATAGACGGCTCTTTCGCGTTCACTCCGAGGGAAACGGTCCGCTATTGCTTCTGTGCGCACAGACGCGATTCCCTTGTCTCTTGCGAACACAGGGAACTCTGTGCATCCAAATCTACAGGCTAAGGACGCGTCTGCATATGTTTTGGTGAACAATCGAGTGTGCGTGTTCTGACAGCTGCCTCTATGCAGACGTCTCCACAGAGCCACTTCTGAATGCCCCGCAGCCCAGGACTGAATGGATACACTAACAAGTGCACCGGTGTGAGCAACCACATATGCAGAAGGACGTCTTTCATCTCACAGAAGCGCGAACGTCTTGGCGTTCAAGCACATGGCAGAAACAAGGTGTGAACAGATGAGCTGCTGCTATTTTCTCCGTTCGGCATGCTTCGTTGTAGCTCTCTTGCCGGTCGCCGGCTTAGCGGCTTGCTTTGCGCGACTAGCTCTGGGGAGAGAAGGAGATAGCGCCGGAAACCTCGCCTTTTGCCTTCTTCGGCGCTGGAACCTGGTTGCTGCGCCTTCTCTTTGTCCATGTGCACACACACGATTCCTCAGCGAAAACCATGCAGAAACCTTTCCACGAGCACCCGGGGATGTGCACCCAGCACCACGTGCACGCACACGCAGCTAGAGAAAAGCACCTACCTTTTCACACACTGATGCCTAAGCAAACGCGTGGCCACACACACGCACACATCCGCAAGCGCGCCTACTCCCATCTATTGAGGGAAAGACGGACGAGCAACGTCCTGACAGGCTTGAGGGGAAAAACGTCCGTTGACGGTTGGCGTACTGCACGCCCGCCTACGGGGCTGCAGGGGAATCCACATTTGGAAGGTACCTGAAGATGTGTGCCTGTTCTTGGAGCTCCGCTAGTAGGGTAGCAAAGACACTCGTAGGCAGTACTGAATGCTGCTCCGTGCTACTTCTCCTCCGCTGGCAAATGCTTCACAGTCGCCCGAGGAAAGACGTTTAACAATCGATCTCCAAGAGGAACGAAACACATGATGCCATAAGGCGAAAGAATAGCAGGGCATCTCTTCACAGGCTTGTCCCTGATCTATAGCTGAGGGCAAACACTTGTGTGCTTGTGGGAGAGCCTGTGTCTTTCCTGGAAGCGTTTGGGAGTTTTGCTCAGACGCGTGTTTCCTCAAGTTCAAGAATCAAGATCTAGGATACCTGCAGACAGGTGCCTGTTTGTGTGGAGACAGTCTGTTTGAAACTGTGTTCCTCAGCGCCCGCTCTTTCTCCCCGTCGCTCCACACGCCTGGGAGTCCCTTTCTTTCTCTCCACAAGCACGTGTGTTGACTTCGTCGCACATGTGC
The DNA here is from genome assembly GCF_037038585.1 of Patagioenas fasciata. Classification (NCBI taxonomy): domain Eukaryota; kingdom Metazoa; phylum Chordata; class Aves; order Columbiformes; family Columbidae; genus Patagioenas; species Patagioenas fasciata. Next base: position 811,592 of record NW_027288655.1, on the reverse strand, counting down.
ATCTGCACAAGCGTTGAGCTCAGCAGAGCGTGTCTCTTGACACTTGATGTGCGTTGGCTGTGTCTGCGTGCTCCAGTGAAGAGAGAAACGGGAAATCATCTTGGTAGAGGCAACAAAGCAAAAGCGAGGCAGGATTGACATCTGCTCAACAGAGACGGATTCCCTGCGCTGACACAGTTCACAGTTACACGAGAAGCAATCTGAGCGGTCCGTCGACCGGAGACGTGTTTCCCAAGAGGTCGTTTAGCGAGTGAACAGCAGTGTGCGCGACTTTCAGGAGTGTGCCTGGAAAGTGCCAGAATCACCAGGAGCATCTGTGCAAAAGCTGCTGCCTCTGTGACCGCATTGAGGCACGTTCGCGTGTCTGCGAGTATATAGACGGCTCTTTCGCGTTCACTCCGAGGGAAACGGTCCGCTATTGCTTCTGTGCGCACAGACGCGATTCCCTTGTCTCTTGCGAACACAGGGAACTCTGTGCATCCAAATCTACAGGCTAAGGACGCGTCTGCATATGTTTTGGTGAACAATCGAGTGTGCGTGTTCTGACAGCTGCCTCTATGCAGACGTCTCCACAGAGCCACTTCTGAATGCCCCGCAGCCCAGGACTGAATGGATACACTAACAAGTGCACCGGTGTGAGCAACCACATATGCAGAAGGACGTCTTTCATCTCACAGAAGCGCGAACGTCTTGGCGTTCAAGCACATGGCAGAAACAAGGTGTGAACAGATGAGCTGCTGCTATTTTCTCCGTTCGGCATGCTTCGTTGTAGCTCTCTTGCCGGTCGCCGGCTTAGCGGCTTGCTTTGCGCGACTAGCTCTGGGGAGAGAAGGAGATAGCGCCGGAAACCTCGCCTTTTGCCTTCTTCGGCGCTGGAACCTGGTTGCTGCGCCTTCTCTTTGTCCATGTGCACACACACGATTCCTCAGCGAAAACCATGCAGAAACCTTTCCACGAGCACCCGGGGATGTGCACCCAGCACCACGTGCACGCACACGCAGCTAGAGAAAAGCACCTACCTTTTCACACACTGATGCCTAAGCAAACGCGTGGCCACACACACGCACACATCCGCAAGCGCGCCTACTCCCATCTATTGAGGGAAAGACGGACGAGCAACGTCCTGACAGGCTTGAGGGGAAAAACGTCCGTTGACGGTTGGCGTACTGCACGCCCGCCTACGGGGCTGCAGGGGAATCCACATTTGGAAGGTACCTGAAGATGTGTGCCTGTTCTTGGAGCTCCGCTAGTAGGGTAGCAAAGACACTCGTAGGCAGTACTGAATGCTGCTCCGTGCTACTTCTCCTCCGCTGGCAAATGCTTCACAGTCGCCCGAGGAAAGACGTTTAACAATCGATCTCCAAGAGGAACGAAACACATGATGCCATAAGGCGAAAGAATAGCAGGGCATCTCTTCACAGGCTTGTCCCTGATCTATAGCTGAGGGCAAACACTTGTGTGCTTGTGGGAGAGCCTGTGTCTTTCCTGGAAGCGTTTGGGAGTTTTGCTCAGACGCGTGTTTCCTCAAGTTCAAGAATCAAGATCTAGGATACCTGCAGACAGGTGCCTGTTTGTGTGGAGACAGTCTGTTTGAAACTGTGTTCCTCAGCGCCCGCTCTTTCTCCCCGTCGCTCCACACGCCTGGGAGTCCCTTTCTTTCTCTCCACAAGCACGTGTGTTGACTTCGTCGCACATGTGCATCTGCACAAGCGTTGAGCTCAGCAGAGCGTGTCTCTTGACACTTGATGTGCGTTGGCTGTGTCTGCGTGCTCCAGTGAAGAGAGAAACGGGAAATCATCTTGGTAGAGGCAACAAAGCAAAAGCGAGGCAGGATTGACATCTGCTCAACAGAGACGGATTCCCTGCGCTGACACAGTTCACAGTTACACGAGAAGCAATCTGAGCGGTCCGTCGACCGGAGACGTGTTTCCCAAGAGGTCGTTTAGCGAGTGAACAGCAGTGTGCGCGACTTTCAGGAGTGTGCCTGGAAAGTGCCAGAATCACCAGGAGCATCTGTGCAAAAGCTGCTGCCTCTGTGACCGCATTGAGGCACGTTCGCGTGTCTGCGAGTATATAGACGGCTCTTTCGCGTTCACTCCGAGGGAAACGGTCCGCTATTGCTTCTGTGCGCACAGACGCGATTCCCTTGTCTCTTGCGAACACAGGGAACTCTGTGCATCCAAATCTACAGGCTAAGGACGCGTCTGCATATGTTTTGGTGAACAATCGAGTGTGCGTGTTCTGACAGCTGCCTCTATGCAGACGTCTCCACAGAGCCACTTCTGAATGCCCCGCAGCCCAGGACTGAATGGATACACTAACAAGTGCACCGGTGTGAGCAACCACATATGCAGAAGGACGTCTTTCATCTCACAGAAGCGCGAACGTCTTGGCGTTCAAGCACATGGCAGAAACAAGGTGTGAACAGATGAGCTGCTGCTATTTTCTCCGTTCGGCATGCTTCGTTGTAGCTCTCTTGCCGGTCGCCGGCTTAGCGGCTTGCTTTGCGCGACTAGCTCTGGGGAGAGAAGGAGATAGCGCCGGAAACCTCGCCTTTTGCCTTCTTCGGCGCTGGAACCTGGTTGCTGCGCCTTCTCTTTGTCCATGTGCACACACACGATTCCTCAGCGAAAACCATGCAGAAACCTTTCCACGAGCACCCGGGGATGTGCACCCAGCACCACGTGCACGCACACGCAGCTAGAGAAAAGCACCTACCTTTTCACACACTGATGCCTAAGCAAACGCGTGGCCACACACACGCACACATCCGCAAGCGCGCCTACTCCCATCTATTGAGGGAAAGACGGACGAGCAACGTCCTGACAGGCTTGAGGGGAAAAACGTCCGTTGACGGTTGGCGTACTGCACGCCCGCCTACGGGGCTGCAGGGGAATCCACATTTGGAAGGTACCTGAAGATGTGTGCCTGTTCTTGGAGCTCCGCTAGTAGGGTAGCAAAGACACTCGTAGGCAGTACTGAATGCTGCTCCGTGCTACTTCTCCTCCGCTGGAAAATGCTTCACAGTCGCCCGAGGAAAGACGTTTAACAATCGATCTCCAAGAGGAACGAAACACATGATGCCATAAGGCGAAAGAATAGCAGGGCATCTCTTCACAGGCTTGTCCCTGATCTATAGCTGAGGGCAAACACTTGTGTGCTTGTGGGAGAGCCTGTGTCTTTCCTGGAAGCGTTTGGGAGTTTTGCTCAGACGCGTGTTTCCTCAAGTTCAAGAATCAAGATCTAGGATACCTGCAGACAGGTGCCTGTTTGTGTGGAGACAGTCTGTTTGAAACTGTGTTCCTCAGCGCCCGCTCTTTCTCCCCGTCGCTCCACACGCCTGGGAGTCCCTTTCTTTCTCTCCACAAGCACGTGTGTTGACTTCGTCGCACATGTGCATCTGCACAAGCGTTGAGCTCAGCAGAGCGTGTCTCTTGACACTTGATGTGCGTTGGCTGTGTCTGCGTGCTCCAGTGAAGAGAGAAACGGGAAATCATCTTGGTAGAGGCAACAAAGCAAAAGCGAGGCAGGATTGACATCTGCTCAACAGAGACGGATTCCCTGCGCTGACACAGTTCACAGTTACACGAGAAGCAATCTGAGCGGTCCGTCGACCGGAGACGTGTTTCCCAAGAGGTCGTTTAGCGAGTGAACAGCAGTGTGCGCGACTTTCAGGAGTGTGCCTGGAAAGTGCCAGAATCACCAGGAGCATCTGTGCAAAAGCTGCTGCCTCTGTGACCGCATTGAGGCACGTTCGCGTGTCTGCGAGTATATAGACGGCTCTTTCGCGTTCACTCCGAGGGAAACGGTCCGCTATTGCTTCTGTGCGCACAGACGCGATTCCCTTGTCTCTTGCGAACACAGGGAACTCTGTGCATCCAAATCTACAGGCTAAGGACGCGTCTGCATATGTTTTGGTGAACAATCGAGTGTGCGTGTTCTGACAGCTGCCTCTATGCAGACGTCTCCACAGAGCCACTTCTGAATGCCCCGCAGCCCAGGACTGAATGGATACACTAACAAGTGCACCGGTGTGAGCAACCACATATGCAGAAGGACGTCTTTCATCTCACAGAAGCGCGAACGTCTTGGCGTTCAAGCACATGGCAGAAACAAGGTGTGAACAGATGAGCTGCTGCTATTTTCTCCGTTCGGCATGCTTCGTTGTAGCTCTCTTGCCGGTCGCCGGCTTAGCGGCTTGCTTTGCGCGACTAGCTCTGGGGAGAGAAGGAGATAGCGCCGGAAACCTCGCCTTTTGCCTTCTTCGGCGCTGGAACCTGGTTGCTGCGCCTTCTCTTTGTCCATGTGCACACACACGATTCCTCAGCGAAAACCATGCAGAAACCTTTCCACGAGCACCCGGGGATGTGCACCCAGCACCACGTGCACGCACACGCAGCTAGAGAAAAGCACCTACCTTTTCACACACTGATGCCTAAGCAAACGCGTGGCCACACACACGCACACATCCGCAAGCGCGCCTACTCCCATCTATTGAGGGAAAGACGGACGAGCAACGTCCTGACAGGCTTGAGGGGAAAAACGTCCGTTGACGGTTGGCGTACTGCACGCCCGCCTACGGGGCTGCAGGGGAATCCACATTTGGAAGGTACCTGAAGATGTGTGCCTGTTCTTGGAGCTCCGCTAGTAGGGTAGCAAAGACACTCGTAGGCAGTACTGAATGCTGCTCCGTGCTACTTCTCCTCCGCTGGCAAATGCTTCACAGTCGCCCGAGGAAAGACGTTTAACAATCGATCTCCAAGAGGAACGAAACACATGATGCCATAAGGCGAAAGAATAGCAGGGCATCTCTTCACAGGCTTGTCCCTGATCTATAGCTGAGGGCAAACACTTGTGTGCTTGTGGGAGAGCCTGTGTCTTTCCTGGAAGCGTTTGGGAGTTTTGCTCAGACGCGTGTTTCCTCAAGTTCAAGAATCAAGATCTAGGATACCTGCAGACAGGTGCCTGTTTGTGTGGAGACAGTCTGTTTGAAACTGTGTTCCTCAGCGCCCGCTCTTTCTCCCCGTCGCTCCACACGCCTGGGAGTCCCTTTCTTTCTCTCCACAAGCACGTGTGTTGACTTCGTCGCACATGTGCATCTGCACAAGCGTTGAGCTCAGCAGAGCGTGTCTCTTGACACTTGATGTGCGTTGGCTGTGTCTGCGTGCTCCAGTGAAGAGAGAAACGGGAAATCATCTTGGTAGAGGCAACAAAGCAAAAGCGAGGCAGGATTGACATCTGCTCAACAGAGACGGATTCCCTGCGCTGACACAGTTCACAGTTACACGAGAAGCAATCTGAGCGGTCCGTCGACCGGAGACGTGTTTCCCAAGAGGTCGTTTAGCGAGTGAACAGCAGTGTGCGCGACTTTCAGGAGTGTGCCTGGAAAGTGCCAGAATCACCAGGAGCATCTGTGCAAAAGCTGCTGCCTCTGTGACCGCATTGAGGCACGTTCGCGTGTCTGCGAGTATATAGACGGCTCTTTCGCGTTCACTCCGAGGGAAACGGTCCGCTATTGCTTCTGTGCGCACAGACGCGATTCCCTTGTCTCTTGCGAACACAGGGAACTCTGTGCATCCAAATCTACAGGCTAAGGACGCGTCTGCATATGTTTTGGTGAACAATCGAGTGTGCGTGTTCTGACAGCTGCCTCTATGCAGACGTCTCCACAGAGCCACTTCTGAATGCCCCGCAGCCCAGGACTGAATGGATACACTAACAAGTGCACCGGTGTGAGCAACCACATATGCAGAAGGACGTCTTTCATCTCACAGAAGCGCGAACGTCTTGGCGTTCAAGCACATGGCAGAAACAAGGTGTGAACAGATGAGCTGCTGCTATTTTCTCCGTTCGGCATGCTTCGTTGTAGCTCTCTTGCCGGTCGCCGGCTTAGCGGCTTGCTTTGCGCGACTAGCTCTGGGGAGAGAAGGAGATAGCGCCGGAAACCTCGCCTTTTGCCTTCTTCGGCGCTGGAACCTGGTTGCTGCGCCTTCTCTTTGTCCATGTGCACACACACGATTCCTCAGCGAAAACCATGCAGAAACCTTTCCACGAGCACCCGGGGATGTGCACCCAGCACCACGTGCACGCACACGCAGCTAGAGAAAAGCACCTACCTTTTCACACACTGATGCCTAAGCAAACGCGTGGCCACACACACGCACACATCCGCAAGCGCGCCTACTCCCATCTATTGAGGGAAAGACGGACGAGCAACGTCCTGACAGGCTTGAGGGGAAAAACGTCCGTTGACGGTTGGCGTACTGCACGCCCGCCTACGGGGCTGCAGGGGAATCCACATTTGGAAGGTACCTGAAGATGTGTGCCTGTTCTTGGAGCTCCGCTAGTAGGGTAGCAAAGACACTCGTAGGCAGTACTGAATGCTGCTCCGTGCTACTTCTCCTCCGCTGGCAAATGCTTCACAGTCGCCCTAGGAAAGACGTTTAACAATCGATCTCCAAGAGGAACGAAACACATGATGCCATAAGGCGAAAGAATAGCAGGGCATCTCTTCACAGGCTTGTCCCTGATCTATAGCTGAGGGCAAACACTTGTGTGCTTGTGGGAGAGCCTGTGTCTTTCCTGGAAGCGTTTGGGAGTTTTGCTCAGACGCGTGTTTCCTCAAGTTCAAGAATCAAGATCTAGGATACCTGCAGACAGGTGCCTGTTTGTGTGGAGACAGTCTGTTTGAAACTGTGTTCCTCAGCGCCCGCTCTTTCTCCCCGTCGCTCCACACGCCTGGGAGTCCCTTTCTTTCTCTCCACAAGCACGTGTGTTGACTTCGTCGCACATGTGCATCTGCACAAGCGTTGAGCTCAGCAGAGCGTGTCTCTTGACACTTGATGTGCGTTGGCTGTGTCTGCCTGCTCCAGTGAAGAGAGAAACGGGAAATCATCTTGGTAGAGGCAACAAAGCAAAAGCGAGGCAGGATTGACATCTGCTCAACAGAGACGGATTCCCTGCGCTGACACAGTTCACAGTTACACGAGAAGCAATCTGAGCGGTCCGTCGACCGGAGACGTGTTTCCCAAGAGGTCGTTTAGCGAGTGAACAGCAGTGTGCGCGACTTTCAGGAGTGTGCCTGGAAAGTGCCAGAATCACCAGGAGCATCTGTGCAAAAGCTGCTGCCTCTGTGACCGCATTGAGGCACGTTCGCGTGTCTGCGAGTATATAGACGGCTCTTTCGCGTTCACTCCGAGGGAAACGGTCCGCTATTGCTTCTGTGCGCACAGACGCGATTCCCTTGTCTCTTGCGAACACAGGGAACTCTGTGCATCCAAATCTACAGGCTAAGGACGCGTCTGCATATGTTTTGGTGAACAATCGAGTGTGCGTGTTCTGACAGCTGCCTCTATGCAGACGTCTCCACAGAGCCACTTCTGAATGCCCCGCAGCCCAGGACTGAATGGATACACTAACAAGTGCACCGGTGTGAGCAACCACATATGCAGAAGGACGTCTTTCATCTCACAGAAGCGCGAACGTCTTGGCGTTCAAGCACATGGCAGAAACAAGGTGTGAACAGATGAGCTGCTGCTATTTTCTCCGTTCGGCATGCTTCGTTGTAGCTCTCTTGCCGGTCGCCGGCTTAGCGGCTTGCTTTGCGCGACTAGCTCTGGGGAGAGAAGGAGATAGCGCCGGAAACCTCGCCTTTTGCCTTCTTCGGCGCTGGAACCTGGTTGCTGCGCCTTCTCTTTGTCCATGTGCACACACACGATTCCTCAGCGAAAACCATGCAGAAACCTTTCCACGAGCACCCGGGGATGTGCACCCAGCACCACGTGCACGCACACGCAGCTAGAGAAAAGCACCTACCTTTTCACACACTGATGCCTAAGCAAACGCGTGGCCACACACACGCACACATCCACAAGCGCGCCTACTCCCATCTATTGAGGGAAAGACGGACGAGCAACGTCCTGACAGGCTTGAGGGGAAAAACGTCCGTTGACGGTTGGCGTACTGCACGCCCGCCTACGGGGCTGCAGGGGAATCCACATTTGGAAGGTACCTGAAGATGTGTGCCTGTTCTTGGAGCGCCGCTAGTAGGGTAGCAAAGACACTCGTAGGCAGTACTGAATGCTGCTCCGTGCTACTTCTCCTCCGCTGGCAAATGCTTCACAGTCGCCCTAGGAAAGACGTTTAACAATCGATCTCCAAGAGGAACGAAACACATGATGCCATAAGGCGAAAGAATAGCAGGGCATCTCTTCACAGGCTTGTCCCTGATCTATAGCTGAGGGCAAACACTTGTGTGCTTGTGGGAGAGCCTGTGTCTTTCCTGGAAGCGTTTGGGAGTTTTGCTCAGACGCGTGTTTCCTCAAGTTCAAGAATCAAGATCTAGGATACCTGCAGACAGGTGCCTGTTTGTGTGGAGACAGTCTGTTTGAAACTGTGTTCCTCAGCGCCCGCTCTTTCTCCCCGTCGCTCCACACGCCTGGGAGTCCCTTTCTTTCTCTCCACAAGCACGTGTGTTGACTTCGTCGCACATGTGCATCTGCACAAGCGTTGAGCTCAGCAGAGCGTGTCTCTTGACACTTGATGTGCGTTGGCTGTGTCTGCGTGCTCCAGTGAAGAGAGAAACGGGAAATCATCTTGGTAGAGGCAACAAAGCAAAAGCGAGGCAGGATTGACATCTGCTCAACAGAGACGGATTCCCTGCGCTGACACAGTTCACAGTTACACGAGAAGCAATCTGAGCGGTCCGTCGACCGGAGACGTGTTTCCCAAGAGGTCGTTTAGCGAGTGAACAGCAGTGTGCGCGACTTTCAGGAGTGTGCCTGGAAAGTGCCAGAATCACCAGGAGCATCTGTGCAAAAGCTGCTGCCTCTGTGACCGCATTGAGGCACGTTCGCGTGTCTGCGAGTATATAGACGGCTCTTTCGCGTTCACTCCGAGGGAAACGGTCCGCTATTGCTTCTGTGCGCACAGACGCGATTCCCTTGTCTCTTGCGAACACAGGGAACTCTGTGCATCCAAATCTACAGGCTAAGGACGCGTCTGCATATGTTTTGGTGAACAATCGAGTGTGCGTGTTCTGACAGCTGCCTCTATGCAGACGTCTCCACAGAGCCACTTCTGAATGCCCCGCAGCCCAGGACTGAATGGATACACTAACAAGTGCACCGGTGTGAGCAACCACATATGCAGAAGGACGTCTTTCATCTCACAGAAGCGCGAACGTCTTGGCGTTCAAGCACATGGCAGAAACAAGGTGTGAACAGATGAGCTGCTGCTATTTTCTCCGTTCGGCATGCTTCGTTGTAGCTCTCTTGCCGGTCGCCGGCTTAGCGGCTTGCTTTGCGCGACTAGCTCTGGGGAGAGAAGGAGATAGCGCCGGAAACCTCGCCTTTTGCCTTCTTCGGCGCTGGAACCTGGTTGCTGCGCCTTCTCTTTGTCCATGTGCACACACACGATTCCTCAGCGAAAACCATGCAGAAACCTTTCCACGAGCACCCGGGGATGTGCACCCAGCACCACGTGCACGCACACGCAGCTAGAGAAAAGCACCTACCTTTTCACACACTGATGCCTAAGCAAACGCGTGGCCACACACACGCACACATCCGCAAGCGCGCCTACTCCCATCTATTGAGGGAAAGACGGACGAGCAACGTCCTGACAGGCTTGAGGGGAAAAACGTCCGTTGACGGTTGGCGTACTGCACGCCCGCCTACGGGGCTGCAGGGGAATCCACATTTGGAAGGTACCTGAAGATGTGTGCCTGTTCTTGGAGCTCCGCTAGTAGGGTAGCAAAGACACTCGTAGGCAGTACTGAATGCTGCTCCGTGCTACTTCTCCTCCGCTGGCAAATGCTTCACAGTCGCCCGAGGAAAGACGTTTAACAATCGATCTCCAAGAGGAACGAAACACATGATGCCATAAGGCGAAAGAATAGCAGGGCATCTCTTCACAAGCTTGTCCCTGATCTATAGCTGAGGGCAAACACTTGTGTGCTTGTGGGAGAGCCTGTGTCTTTCCTGGAAGCGTTTGGGAGTTTTGCTCAGACGCGTGTTTCCTCAAGTTCAAGAATCAAGATCTAGGATACCTGCAGACAGGTGCCTGTTTGTGTGGAGACAGTCTGTTTGAAACTGTGTTCCTCAGCGCCCGCTCTTTCTCCCCGTCGCTCCACACGCCTGGGAGTCCCTTTCTTTCTCTCCACAAGCACGTGTGTTGACTTCGTCGCACATGTGCATCTGCACAAGCGTTGAGCTCAGCAGAGCGTGTCTCTTGACACTTGATGTGCGTTGGCTGTGTCTGCGTGCTCCAGTGAAGAGAGAAACGGGAAATCATCTTGGTAGAGGCAACAAAGCAAAAGCGAGGCAGGATTGACATCTGCTCAACAGAGACGGATTCCCTGCGCTGACACAGTTCACAGTTACACGAGAAGCAATCTGAGCGGTCCGTCGACCGGAGACGTGTTTCCCAAGAGGTCGTTTAGCGAGTGAACAGCAGTGTGCGCGACTTTCAGGAGTGTGCCTGGAAAGTGCCAGAATCACCAGGAGCATCTGTGCAAAAGCTGCTGCCTCTGTGACCGCATTGAGGCACGTTCGCGTGTCTGCGAGTATATAGACGGCTCTTTCGCGTTCACTCCGAGGGAAACGGTCCGCTATTGCTTCTGTGCGCACAGACGCGATTCCCTTGTCTCTTGCGAACACAGGGAACTCTGTGCATCCAAATCTACAGGCTAAGGACGCGTCTGCATATGTTTTGGTGAACAATCGAGTGTGCGTGTTCTGACAGCTGCCTCTATGCAGACGTCTCCACAGAGCCACTTCTGAATGCCCCGCAGCCCAGGACTGAATGGATACACTAACAAGTGCACCGGTGTGAGCAACCACATATGCAGAAGGACGTCTTTCATCTCACAGAAGCGCGAACGTCTTGGCGTTCAAGCACATGGCAGAAACAAGGTGTGAACAGATGAGCTGCTGCTATTTTCTCCATTCGGCATGCTTCGTTGTAGCTCTCTTGCCGGTCGCCGGCTTAGCGGCTTGCTTTGCGCGACTAGCTCTGGGGAGAGAAGGAGATAGCGCCGGAAACCTCGCCTTTTGCCTTCTTCGGCGCTGGAACCTGGTTGCTGCGCCTTCTCTTTGTCCATGTGCACACACACGATTCCTCAGCGAAAACCATGCAGAAACCTTTCCACGAGCACCCGGGGATGTGCACCCAGCACCACGTGCACGCACACGCAGCTAGAGAAAAGCACCTACCTTTTCACACACTGATGCCTAAGCAAACGCGTGGCCACACACACGCACACATCCGCAAGCGCGCCTACTCCCATCTATTGAGGGAAAGACGGACGAGCAACGTCCTGACAGGCTTGAGGGGAAAAACGTCCGTTGACGGTTGGCGTACTGCACGCCCGCCTACGGGGCTGCAGGGGAATCCACATTTGGAAGGTACCTGAAGATGTGTGCCTGTTCTTGGAGCTCCGCTAGTAGGGTAGCAAAGACACTCGTAGGCAGTACTGAATGCTGCTCCGTGCTACTTCTCCTCCGCTGGCAAATGCTTCACAGTCGCCCGAGGAAAGACGTTTAACAATCGATCTCCAAGAGGAACGAAACACATGATGCCATAAGGCGAAAGAATAGCAGGGCATCTCTTCACAAGCTTGTCCCTGATCTATAGCTGAGGGCAAACACTTGTGTGCTTGTGGGAGAGCCTGTGTCTTTCCTGGAAGCGTTTGGGAGTTTTGCTCAGACGCGTGTTTCCTCAAGTTCAAGAATCAAGATCTAGGATACCTGCAGACAGGTGCCTGTTTGTGTGGAGACAGTCTGTTTGAAACTGTGTTCCTCAGCGCCCGCTCTTTCTCCCCGTCGCTCCACACGCCTGGGAGTCCCTTTCTTTCTCTCCACAAGCACGTGTGTTGACTTCGTCGCACATGTGCATCTGCACAAGCGTTGAGCTCAGCAGAGCGTGTCTCTTGACACTTGATGTGCGTTGGCTGTGTCTGCCTGCTCCAGTGAAGAGAGAAACGGGAAATCATCTTGGTAGAGGCAACAAAGCAAAAGCGAGGCAGGATTGACATCTGCTCAACAGAGACGGATTCCCTGCGCTGACACAGTTCACAGTTACACGAGAAGCAATCTGAGCGGTCCGTCGACCGGAGACGTGTTTCCCAAGAGGTCGTTTAGCGAGTGAACAGCAGTGTGCGCGACTTTCAGGAGTGTGCCTGGAAAGTGCCAGAATCACCAGGAGCATCTGTGCAAAAGCTGCTGCCTCTGTGACCGCATTGAGGCACGTTCGCGTGTCTGCGAGTATATAGACGGCTCTTTCGCGTTCACTCCGAGGGAAACGGTCCGCTATTGCTTCTGTGCGCACAGACGCGATTCCCTTGTCTCTTGCGAACACAGGGAACTCTGTGCATCCAAATCTACAGGCTAAGGACGCGTCTGCATATGTTTTGGTGAACAATCGAGTGTGCGTGTTCTGACAGCTGCCTCTATGCAGACGTCTCCACAGAGCCACTTCTGAATGCCCCGCAGCCCAGGACTGAATGGATACACTAACAAGTGCACCGGTGTGAGCAACCACATATGCAGAAGGACGTCTTTCATCTCACAGAAGCGCGAACGTCTTGGCGTTCAAGCACATGGCAGAAACAAGGTGTGAACAGATGAGCTGCTGCTATTTTCTCCGTTCGGCATGCTTCGTTGTAGCTCTCTTGCCGGTCGCCGGCTTAGCGGCTTGCTTTGCGCGACTAGCTCTGGGGAGAGAAGGAGATAGCGCCGGAAACCTCGCCTTTTGCCTTCTTCGGCGCTGGAACCTGGTTGCTGCGCCTTCTCTTTGTCCATGTGCACACACACGATTCCTCAGCGAAAACCATGCAGAAACCTTTCCACGAGCACCCGGGGATGTGCACCCAGCACCACGTGCACGCACACGCAGCTAGAGAAAAGCACCTACCTTTTCACACACTGATGCCTAAGCAAACGCGTGGCCACACACACGCACACATCCGCAAGCGCGCCTACTCCCATCTATTGAGGGAAAGACGGACGAGCAACGTCCTGACAGGCTTGAGGGGAAAAACGTCCGTTGACGGTTGGCGTACTGCACGCCCGCCTACGGGGCTGCAGGGGAATCCACATTTGGAAGGTACCTGAAGATGTGTGCCTGTTCTTGGAGCTCCGCTAGTAGGGTAGCAAAGACACTCGTAGGCAGTACTGAATGCTGCTCCGTGCTACTTCTCCTCCGCTGGCAAATGCTTCACAGTCGCCCTAGGAAAGACGTTTAACAATCGATCTCCAAGAGGAACGAAACACATGATGCCATAAGGCGAAAGAATAGCAGGGCATCTCTTCACAGGCTTGTCCCTGATCTATAGCTGAGGGCAAACACTTGTGTGCTTGTGGGAGAGCCTGTGTCTTTCCTGGAAGCGTTTGGGAGTTTTGCTCAGACGCGTGTTTCCTCAAGTTCAAGAATCAAGATCTAGGATACCTGCAGACAGGTGCCTGTTTGTGTGGAGACAGTCTGTTTGAAACTGTGTTCCTCAGCGCCCGCTCTTTCTCCCCGTCGCTCCACACGCCTGGGAGTCCCTTTCTTTCTCTCCACAAGCACGTGTGTTGACTTCGTCGCACATGTGCATCTGCACAAGCGTTGAGCTCAGCAGAGCGTGTCTCTTGACACTTGATGTGCGTTGGCTGTGTCTGCCTGCTCCAGTGAAGAGAGAAACGGGAAATCATCTTGGTAGAGGCAACAAAGCAAAAGCGAGGCAGGATTGACATCTGCTCAACAGAGACGGATTCCCTGCGCTGACACAGTTCACAGTTACACGAGAAGCAATCTGAGCGGTCCGTCGACCGGAGACGTGTTTCCCAAGAGGTCGTTTAGCGAGTGAACAGCAGTGTGCGCGACTTTCAGGAGTGTGCCTGGAAAGTGCCAGAATCACCAGGAGCATCTGTGCAAAAGCTGCTGCCTCTGTGACCGCATTGAGGCACGTTCGCGTGTCTGCGAGTATATAGACGGCTCTTTCGCGTTCACTCCGAGGGAAACGGTCCGCTATTGCTTCTGTGCGCACAGACGCGATTCCCTTGTCTCTTGCGAACACAGGGAACTCTGTGCATCCAAATCTACAGGCTAAGGACGCGTCTGCATATGTTTTGGTGAACAATCGAGTGTGCGTGTTCTGACAGCTGCCTCTATGCAGACGTCTCCACAGAGCCACTTCTGAATGCCCCGCAGCCCAGGACTGAATGGATACACTAACAAGTGCACCGGTGTGAGCAACCACATATGCAGAAGGACGTCTTTCATCTCACAGAAGCGCGAACGTCTTGGCGTTCAAGCACATGGCAGAAACAAGGTGTGAACAGATGAGCTGCTGCTATTTTCTCCGTTCGGCATGCTTCGTTGTAGCTCTCTTGCCGGTCGCCGGCTTAGCGGCTTGCTTTGCGCGACTAGCTCTGGGGAGAGAAGGAGATAGCGCCGGAAACCTCGCCTTTTGCCTTCTTCGGCGCTGGAACCTGGTTGCTGCGCCTTCTCTTTGTCCATGTGCACACACACGATTCCTCAGCGAAAACCATGCAGAAACCTTTCCACGAGCACCCGGGGATGTGCACCCAGCACCACGTGCACGCACACGCAGCTAGAGAAAAGCACCTACCTTTTCACACACTGATGCCTAAGCAAACGCGTGGCCACACACACGCACACATCCGCAAGCGCGCCTACTCCCATCTATTGAGGGAAAGACGGACGAGCAACGTCCTGACAGGCTTGAGGGGAAAAACGTCCGTTGACGGTTGGCGTACTGCACGCCCGCCTACGGGGCTGCAGGGGAATCCACATTTGGAAGGTACCTGAAGATGTGTGCCTGTTCTTGGAGCTCCGCTAGTAGGGTAGCAAAGACACTCGTAGGCAGTACTGAATGCTGCTCCGTGCTACTTCTCCTCCGCTGGCAAATGCTTCACAGTCGCCCGAGGAAAGACGTTTAACAATCGATCTCCAAGAGGAACGAAACACATGATGCCATAAGGCGAAAGAATAGCAGGGCATCTCTTCACAGGCTTGTCCCTGATCTATAGCTGAGGGCAAACACTTGTGTGCTTGTGGGAGAGCCTGTGTCTTTCCTGGAAGCGTTTGGGAGTTTTGCTCAGACGCGTGTTTCCTCAAGTTCAAGAATCAAGATCTAGGATACCTGCAGACAGGTGCCTGTTTGTGTGGAGACAGTCTGTTTGAAACTGTGTTCCTCAGCGCCCGCTCTTTCTCCCCGTCGCTCCACACGCCTGGGAGTCCCTTTCTTTCTCTCCACAAGCACGTGTGTTGACTTCGTCGCACATGTGCATCTGCACAAGCGTTGAGCTCAGCAGAGCGTGTCTCTTGACACTTGATGTGCGTTGGCTGTGTCTGCCTGCTCCAGTGAAGAGAGAAACGGGAAATCATCTTGGTAGAGGCAACAAAGCAAAAGCGAGGCAGGATTGACATCTGCTCAACAGAGACGGATTCCCTGCGCTGACACAGTTCACAGTTACACGAGAAGCAATCTGAGCGGTCCGTCGACCGGAGACGTGTTTCCCAAGAGGTCGTTTAGCGAGTGAACAGCAGTGTGCGCGACTTTCAGGAGTGTGCCTGGAAAGTGCCAGAATCACCAGGAGCATCTGTGCAAAAGCTGCTGCCTCTGTGACCGCATTGAGGCACGTTCGCGTGTCTGCGAGTATATAGACGGCTCTTTCGCGTTCACTCCGAGGGAAACGGTCCGCTATTGCTTCTGTGCGCACAGACGCGATTCCCTTGTCTCTTGCGAACACAGGGAACTCTGTGCATCCAAATCTACAGGCTAAGGACGCGTCTGCATATGTTTTGGTGAACAATCGAGTGTGCGTGTTCTGACAGCTGCCTCTATGCAGACGTCTCCACAGAGCCACTTCTGAATGCCCCGCAGCCCAGGACTGAATGGATACACTAACAAGTGCACCGGTGTGAGCAACCACATATGCAGAAGGACGTCTTTCATCTCACAGAAGCGCGAACGTCTTGGCGTTCAAGCACATGGCAGAAACAAGGTGTGAACAGATGAGCTGCTGCTATTTTCTCCGTTCGGCATGCTTCGTTGTAGCTCTCTTGCCGGTCGCCGGCTTAGCGGCTTGCTTTGCGCGACTAGCTCTGGGGAGAGAAGGAGATAGCGCCGGAAACCTCGCCTTTTGCCTTCTTCGGCGCTGGAACCTGGTTGCTGCGCCTTCTCTTTGTCCATGTGCACACACACGATTCCTCAGCGAAAACCATGCAGAAACCTTTCCACGAGCACCCGGGGATGTGCACCCAGCACCACGTGCACGCACACGCAGCTAGAGAAAAGCACCTACCTTTTCACACACTGATGCCTAAGCAAACGCGTGGCCACACACACGCACACATCCGCAAGCGCGCCTACTCCCATCTATTGAGGGAAAGACGGACGAGCAACGTCCTGACAGGCTTGAGGGGAAAAACGTCCGTTGACGGTTGGCGTACTGCACGCCCGCCTACGGGGCTGCAGGGGAATCCACATTTGGAAGGTACCTGAAGATGTGTGCCTGTTCTTGGAGCTCCGCTAGTAGGGTAGCAAAGACACTCGTAGGCAGTACTGAATGCTGCTCCGTGCTACTTCTCCTCCGCTGGCAAATGCTTCACAGTCGCCCTAGGAAAGACGTTTAACAATCGATCTCCAAGAGGAACGAAACACATGATGCCATAAGGCGAAAGAATAGCAGGGCATCTCTTCACAGGCTTGTCCCTGATCTATAGCTGAGGGCAAACACTTGTGTGCTTGTGGGAGAGCCTGTGTCTTTCCTGGAAGCGTTTGGGAGTTTTGCTCAGACGCGTGTTTCCTCAAGTTCAAGAATCAAGATCTAGGATACCTGCAGACAGGTGCCTGTTTGTGTGGAGACAGTCTGTTTGAAACTGTGTTCCTCAGCGCCCGCTCTTTCTCCCCGTCGCTCCACACGCCTGGGAGTCCCTTTCTTTCTCTCCACAAGCACGTGTGTTGACTTCGTCGCACATGTGCATCTGCACAAGCGTTGAGCTCAGCAGAGCGTGTCTCTTGACACTTGATGTGCGTTGGCTGTGTCTGCCTGCTCCAGTGAAGAGAGAAACGGGAAATCATCTTGGTAGAGGCAACAAAGCAAAAGCGAGGCAGGATTGACATCTGCTCAACAGAGACGGATTCCCTGCGCTGACACAGTTCACAGTTACACGAGAAGCAATCTGAGCGGTCCGTCGACCGGAGACGTGTTTCCCAAGAGGTCGTTTAGCGAGTGAACAGCAGTGTGCGCGACTTTCAGGAGTGTGCCTGGAAAGTGCCAGAATCACCAGGAGCATCTGTGCAAAAGCTGCTGCCTCTGTGACCGCATTGAGGCACGTTCGCGTGTCTGCGAGTATATAGACGGCTCTTTCGCGTTCACTCCGAGGGAAACGGTCCGCTATTGCTTCTGTGCGCACAGACGCGATTCCCTTGTCTCTTGCGAACACAGGGAACTCTGTGCATCCAAATCTACAGGCTAAGGACGCGTCTGCATATGTTTTGGTGAACAATCGAGTGTGCGTGTTCTGACAGCTGCCTCTATGCAGACGTCTCCACAGAGCCACTTCTGAATGCCCCGCAGCCCAGGACTGAATGGATACACTAACAAGTGCACCGGTGTGAGCAACCACATATGCAGAAGGACGTCTTTCATCTCACAGAAGCGCGAACGTCTTGGCGTTCAAGCACATGGCAGAAACAAGGTGTGAACAGATGAGCTGCTGCTATTTTCTCCGTTCGGCATGCTTCGTTGTAGCTCTCTTGCCGGTCGCCGGCTTAGCGGCTTGCTTTGCGCGACTAGCTCTGGGGAGAGAAGGAGATAGCGCCGGAAACCTCGCCTTTTGCCTTCTTCGGCGCTGGAACCTGGTTGCTGCGCCTTCTCTTTGTCCATGTGCACACACACGATTCCTCAGCGAAAACCATGCAGAAACCTTTCCACGAGCACCCGGGGATGTGCACCCAGCACCACGTGCACGCACACGCAGCTAGAGAAAAGCACCTACCTTTTCACACACTGATGCCTAAGCAAACGCGTGGCCACACACACGCACACATCCGCAAGCGCGCCTACTCCCATCTATTGAGGGAAAGACGGACGAGCAACGTCCTGACAGGCTTGAGGGGAAAAACGTCCGTTGACGGTTGGCGTACTGCACGCCCGCCTACGGGGCTGCAGGGGAATCCACATTTGGAAGGTACCTGAAGATGTGTGCCTGTTCTTGGAGCTCCGCTAGTAGGGTAGCAAAGACACTCGTAGGCAGTACTGAATGCTGCTCCGTGCTACTTCTCCTCCGCTGGCAAATGCTTCACAGTCGCCCTAGGAAAGACGTTTAACAATCGATCTCCAAGAGGAACGAAACACATGATGCCATAAGGCGAAAGAATAGCAGGGCATCTCTTCACAGGCTTGTCCCTGATCTATAGCTGAGGGCAAACACTTGTGTGCTTGTGGGAGAGCCTGTGTCTTTCCTGGAAGCGTTTGGGAGTTTTGCTCAGACGCGTGTTTCCTCAAGTTCAAGAATCAAGATCTAGGATACCTGCAGACAGGTGCCTGTTTGTGTGGAGACAGTCTGTTTGAAACTGTGTTCCTCAGCGCCCGCTCTTTCTCCCCGTCGCTCCACACGCCTGGGAGTCCCTTTCTTTCTCTCCACAAGCACGTGTGTTGACTTCGTCGCACATGTGCATCTGCACAAGCGTTGAGCTCAGCAGAGCGTGTCTCTTGACACTTGATGTGCGTTGGCTGTGTCTGCCTGCTCCAGTGAAGAGAGAAACGGGAAATCATCTTGGTAGAGGCAACAAAGCAAAAGCGAGGCAGGATTGACATCTGCTCAACAGAGACGGATTCCCTGCGCTGACACAGTTCACAGTTACACGAGAAGCAATCTGAGCGGTCCGTCGACCGGAGACGTGTTTCCCAAGAGGTCGTTTAGCGAGTGAACAGCAGTGTGCGCGACTTTCAGGAGTGTGCCTGGAAAGTGCCAGAATCACCAGGAGCATCTGTGCAAAAGCTGCTGCCTCTGTGACCGCATTGAGGCACGTTCGCGTGTCTGCGAGTATATAGACGGCTCTTTCGCGTTCACTCCGAGGGAAACGGTCCGCTATTGCTTCTGTGCGCACAGACGCGATTCCCTTGTCTCTTGCGAACACAGGGAACTCTGTGCATCCAAATCTACAGGCTAAGGACGCGTCTGCATATGTTTTGGTGAACAATCGAGTGTGCGTGTTCTGACAGCTGCCTCTATGCAGACGTCTCCACAGAGCCACTTCTGAATGCCCCGCAGCCCAGGACTGAATGGATACACTAACAAGTGCACCGGTGTGAGCAACCACATATGCAGAAGGACGTCTTTCATCTCACAGAAGCGCGAACGTCTTGGCGTTCAAGCACATGGCAGAAACAAGGTGTGAACAGATGAGCTGCTGCTATTTTCTCCGTTCGGCATGCTTCGTTGTAGCTCTCTTGCCGGTCGCCGGCTTAGCGGCTTGCTTTGCGCGACTAGCTCTGGGGAGAGAAGGAGATAGCGCCGGAAACCTCGCCTTTTGCCTTCTTCGGCGCTGGAACCTGGTTGCTGCGCCTTCTCTTTGTCCATGTGCACACACACGATTCCTCAGCGAAAACCATGCAGAAACCTTTCCACGAGCACCCGGGGATGTGCACCCAGCACCACGTGCACGCACACGCAGCTAGAGAAAAGCACCTACCTTTTCACACACTGATGCCTAAGCAAACGCGTGGCCACACACACGCACACATCCACAAGCGCGCCTACTCCCATCTATTGAGGGAAAGACGGACGAGCAACGTCCTGACAGGCTTGAGGGGAAAAACGTCCGTTGACGGTTGGCGTACTGCACGCCCGCCTACGGGGCTGCAGGGGAATCCACATTTGGAAGGTACCTGAAGATGTGTGCCTGTTCTTGGAGCTCCGCTAGTAGGGTAGCAAAGACACTCGTAGGCAGTACTGAATGCTGCTCCGTGCTACTTCTCCTCCGCTGGCAAATGCTTCACAGTCGCCCTAGGAAAGACGTTTAACAATCGATCTCCAAGAGGAACGAAACACATGATGCCATAAGGCGAAAGAATAGCAGGGCATCTCTTCACAGGCTTGTCCCTGATCTATAGCTGAGGGCAAACACTTGTGTGCTTGTGGGAGAGCCTGTGTCTTTCCTGGAAGCGTTTGGGAGTTTTGCTCAGACGCGTGTTTCCTCAAGTTCAAGAATCAAGATCTAGGATACCTGCAGACAGGTGCCTGTTTGTGTGGAGACAGTCTGTTTGAAACTGTGTTCCTCAGCGCCCGCTCTTTCTCCCCGTCGCTCCACACGCCTGGGAGTCCCTTTCTTTCTCTCCACAAGCACGTGTGTTGACTTCGTCGCACATGTGCATCTGCACAAGCGTTGAGCTCAGCAGAGCGTGTCTCTTGACACTTGATGTGCGTTGGCTGTGTCTGCCTGCTCCAGTGAAGAGAGAAACGGGAAATCATCTTGGTAGAGGCAACAAAGCAAAAGCGAGGCAGGATTGACATCTGCTCAACAGAGACGGATTCCCTGCGCTGACACAGTTCACAGTTACACGAGAAGCAATCTGAGCGGTCCGTCGACCGGAGACGTGTTTCCCAAGAGGTCGTTTAGCGAGTGAACAGCAGTGTGCGCGACTTTCAGGAGTGTGCCTGGAAAGTGCCAGAATCACCAGGAGCATCTGTGCAAAAGCTGCTGCCTCTGTGACCGCATTGAGGCACGTTCGCGTGTCTGCGAGTATATAGACGGCTCTTTCGCGTTCACTCCGAGGGAAACGGTCCGCTATTGCTTCTGTGCGCACAGACGCGATTCCCTTGTCTCTTGCGAACACAGGGAACTCTGTGCATCCAAATCTACAGGCTAAGGACGCGTCTGCATATGTTTTGGTGAACAATCGAGTGTGCGTGTTCTGACAGCTGCCTCTATGCAGACGTCTCCACAGAGCCACTTCTGAATGCCCCGCAGCCCAGGACTGAATGGATACACTAACAAGTGCACCGGTGTGAGCAACCACATATGCAGAAGGACGTCTTTCATCTCACAGAAGCGCGAACGTCTTGGCGTTCAAGCACATGGCAGAAACAAGGTGTGAACAGATGAGCTGCTGCTATTTTCTCCGTTCGGCATGCTTCGTTGTAGCTCTCTTGCCGGTCGCCGGCTTAGCGGCTTGCTTTGCGCGACTAGCTCTGGGGAGAGAAGGAGATAGCGCCGGAAACCTCGCCTTTTGCCTTCTTCGGCGCTGGAACCTGGTTGCTGCGCCTTCTCTTTGTCCATGTGCACACACACGATTCCTCAGCGAAAACCATGCAGAAACCTTTCCACGAGCACCCGGGGATGTGCACCCAGCACCACGTGCACGCACACGCAGCTAGAGAAAAGCACCTACCTTTTCACACACTGATGCCTAAGCAAACGCGTGGCCACACACACGCACACATCCGCAAGCGCGCCTACTCCCATCTATTGAGGGAAAGACGGACGAGCAACGTCCTGACAGGCTTGAGGGGAAAAACGTCCGTTGACGGTTGGCGTACTGCACGCCCGCCTACGGGGCTGCAGGGGAATCCACATTTGGAAGGTACCTGAAGATGTGTGCCTGTTCTTGGAGCTCCGCTAGTAGGGTAGCAAAGACACTCGTAGGCAGTACTGAATGCTGCTCCGTGCTACTTCTCCTCCGCTGGCAAATGCTTCACAGTCGCCCTAGGAAAGACGTTTAACAATCGATCTCCAAGAGGAACGAAACACATGATGCCATAAGGCGAAAGAATAGCAGGGCATCTCTTCACAGGCTTGTCCCTGATCTATAGCTGAGGGCAAACACTTGTGTGCTTGTGGGAGAGCCTGTGTCTTTCCTGGAAGCGTTTGGGAGTTTTGCTCAGGCGCGTGTTTCCTCAAGTTCAAGAATCAAGATCTAGGATACCTGCAGACAGGTGCCTGTTTGTGTGGAGACAGTCTGTTTGAAACTGTGTTCCTCAGCGCCCGCTCTTTCTCCCCGTCGCTCCACACGCCTGGGAGTCCCTTTCTTTCTCTCCACAAGCACGTGTGTTGACTTCGTCGCACATGTGCATCTGCACAAGCGTTGAGCTCAGCAGAGCGTGTCTCTTGACACTTGATGTGCGTTGGCTGTGTCTGCCTGCTCCAGTGAAGAGAGAAACGGGAAATCATCTTGGTAGAGGCAACAAAGCAAAAGCGAGGCAGGATTGACATCTGCTCAACAGAGACGGATTCCCTGCGCTGACACAGTTCACAGTTACACGAGAAGCAATCTGAGCGGTCCGTCGACCGGAGACGTGTTTCCCAAGAGGTCGTTTAGCGAGTGAACAGCAGTGTGCGCGACTTTCAGGAGTGTGCCTGGAAAGTGCCAGAATCACCAGGAGCATCTGTGCAAAAGCTGCTGCCTCTGTGACCGCATTGAGGCACGTTCGCGTGTCTGCGAGTATATAGACGGCTCTTTCGCGTTCACTCCGAGGGAAACGGTCCGCTATTGCTTCTGTGCGCACAGACGCGATTCCCTTGTCTCTTGCGAACACAGGGAACTCTGTGCATCCAAATCTACAGGCTAAGGACGCGTCTGCATATGTTTTGGTGAACAATCGAGTGTGCGTGTTCTGACAGCTGCCTCTATGCAGACGTCTCCACAGAGCCACTTCTGAATGCCCCGCAGCCCAGGACTGAATGGATACACTAACAAGTGCACCGGTGTGAGCAACCACATATGCAGAAGGACGTCTTTCATCTCACAGAAGCGCGAACGTCTTGGCGTTCAAGCACATGGCAGAAACAAGGTGTGAACAGATGAGCTGCTGCTATTTTCTCCGTTCGGCATGCTTCGTTGTAGCTCTCTTGCCGGTCGCCGGCTTAGCGGCTTGCTTTGCGCGACTAGGTCTGGGGAGAGAAGGAGATAGCGCCGGAAACCTCGCCTTTTGCCTTCTTCGGCGCTGGAACCTGGTTGCTGCGCCTTCTCTTTGTCCATGTGCACACACACGATTCCTCAGCGAAAACCATGCAGAAACCTTTCCACGAGCACCCGGGGATGTGCACCCAGCACCACGTGCACGCACACGCAGCTAGAGAAAAGCACCTACCTTTTCACACACTGATGCCTAAGCAAACGCGTGGCCACACACACGCACACATCCGCAAGCGCGCCTACTCCCATCTATTGAGGGAAAGACGGACGAGCAACGTCCTGACAGGCTTGAGGGGAAAAACGTCCGTTGACGGTTGGCGTACTGCACGCCCGCCTACGGGGCTGCAGGGGAATCCACATTTGGAAGGTACCTGAAGATGTGTGCCTGTTCTTGGAGCTCCGCTAGTAGGGTAGCAAAGACACTCGTAGGCAGTACTGAATGCTGCTCCGTGCTACTTCTCCTCCGCTGGCAAATGCTTCACAGTCGCCCGAGGAAAGACGTTTAACAATCGATCTCCAAGAGGAACGAAACACATGATGCCATAAGGCGAAAGAATAGCAGGGCATCTCTTCACAAGCTTGTCCCTGATCTATAGCTGAGGGCAAACACTTGTGTGCTTGTGGGAGAGCCTGTGTCTTTCCTGGAAGCGTTTGGGAGTTTTGCTCAGACGCGTGTTTCCTCAAGTTCAAGAATCAAGATCTAGGATACCTGCAGACAGGTGCCTGTTTGTGTGGAGACAGTCTGTTTGAAACTGTGTTCCTCAGCGCCCGCTCTTTCTCCCCGTCGCTCCACACGCCTGGGAGTCCCTTTCTTTCTCTCCACAAGCACGTGTGTTGACTTCGTCGCACATGTGCATCTGCACAAGCGTTGAGCTCAGCAGAGCGTGTCTCTTGACACTTGATGTGCGTTGGCTGTGTCTGCCTGCTCCAGTGAAGAGAGAAACGGGAAATCATCTTGGTAGAGGCAACAAAGCAAAAGCGAGGCAGGATTGACATCTGCTCAACAGAGACGGATTCCCTGCGCTGACACAGTTCACAGTTACACGAGAAGCAATCTGAGCGGTCCGTCGACCGGAGACGTGTTTCCCAAGAGGTCGTTTAGCGAGTGAACAGCAGTGTGCGCGACTTTCAGGAGTGTGCCTGGAAAGTGCCAGAATCACCAGGAGCATCTGTGCAAAAGCTGCTGCCTCTGTGACCGCATTGAGGCACGTTCGCGTGTCTGCGAGTATATAGACGGCTCTTTCGCGTTCACTCCGAGGGAAACGGTCCGCTATTGCTTCTGTGCGCACAGACGCGATTCCCTTGTCTCTTGCGAACACAGGGAACTCTGTGCATCCAAATCTACAGGCTAAGGACGCGTCTGCATATGTTTTGGTGAACAATCGAGTGTGCGTGTTCTGACAGCTGCCTCTATGCAGACGTCTCCACAGAGCCACTTCTGAATGCCCCGCAGCCCAGGACTGAATGGATACACTAACAAGTGCACCGGTGTGAGCAACCACATATGCAGAAGGACGTCTTTCATCTCACAGAAGCGCGAACGTCTTGGCGTTCAAGCACATGGCAGAAACAAGGTGTGAACAGATGAGCTGCTGCTATTTTCTCCGTTCGGCATGCTTCGTTGTAGCTCTCTTCCCGGTCGCCGGCTTAGCGGCTTGCTTTGCGCGACTAGCTCTGGGGAGAGAAGGAGATAGCGCCGGAAACCTCGCCTTTTGCCTTCTTCGGCGCTGGAACCTGGTTGCTGCGCCTTCTCTTTGTCCATGTGCACACACACGATTCCTCAGCGAAAACCATGCAGAAACCTTTCCACGAGCACCCGGGGATGTGCACCCAGCACCACGTGCACGCACACGCAGCTAGAGAAAAGCACCTACCTTTTCACACACTGATGCCTAAGCAAACGCGTGGCCACACACACGCACACATCCGCAAGCGCGCCTACTCCCATCTATTGAGGGAAAGACGGACGAGCAACGTCCTGACAGGCTTGAGGGGAAAAACGTCCGTTGACGGTTGGCGTACTGCACGCCCGCCTACGGGGCTGCAGGGGAATCCACATTTGGAAGGTACCTGAAGATGTGTGCCTGTTCTTGGAGCTCCGCTAGTAGGGTAGCAAAGACACTCGTAGGCAGTACTGAATGCTGCTCCGTGCTACTTCTCCTCCGCTGGCAAATGCTTCACAGTCGCCCTAGGAAAGACGTTTAACAATCGATCTCCAAGAGGAACGAAACACATGATGCCATAAGGCGAAAGAATAGCAGGGCATCTCTTCACAGGCTTGTCCCTGATCTATAGCTGAGGGCAAACACTTGTGTGCTTGTGGGAGAGCCTGTGTCTTTCCTGGAAGCGTTTGGGAGTTTTGCTCAGGCGCGTGTTTCCTCAAGTTCAAGAATCAAGATCTAGGATACCTGCAGACAGGTGCCTGTTTGTGTGGAGACAGTCTGTTTGAAACTGTGTTCCTCAGCGCCCGCTCTTTCTCCCCGTCGCTCCACACGCCTGGGAGTCCCTTTCTTTCTCTCCACAAGCACGTGTGTTGACTTCGTCGCACATGTGCATCTGCACAAGCGTTGAGCTCAGCAGAGCGTGTCTCTTGACACTTGATGTGCGTTGGCTGTGTCTGCCTGCTCCAGTGAAGAGAGAAACGGGAAATCATCTTGGTAGAGGCAACAAAGCAAAAGCGAGGCAGGATTGACATCTGCTCAACAGAGACGGATTCCCTGCGCTGACACAGTTCACAGTTACACGAGAAGCAATCTGAGCGGTCCGTCGACCGGAGACGTGTTTCCCAAGAGGTCGTTTAGCGAGTGAACAGCAGTGTGCGCGACTTTCAGGAGTGTGCCTGGAAAGTGCCAGAATCACCAGGAGCATCTGTGCAAAAGCTGCTGCCTCTGTGACCGCATTGAGGCACGTTCGCGTGTCTGCGAGTATATAGACGGCTCTTTCGCGTTCACTCCGAGGGAAACGGTCCGCTATTGCTTCTGTGCGCACAGACGCGATTCCCTTGTCTCTTGCGAACACAGGGAACTCTGTGCATCCAAATCTACAGGCTAAGGACGCGTCTGCATATGTTTTGGTGAACAATCGAGTGTGCGTGTTCTGACAGCTGCCTCTATGCAGACGTCTCCACAGAGCCACTTCTGAATGCCCCGCAGCCCAGGACTGAATGGATACACTAACAAGTGCACCGGTGTGAGCAACCACATATGCAGAAGGACGTCTTTCATCTCACAGAAGCGCGAACGTCTTGGCGTTCAAGCACATGGCAGAAACAAGGTGTGAACAGATGAGCTGCTGCTATTTTCTCCGTTCGGCATGCTTCGTTGTAGCTCTCTTGCCGGTCGCCGGCTTAGCGGCTTGCTTTGCGCGACTAGCTCTGGGGAGAGAAGGAGATAGCGCCGGAAACCTCGCCTTTTGCCTTCTTCGGCGCTGGAACCTGGTTGCTGCGCCTTCTCTTTGTCCATGTGCACACACACGATTCCTCAGCGAAAACCATGCAGAAACCTTTCCACGAGCACCCGGGGATGTGCACCCAGCACCACGTGCACGCACACGCAGCTAGAGAAAAGCACCTACCTTTTCACACACTGATGCCTAAGCAAACGCGTGGCCACACACACGCACACATCCGCAAGCGCGCCTACTCCCATCTATTGAGGGAAAGACGGACGAGCAACGTCCTGACAGGCTTGAGGGGAAAAACATCCGTTGACGGTTGGCGTACTGCACGCCCGCCTACGGGGCTGCAGGGGAATCCACATTTGGAAGGTACCTGAAGATGTGTGCCTGTTCTTGGAGCTCCGCTAGTAGGGTAGCAAAGACACTCGTAGGCAGTACTGAATGCTGCTCCGTGCTACTTCTCCTCCGCTGGCAAATGCTTCACAGTCGCCCTAGGAAAGACGTTTAACAATCGATCTCCAAGAGGAACGAAACACATGATGCCATAAGGCGAAAGAATAGCAGGGCATCTCTTCACAAGCTTGTCCCTGATCTATAGCTGAGGGCAAACACTTGTGTGCTTGTGGGAGAGCCTGTGTCTTTCCTGGAAGCGTTTGGGAGTTTTGCTCAGACGCGTGTTTCCTCAAGTTCAAGAATCAAGATCTAGGATACCTGCAGACAGGTGCCTGTTTGTGTGGAGACAGTCTGTTTGAAACTGTGTTCCTCAGCGCCCGCTCTTTCTCCCCGTCGCTCCACACGCCTGGGAGTCCCTTTCTTTCTCTCCACAAGCACGTGTGTTGACTTCATCGCACATGTGCATCTGCACAAGCGTTGAGCTCAGCAGAGCGTGTCTCTTGACACTTGATGTGCGTTGGCTGTGTCTGCGTGCTCCAGTGAAGAGAGAAACGGGAAATCATCTTGGTAGAGGCAACAAAGCAAAAGCGAGGCAGGATTGACATCTGCTCAACAGAGACGGATTCCCTGCGCTGACACAGTTCACAGTTACACGAGAAGCAATCTGAGCGGTCCGTCGACCGGAGACGTGTTTCCCAAGAGGTCGTTTAGCGAGTGAACAGCAGTGTGCGCGACTTTCAGGAGTGTGCCTGGAAAGTGCCAGAATCACCAGGAGCATCTGTGCAAAAGCTGCTGCCTCTGTGACCGCATTGAGGCACGTTCGCGTGTCTGCGAGTATATAGACGGCTCTTTCGCGTTCACTCCGAGGGAAACGGTCCGCTATTGCTTCTGTGCGCACAGACGCGATTCCCTTGTCTCTTGCGAACACAGGGAACTCTGTGCATCCAAATCTACAGGCTAAGGACGCGTCTGCATATGTTTTGGTGAACAATCGAGTGTGCGTGTTCTGACAGCTGCCTCTATGCAGACGTCTCCACAGAGCCACTTCTGAATGCCCCGCAGCCCAGGACTGAATGGATACACTAACAAGTGCACCGGTGTGAGCAACCACATATGCAGAAGGACGTCTTTCATCTCACAGAAGCGCGAACGTCTTGGCGTTCAAGCACATGGCAGAAACAAGGTGTGAACAGATGAGCTGCTGCTATTTTCTCCGTTCGGCATGCTTCGTTGTAGCTCTCTTGCCGGTCGCCGGCTTAGCGGCTTGCTTTGCGCGACTAGCTCTGGGGAGAGAAGGAGATAGCGCCGGAAACCTCGCCTTTTGCCTTCTTCGGCGCTGGAACCTGGTTGCTGCGCCTTCTCTTTGTCCATGTGCACACACACGATTCCTCAGCGAAAACCATGCAGAAACCTTTCCACGAGCACCCAGGGATGTGCACCCAGCACCACGTGCACGCACACGCAGCTAGAGAAAAGCACCTACCTTTTCACACACTGATGCCTAAGCAAACGCGTGGCCACACACACGCACACATCCGCAAGCGCGCCTACTCCCATCTATTGAGGGAAAGACGGACGAGCAACGTCCTGACAGGCTTGAGGGGAAAAACGTCCGTTGACGGTTGGCGTACTGCACGCCCGCCTACGGGGCTGCAGGGGAATCCACATTTGGAAGGTACCTGAAGATGTGTGCCTGTTCTTGGAGCTCCGCTAGTAGGGTAGCAAAGACACTCGTAGGCAGTACTGAATGCTGCTCCGTGCTACTTCTCCTCCGCTGGCAAATGCTTCACAGTCGCCCTAGGAAAGACGTTTAACAATCGATCTCCAAGAGGAACGAAACACATGATGCCATAAGGCGAAAGAATAGCAGGGCATCTCTTCACAGGCTTGTCCCTGATCTATAGCTGAGGGCAAACACTTGTGTGCTTGTGGGAGAGCCTGTGTCTTTCCTGGAAGCGTTTGGGAGTTTTGCTCAGACGCGTGTTTCCTCAAGTTCAAGAATCAAGATCTAGGATACCTGCAGACAGGTGCCTGTTTGTGTGGAGACAGTCTGTTTGAAACTGTGTTCCTCAGCGCCCGCTCTTTCTCCCCGTCGCTCCACACGCCTGGGAGTCCCTTTCTTTCTCTCCACAAGCACGTGTGTTGACTTCGTCGCACATGTGCATCTGCACAAGCGTTGAGCTCAGCAGAGCGTGTCTCTTGACACTTGATGTGCGTTGGCTGTGTCTGCGTGCTCCAGTGAAGAGAGAAACGGGAAATCATCTTGGTAGAGGCAACAAAGCAAAAGCGAGGCAGGATTGACATCTGCTCAACAGAGACGGATTCCCTGCGCTGACACAGTTCACAGTTACACGAGAAGCAATCTGAGCGGTCCGTCGACCGGAGACGTGTTTCCCAAGAGGTCGTTTAGCGAGTGAACAGCAGTGTGCGCGACTTTCAGGAGTGTGCCTGGAAAGTGCCAGAATCACCAGGAGCATCTGTGCAAAAGCTGCTGCCTCTGTGACCGCATTGAGGCACGTTCGCGTGTCTGCGAGTATATAGACGGCTCTTTCGCGTTCACTCCGAGGGAAACGGTCCGCTATTGCTTCTGTGCGCACAGACGCGATTCCCTTGTCTCTTGCGAACACAGGGAACTCTGTGCATCCAAATCTACAGGCTAAGGACGCGTCTGCATATGTTTTGGTGAACAATCGAGTGTGCGTGTTCTGACAGCTGCCTCTATGCAGACGTCTCCACAGAGCCACTTCTGAATGCCCCGCAGCCCAGGACTGAATGGATACACTAACAAGTGCACCGGTGTGAGCAACCACATATGCAGAAGGACGTCTTTCATCTCACAGAAGCGCGAACGTCTTGGCGTTCAAGCACATGGCAGAAACAAGGTGTGAACAGATGAGCTGCTGCTATTTTCTCCGTTCGGCATGCTTCGTTGTAGCTCTCTTGCCGGTCGCCGGCTTAGCGGCTTGCTTTGCGCGACTAGCTCTGGGGAGAGAAGGAGATAGCGCCGGAAACCTCGCCTTTTGCCTTCTTCGGCGCTGGAACCTGGTTGCTGCGCCTTCTCTTTGTCCATGTGCACACACACGATTCCTCAGCGAAAACCATGCAGAAACCTTTCCACGAGCACCCAGGGATGTGCACCCAGCACCACGTGCACGCACACGCAGCTAGAGAAAAGCACCTACCTTTTCACACACTGATGCCTAAGCAAACGCGTGGCCACACACACGCACACATCCGCAAGCGCGCCTACTCCCATCTATTGAGGGAAAGACGGACGAGCAACGTCCTGACAGGCTTGAGGGGAAAAACGTCCGTTGACGGTTGGCGTACTGCACGCCCGCCTACGGGGCTGCAGGGGAATCCACATTTGGAAGGTACCTGAAGATGTGTGCCTGTTCTTGGAGCTCCGCTAGTAGGGTAGCAAAGACACTCGTAGGCAGTACTGAATGCTGCTCCGTGCTACTTCTCCTCCGCTGGCAAATGCTTCACAGTCGCCCTAGGAAAGACGTTTAACAATCGATCTCCAAGAGGAACGAAACACATGATGCCATAAGGCGAAAGAATAGCAGGGCATCTCTTCACAGGCTTGTCCCTGATCTATAGCTGAGGGCAAACACTTGTGTGCTTGTGGGAGAGCCTGTGTCTTTCCTGGAAGCGTTTGGGAGTTTTGCTCAGACGCGTGTTTCCTCAAGTTCAAGAATCAAGATCTAGGATACCTGCAGACAGGTGCCTGTTTGTGTGGAGACAGTCTGTTTGAAACTGTGTTCCTCAGCGCCCGCTCTTTCTCCCCGTCGCTCCACACGCCTGGGAGTCCCTTTCTTTCTCTCCACAAGCACGTGTGTTGACTTCGTCGCACATGTGCATCTGCACAAGCGTTGAGCTCAGCAGAGCGTGTCTCTTGACACTTGATGTGCGTTGGCTGTGTCTGCCTGCTCCAGTGAAGAGAGAAACGGGAAATCATCTTGGTAGAGGCAACAAAGCAAAAGCGAGGCAGGATTGACATCTGCTCAACAGAGACGGATTCCCTGCGCTGACACAGTTCACAGTTACACGAGAAGCAATCTGAGCGGTCCGTCGACCGGAGACGTGTTTCCCAAGAGGTCGTTTAGCGAGTGAACAGCAGTGTGCGCGACTTTCAGGAGTGTGCCTGGAAAGTGCCAGAATCACCAGGAGCATCTGTGCAAAAGCTGCTGCCTCTGTGACCGCATTGAGGCACGTTCGCGTGTCTGCGAGTATATAGACGGCTCTTTCGCGTTCACTCCGAGGGAAACGGTCCGCTATTGCTTCTGTGCGCACAGACGCGATTCCCTTGTCTCTTGCGAACACAGGGAACTCTGTGCATCCAAATCTACAGGCTAAGGACGCGTCTGCATATGTTTTGGTGAACAATCGAGTGTGCGTGTTCTGACAGCTGCCTCTATGCAGACGTCTCCACAGAGCCACTTCTGAATGCCCCGCAGCCCAGGACTGAATGGATACACTAACAAGTGCACCGGTGTGAGCAACCACATATGCAGAAGGACGTCTTTCATCTCACAGAAGCGCGAACGTCTTGGCGTTCAAGCACATGGCAGAAACAAGGTGTGAACAGATGAGCTGCTGCTATTTTCTCCGTTCGGCATGCTTCGTTGTAGCTCTCTTCCCGGTCGCCGGCTTAGCGGCTTGCTTTGCGCGACTAGCTCTGGGGAGAGAAGGAGATAGCGCCGGAAACCTCGCCTTTTGCCTTCTTCGGCGCTGGAACCTGGTTGCTGCGCCTTCTCTTTGTCCATGTGCACACACACGATTCCTCAGCGAAAACCATGCAGAAACCTTTCCACGAGCACCCAGGGATGTGCACCCAGCACCACGTGCACGCACACGCAGCTAGAGAAAAGCACCTACCTTTTCACACACTGATGCCTAAGCAAACGCGTGGCCACACACACGCACACATCCGCAAGCGCGCCTACTCCCATCTATTGAGGGAAAGACGGACGAGCAACGTCCTGACAGGCTTGAGGGGAAAAACGTCTGTTGACGGTTGGCGTACTGCACGCCCGCCTACGGGGCTGCAGGGGAATCCACATTTGGAAGGTACCTGAAGATGTGTGCCTGTTCTTGGAGCTCCGCTAGTAGGGTAGCAAAGACACTCGTAGGCAGTACTGAATGCTGCTCCGTGCTACTTCTCCTCCGCTGGCAAATGCTTCACAGTCGCCCTAGGAAAGACGTTTAACAATCGATCTCCAAGAGGAACGAAACACATGATGCCATAAGGCGAAAGAATAGCAGGGCATCTCTTCACAGGCTTGTCCCTGATCTATAGCTGAGGGCAAACACTTGTGTGCTTGTGGGAGAGCCTGTGTCTTTCCTGGAAGCGTTTGGGAGTTTTGCTCAGACGCGTGTTTCCTCAAGTTCAAGAATCAAGATCTAGGATACCTGCAGACAGGTGCCTGTTTGTGTGGAGACAGTCTGTTTGAAACTGTGTTCCTCAGCGCCCGCTCTTTCTCCCCGTCGCTCCACACGCCTGGGAGTCCCTTTCTTTCTCTCCACAAGCACGTGTGTTGACTTCGTCGCACATGTGCATCTGCACAAGCGTTGAGCTCAGCAGAGCGTGTCTCTTGACACTTGATGTGCGTTGGCTGTGTCTGCCTGCTCCAGTGAAGAGAGAAACGGGAAATCATCGTGGTAGAGGCAACAAAGCAAAAGCGAGGCAGGATTGACATCTGCTCAACAGAGACGGATTCCCTGCGCTGACACAGTTCACAGTTACACGAGAAGCAATCTGAGCGGTCCGTCGACCGGAGACGTGTTTCCCAAGAGGTCGTTTAGCGAGTGAACAGCAGTGTGCGCGACTTTCAGGAGTGTGCCTGGAAAGTGCCAGAATCACCAGGAGCATCTGTGCAAAAGCTGCTGCCTCTGTGACCGCATTGAGGCACGTTCGCGTGTCTGCGAGTATATAGACGGCTCTTTCGCGTTCACTCCGAGGGAAACGGTCCGCTATTGCTTCTGTGCGCACAGACGCGATTCCCTTGTCTCTTGCGAACACAGGGAACTCTGTGCATCCAAATCTACAGGCTAAGGACGCGTCTGCATATGTTTTGGTGAACAATCGAGTGTGCGTGTTCTGACAGCTGCCTCTATGCAGACGTCTCCACAGAGCCACTTCTGAATGCCCCGCAGCCCAGGACTGAATGGATACACTAACAAGTGCACCGGTGTGAGCAACCACATATGCAGAAGGACGTCTTTCATCTCACAGAAGCGCGAACGTCTTGGCGTTCAAGCACATGGCAGAAACAAGGTGTGAACAGATGAGCTGCTGCTATTTTCTCCGTTCGGCATGCTTCGTTGTAGCTCTCTTCCCGGTCGCCGGCTTAGCGGCTTGCTTTGCGCGACTAGCTCTGGGGAGAGAAGGAGATAGCGCCGGAAACCTCGCCTTTTGCCTTCTTCGGCGCTGGAACCTGGTTGCTGCGCCTTCTCTTTGTCCATGTGCACACACACGATTCCTCAGCGAAAACCATGCAGAAACCTTTCCACGAGCACCCAGGGATGTGCACCCAGCACCACGTGCACGCACACGCAGCTAGAGAAAAGCACCTACCTTTTCACACACTGATGCCTAAGCAAACGCGTGGCCACACACACGCACACATCCGCAAGCGCGCCTACTCCCATCTATTGAGGGAAAGACGGACGAGCAACGTCCTGACAGGCTTGAGGGGAAAAACGTCCGTTGACGGTTGGCGTACTGCACGCCCGCCTACGGGGCTGCAGGGGAATCCACATTTGGAAGGTACCTGAAGATGTGTGCCTGTTCTTGGAGCTCCGCTAGTAGGGTAGCAAAGACACTCGTAGGCAGTACTGAATGCTGCTCCGTGCTACTTCTCCTCCGCTGGCAAATGCTTCACAGTCGCCCGAGGAAAGACGTTTAACAATCGATCTCCAAGAGGAACGAAACACATGATGCCATAAGGCGAAAGAATAGCAGGGCATCTCTTCACAGGCTTGTCCCTGATCTATAGCTGAGGGCAAACACTTGTGTGCTTGTGGGAGAGCCTGTGTCTTTCCTGGAAGCGTTTGGGAGTTTTGCTCAGACGCGTGTTTCCTCAAGTTCAAGAATCAAGATCTAGGATACCTGCAGACAGGTGCCTGTTTGTGTGGAGACAGTCTGTTTGAAACTGTGTTCCTCAGCGCCCGCTCTTTCTCCCCGTCGCTCCACACGCCTGGGAGTCCCTTTCTTTCTCTCCACAAGCACGTGTGTTGACTTCGTCGCACATGTGCATCTGCACAAGCGTTGAGCTCAGCAGAGCGTGTCTCTTGACACTTGATGTGCGTTGGCTGTGTCTGCCTGCTCCAGTGAAGAGAGAAACGGGAAATCATCGTGGTAGAGGCAACAAAGCAAAAGCGAGGCAGGATTGACATCTGCTCAACAGAGACGGATTCCCTGCGCTGACACAGTTCACAGTTACACGAGAAGCAATCTGAGCGGTCCGTCGACCGGAGACGTGTTTCCCAAGAGGTCGTTTAGCGAGTGAACAGCAGTGTGCGCGACTTTCAGGAGTGTGCCTGGAAAGTGCCAGAATCACCAGGAGCATCTGTGCAAAAGCTGCTGCCTCTGTGACCGCATTGAGGCACGTTCGCGTGTCTGCGAGTATATAGACGGCTCTTTCGCGTTCACTCCGAGGGAAACGGTCCGCTATTGCTTCTGTGCGCACAGACGCGATTCCCTTGTCTCTTGCGAACACAGGGAACTCTGTGCATCCAAATCTACAGGCTAAGGACGCGTCTGCATATGTTTTGGTGAACAATCGAGTGTGCGTGTTCTGACAGCTGCCTCTATGCAGACGTCTCCACAGAGCCACTTCTGAATGCCCCGCAGCCCAGGACTGAATGGATACACTAACAAGTGCACCGGTGTGAGCAACCACATATGCAGAAGGACGTCTTTCATCTCACAGAAGCGCGAACGTCTTGGCGTTCAAGCACATGGCAGAAACAAGGTGTGAACAGATGAGCTGCTGCTATTTTCTCCGTTCGGCATGCTTCGTTGTAGCTCTCTTGCCGGTCGCCGGCTTAGCGGCTTGCTTTGCGCGACTAGCTCTGGGGAGAGAAGGAGATAGCGCCGGAAACCTCGCCTTTTGCCTTCTTCGGCGCTGGAACCTGGTTGCTGCGCCTTCTCTTTGTCCATGTGCACACACACGATTCCTCAGCGAAAACCATGCAGAAACCTTTCCACGAGCACCCAGGGATGTGCACCCAGCACCACGTGCACGCACACGCAGCTAGAGAAAAGCACCTACCTTTTCACACACTGATGCCTAAGCAAACGCGTGGCCACACACACGCACACATCCGCAAGCGCGCCTACTCCCATCTATTGAGGGAAAGACGGACGAGCAACGTCCTGACAGGCTTGAGGGGAAAAACGTCCGTTGACGGTTGGCGTACTGCACGCCCGCCTACGGGGCTGCAGGGGAATCCACATTTGGAAGGTACCTGAAGATGTGTGCCTGTTCTTGGAGCTCCGCTAGTAGGGTAGCAAAGACACTCGTAGGCAGTACTGAATGCTGCTCCGTGCTACTTCTCCTCCGCTGGCAAATGCTTCACAGTCGCCCGAGGAAAGACGTTTAACAATCGATCTCCAAGAGGAACGAAACACATGATGCCATAAGGCGAAAGAATAGCAGGGCATCTCTTCACAGGCTTGTCCCTGATCTATAGCTGAGGGCAAACACTTGTGTGCTTGTGGGAGAGCCTGTGTCTTTCCTGGAAGCGTTTGGGAGTTTTGCTCAGACGCGTGTTTCCTCAAGTTCAAGAATCAAGATCTAGGATACCTGCAGACAGGTGCCTGTTTGTGTGGAGACAGTCTGTTTGAAACTGTGTTCCTCAGCGCCCGCTCTTTCTCCCCGTCGCTCCACACGCCTGGGAGTCCCTTTCTTTCTCTCCACAAGCACGTGTGTTGACTTCGTCGCACATGTGCATCTGCACAAGCGTTGAGCTCAGCAGAGCGTGTCTCTTGACACTTGATGTGCGTTGGCTGTGTCTGCCTGCTCCAGTGAAGAGAGAAACGGGAAATCATCTTGGTAGAGGCAACAAAGCAAAAGCGAGGCAGGATTGACATCTGCTCAACAGAGACGGATTCCCTGCGCTGACACAGTTCACAGTTACACGAGAAGCAATCTGAGCGGTCCGTCGACCGGAGACGTGTTTCCCAAGAGGTCGTTTAGCGAGTGAACAGCAGTGTGCGCGACTTTCAGGAGTGTGCCTGGAAAGTGCCAGAATCACCAGGAGCATCTGTGCAAAAGCTGCTGCCTCTGTGACCGCATTGAGGCACGTTCGCGTGTCTGCGAGTATATAGACGGCTCTTTCGCGTTCACTCCGAGGGAAACGGTCCGCTATTGCTTCTGTGCGCACAGACGCGATTCCCTTGTCTCTTGCGAACACAGGGAACTCTGTGCATCCAAATCTACAGGCTAAGGACGCGTCTGCATATGTTTTGGTGAACAATCGAGTGTGCGTGTTCTGACAGCTGCCTCTATGCAGACGTCTCCACAGAGCCACTTCTGAATGCCCCGCAGCCCAGGACTGAATGGATACACTAACAAGTGCACCGGTGTGAGCAACCACATATGCAGAAGGACGTCTTTCATCTCACAGAAGCGCGAACGTCTTGGCGTTCAAGCACATGGCAGAAACAAGGTGTGAACAGATGAGCTGCTGCTATTTTCTCCGTTCGGCATGCTTCGTTGTAGCTCTCTTGCCGGTCGCCGGCTTAGCGGCTTGCTTTGCGCGACTAGCTCTGGGGAGAGAAGGAGATAGCGCCGGAAACCTCGCCTTTTGCCTTCTTCGGCGCTGGAACCTGGTTGCTGCGCCTTCTCTTTGTCCATGTGCACACACACGATTCCTCAGCGAAAACCATGCAGAAACCTTTCCACGAGCACCCAGGGATGTGCACCCAGCACCACGTGCACGCACACGCAGCTAGAGAAAAGCACCTACCTTTTCACACACTGATGCCTAAGCAAACGCGTGGCCACACACACGCACACATCCGCAAGCGCGCCTACTCCCATCTATTGAGGGAAAGACGGACGAGCAACGTCCTGACAGGCTTGAGGGGAAAAACGTCCGTTGACGGTTGGCGTACTGCACGCCCGCCTACGGGGCTGCAGGGGAATCCACATTTGGAAGGTACCTGAAGATGTGTGCCTGTTCTTGGAGCTCCGCTAGTAGGGTAGCAAAGACACTCGTAGGCAGTACTGAATGCTGCTCCGTGCTACTTCTCCTCCGCTGGCAAATGCTTCACAGTCGCCCGAGGAAAGACCTTTAACAATCGATCTCCAAGAGGAACGAAACACATGATGCCATAAGGCGAAAGAATAGCAGGGCATCTCTTCACAGGCTTGTCCCTGATCTATAGCTGAGGGCAAACACTTGTGTGCTTGTGGGAGAGCCTGTGTCTTTCCTGGAAGCGTTTGGGAGTTTTGCTCAGGCGCGTGTTTCCTCAAGTTCAAGAATCAAGATCTAGGATACCTGCAGACAGGTGCCTGTTTGTGTGGAGACAGTCTGTTTGAAACTGTGTTCCTCAGCGCCCGCTCTTTCTCCCCGTCGCTCCACACGCCTGGGAGTCCCTTTCTTTCTCTCCACAAGCACGTGTGTTGACTTCGTCGCACATGTGCATCTGCACAAGCGTTGAGCTCAGCAGAGCGTGTCTCTTGACACTTGATGTGCGTTGGCTGTGTCTGCGTGCTCCAGTGAAGAGAGAAACGGGAAATCATCTTGGTAGAGGCAACAAAGCAAAAGCGAGGCAGGATTGACATCTGCTCAACAGAGACGGATTCCCTGCGCTGACACAGTTCACAGTTACACGAGAAGCAATCTGAGCGGTCCGTCGACCGGAGACGTGTTTCCCAAGAGGTCGTTTAGCGAGTGAACAGCAGTGTGCGCGATTTTCAGGAGTGTGCCTGGAAAGTGCCAGAATCACCAGGAGCATCTGTGCAAAAGCTGCTGCCTCTGTGACCGCATTGAGGCACGTTCCCGTGTCTGCGAGTATATAGACGGCTCTTTCGCGTTCACTCCGAGGGAAACGGTCCGCTATTGCTTCTGTGCGTACAGACGCGATTCCCTTGTCTCTTGCGAACACAGGGAACTCTGTGCATCCAAATCTACAGGCTAAGGACGCGTCTGCATATGTTTTGGTGAACAATCGAGTGTGCGTGTTCTGACAGCTGCCTCTATGCAGACGTCTCCACAGAGCCACTTCTGAATGCCCCGCAGCCCAGGACTGAATGGATACACTAACAAGTGCACCGGTGTGAGCAACCACATATGCAGAAGGACGTCTTTCATCTCACAGAAGCGCGAACGTCTTGGCGTTCAAGCACATTGCAGAAACAAGGTGTGAACAGATGAGCTGCTGCTATTTTCTCCGTTCGGCATGCTTCGTTGTAGCTCTCTTGCCGGTCGCCGGCTTAGCGGCTTGCTTTGCGCGACTAGCTCTGGGGAGAGAAGGAGATAGCGCCGGAAACCTCGCCTTTTGCCTTCTTCGGCGCTGGAACCTGGTTGCTGCGCCTTCTCTTTGTCCATGTGCACACACACGAT
Source organism: Patagioenas fasciata (assembly GCF_037038585.1). Classification (NCBI taxonomy): domain Eukaryota; kingdom Metazoa; phylum Chordata; class Aves; order Columbiformes; family Columbidae; genus Patagioenas; species Patagioenas fasciata. The sequence goes on along the minus strand of NW_027288655.1, from coordinate 773,292 downwards.
TCCTCAGCGAAAACCATGCAGAAACCTTTCCACGAGCACCCAGGGATGTGCACCCAGCACCACGTGCACGCACACGCAGCTAGAGAAAAGCACCTACCTTTTCACACACTGATGCCTAAGCAAACGCGTGGCCACACACACGCACACATCCGCAAGCGCGCCTACTCCCATCTATTGAGGGAAAGACGGACGAGCAACGTCCTGACAGGCTTGAGGGGAAAAACGTCCGTTGACGGTTGGCGTACTGCACGCCCGCCTACGGGGCTGCAGGGGAATCCACATTTGGAAGGTACCTGAAGATGTGTGCCTGTTCTTGGAGCTCCGCTAGTAGGGTAGCAAAGACACTCGTAGGCAGTACTGAATGCTGCTCCGTGCTACTTCTCCTCCGCTGGCAAATGCTTCACAGTCGCCCGAGGAAAGACCTTTAACAATCGATCTCCAAGAGGAACGAAACACATGATGCCATAAGGCGAAAGAATAGCAGGGCATCTCTTCACAGGCTTGTCCCTGATCTATAGCTGAGGGCAAACACTTGTGTGCTTGTGGGAGAGCCTGTGTCTTTCCTGGAAGCGTTTGGGAGTTTTGCTCAGGCGCGTGTTTCCTCAAGTTCAAGAATCAAGATCTAGGATACCTGCAGACAGGTGCCTGTTTGTGTGGAGACAGTCTGTTTGAAACTGTGTTCCTCAGCGCCCGCTCTTTCTCCCCGTCGCTCCACACGCCTGGGAGTCCCTTTCTTTCTCTCCACAAGCACGTGTGTTGACTTCGTCGCACATGTGCATCTGCACAAGCGTTGAGCTCAGCAGAGCGTGTCTCTTGACACTTGATGTGCGTTGGCTGTGTCTGCCTGCTCCAGTGAAGAGAGAAACGGGAAATCATCTTGGTAGAGGCAACAAAGCAAAAGCGAGGCAGGATTGACATCTGCTCAACAGAGACGGATTCCCTGCGCTGACACAGTTCACAGTTACACGAGAAGCAATCTGAGCGGTCCGTCGACCGGAGACGTGTTTCCCAAGAGGTCGTTTAGCGAGTGAACAGCAGTGTGCGCGACTTTCAGGAGTGTGCCTGGAAAGTGCCAGAATCACCAGGAGCATCTGTGCAAAAGCTGCTGCCTCTGTGACCGCATTGAGGCACGTTCCCGTGTCTGCGAGTATATAGACGGCTCTTTCGCGTTCACTCCGAGGGAAACGGTCCGCTATTGCTTCTGTGCGTACAGACGCGATTCCCTTGTCTCTTGCGAACACAGGGAACTCTGTGCATCCAAATCTACAGGCTAAGGACGCGTCTGCATATGTTTTGGTGAACAATCGAGTGTGCGTGTTCTGACAGCTGCCTCTATGCAGACGTCTCCACAGAGCCACTTCTGAATGCCCCGCAGCCCAGGACTGAATGGATACACTAACAAGTGCACCGGTGTGAGCAACCACATATGCAGAAGGACGTCTTTCATCTCACAGAAGCGCGAACGTCTTGGCGTTCAAGCACATGGCAGAAACAAGGTGTGAACAGATGAGCTGCTGCTATTTTCTCCGTTCGGCATGCTTCGTTGTAGCTCTCTTGCCGGTCGCCGGCTTAGCGGCTTGCTTTGCGCGACTAGCTCTGGGGAGAGAAGGAGATAGCGCCGGAAACCTCGCCTTTTGCCTTCTTCGGCGCTGGAACCTGGTTGCTGCGCCTTCTCTTTGTCCATGTGCACACACACGATTCCTCAGCGAAAACCATGCAGAAACCTTTCCACGAGCACCCAGGGATGTGCACCCAGCACCACGTGCACGCACACGCAGCTAGAGAAAAGCACCTACCTTTTCACACACTGATGCCTAAGCAAACGCGTGGCCACACACACGCACACATCCGCAAGCGCGCCTACTCCCATCTATTGAGGGAAAGACGGACGAGCAACGTCCTGACAGGCTTGAGGGGAAAAACGTCCGTTGACGGTTGGCGTACTGCACGCCCGCCTACGGGGCTGCAGGGGAATCCACATTTGGAAGGTACCTGAAGATGTGTGCCTGTTCTTGGAGCTCCGCTAGTAGGGTAGCAAAGACACTCGTAGGCAGTACTGAATGCTGCTCCGTGCTACTTCTCCTCCGCTGGCAAATGCTTCACAGTCGCCCGAGGAAAGACGTTTAACAATCGATCTCCAAGAGGAACGAAACACATGATGCCATAAGGCGAAAGAATAGCAGGGCATCTCTTCACAGGCTTGTCCCTGATCTATAGCTGAGGGCAAACACTTGTGTGCTTGTGGGAGAGCCTGTGTCTTTCCTGGAAGCGTTTGGGAGTTTTGCTCAGACGCGTGTTTCCTCAAGTTCAAGAATCAAGATCTAGGATACCTGCAGACAGGTGCCTGTTTGTGTGGAGACAGTCTGTTTGAAACTGTGTTCCTCAGCGCCCGCTCTTTCTCCCCGTCGCTCCACACGCCTGGGAGTCCCTTTCTTTCTCTCCACAAGCACGTGTGTTGACTTCGTCGCACATGTGCATCTGCACAAGCGTTGAGCTCAGCAGAGCGTGTCTCTTGACACTTGATGTGCGTTGGCTGTGTCTGCCTGCTCCAGTGAAGAGAGAAACGGGAAATCATCTTGAGTGAGGCAACAAAGCAAAAGCGAGGCAGGATTGACATCTGCTCAACAGAGACGGATTCCCTGCGCTGACACAGTTCACAGTTACACGAGAAGCAATCTGAGCGGTCCGTCGACCGGAGACGTGTTTCCCAAGAGGTCGTTTAGCGAGTGAACAGCAGTGTGCGCGACTTTCAGGAGTGTGCCTGGAAAGTGCCAGAATCACCAGGAGCATCTGTGCAAAAGCTGCTGCCTCTGTGACCGCATTGAGGCACGTTCCCGTGTCTGCGAGTATATAGACGGCTCTTTCGCGTTCACTCCGAGGGAAACGGTCCGCTATTGCTTCTGTGCGTACAGACGCGATTCCCTTGTCTCTTGCGAACACAGGGAACTCTGTGCATCCAAATCTACGGGCTAAGGACGCGTCTGCATATGTTTTGGTGAACAATCGAGTGTGCGTGTTCTGACAGCTGCCTCTATGCAGACGTCTCCACAGAGCCACTTCTGAATGCCCCGCAGCCCAGGACTGAATGGATACACTAACAAGTGCACCGGTGTGAGCAACCACATATGCAGAAGGACGTCTTTCATCTCACAGAAGCGCGAACGTCTTGGCGTTCAAGCACATGGCAGAAACAAGGTGTGAACAGATGAGCTGCTGCTATTTTCTCCGTTCGGCATGCTTCGTTGTAGCTCTCTTGCCGGTCGCCGGCTTAACGGCTTGCTTTGCGCGACTAGCTCTGGGGAGAGAAGGAGATAGCGCCGGAAACCTCGCCTTTTGCCTTCTTCGGCGCTGGAACCTGGTTGCTGCGCCTTCTCTTTGTCCATGTGCACACACACGATTCCTCAGCGAAAACCATGCAGAAACCTTTCCACGAGCACCCAGGGATGTGCACCCAGCACCACGTGCACGCACACGCAGCTAGAGAAAAGCACCTACCTTTTCACACACTGATGCCTAAGCAAACGCGTGGCCACACACACGCACACATCCGCAAGCGCGCCTACTCCCATCTATTGAGGGAAAGACGGACGAGCAACGTCCTGACAGGCTTGAGGGGAAAAACGTCCGTTGACGGTTGGCGTACTGCACGCCCGCCTACGGGGCTGCAGGGGAATCCACATTTGGAAGGTACCTGAAGATGTGTGCCTGTTCTTGGAGCTCCGCTAGTAGGGTAGCAAAGACACTCGTAGGCAGTACTGAATGCTGCTCCGTGCTACTTCTCCTCCGCTGGCAAATGCTTCACAGTCGCCCGAGGAAAGACCTTTAACAATCGATCTCCAAGAGGAACGAAACACATGATGCCATAAGGCGAAAGAATAGCAGGGCATCTCTTCACAGGCTTGTCCCTGATCTATAGCTGAGGGCAAACACTTGTGTGCTTGTGGGAGAGCCTGTGTCTTTCCTGGAAGCGTTTGGGAGTTTTGCTCAGACGCGTGTTTCCTCAAGTTCAAGAATCAAGATCTAGGATACCTGCAGACAGGTGCCTGTTTGTGTGGAGACAGTCTGTTTGAAACTGTGTTCCTCAGCGCCCGCTCTTTCTCCCCGTCGCTCCACACGCCTGGGAGTCCCTTTCTTTCTCTCCACAAGCACGTGTGTTGACTTCGTCGCACATGTGCATCTGCACAAGCGTTGAGCTCAGCAGAGCGTGTCTCTTGACACTTGATGTGCGTTGGCTGTGTCTGCCTGCTCCAGTGAAGAGAGAAACGGGAAATCATCTTGGTAGAGGCAACAAAGCAAAAGCGAGGCAGGATTGACATCTGCTCAACAGAGACGGATTCCCTGCGCTGACACAGTTCACAGTTACACGAGAAGCAATCTGAGCGGTCCGTCGACCGGAGACGTGTTTCCCAAGAGGTCGTTTAGCGAGTGAACAGCAGTGTGCGCGACTTTCAGGAGTGTGCCTGGAAAGTGCCAGAATCACCAGGAGCATCTGTGCAAAAGCTGCTGCCTCTGTGACCGCATTGAGGCACGTTCCCGTGTCTGCGAGTATATAGACGGCTCTTTCGCGTTCACTCCGAGGGAAACGGTCCGCTATTGCTTCTGTGCGTACAGACGCGATTCCCTTGTCTCTTGCGAACACAGGGAACTCTGTGCATCCAAATCTACGGGCTAAGGACGCGTCTGCATATGTTTTGGTGAACAATCGAGTGTGCGTGTTCTGACAGCTGCCTCTATGCAGACGTCTCCACAGAGCCACTTCTGAATGCCCCGCAGCCCAGGACTGAATGGATACACTAACAAGTGCACCGGTGTGAGCAACCACATATGCAGAAGGACGTCTTTCATCTCACAGAAGCGCGAACGTCTTGGCGTTCAAGCACATGGCAGAAACAAGGTGTGAACAGATGAGCTGCTGCTATTTTCTCCGTTCGGCATGCTTCGTTGTAGCTCTCTTGCCGGTCGCCGGCTTAACGGCTTGCTTTGCGCGACTAGCTCTGGGGAGAGAAGGAGATAGCGCCGGAAACCTCGCCTTTTGCCTTCTTCGGCGCTGGAACCTGGTTGCTGCGCCTTCTCTTTGTCCATGTGCACACACACGATTCCTCAGCGAAAACCATGCAGAAACCTTTCCACGAGCACCCAGGGATGTGCACCCAGCACCACGTGCACGCACACGCAGCTAGAGAAAAGCACCTACCTTTTCACACACTGATGCCTAAGCAAACGCGTGGCCACACACACGCACACATCCGCAAGCGCGCCTACTCCCATCTATTGAGGGAAAGACGGACGAGCAACGTCCTGACAGGCTTGAGGGGAAAAACGTCCGTTGACGGTTGGCGTACTGCACGCCCGCCTACGGGGCTGCAGGGGAATCCACATTTGGAAGGTACCTGAAGATGTGTGCCTGTTCTTGGAGCTCCGCTAGTAGGGTAGCAAAGACACTCGTAGGCAGTACTGAATGCTGCTCCGTGCTACTTCTCCTCCGCTGGCAAATGCTTCACAGTCGCCCGAGGAAAGACCTTTAACAATCGATCTCCAAGAGGAACGAAACACATGATGCCATAAGGCGAAAGAATAGCAGGGCATCTCTTCACAGGCTTGTCCCTGATCTATAGCTGAGGGCAAACACTTGTGTGCTTGTGGGAGAGCCTGTGTCTTTCCTGGAAGCGTTTGGGAGTTTTGCTCAGGCGCGTGTTTCCTCAAGTTCAAGAATCAAGATCTAGGATACCTGCAGACAGGTGCCTGTTTGTGTGGAGACAGTCTGTTTGAAACTGTGTTCCTCAGCGCCCGCTCTTTCTCCCCGTCGCTCCACACGCCTGGGAGTCCCTTTCTTTCTCTCCACAAGCACGTGTGTTGACTTCGTCGCACATGTGCATCTGCACAAGCGTTGAGCTCAGCAGAGCGTGTCTCTTGACACTTGATGTGCGTTGGCTGTGTCTGCCTGCTCCAGTGAAGAGAGAAACGGGAAATCATCTTGGTAGAGGCAACAAAGCAAAAGCGAGGCAGGATTGACATCTGCTCAACAGAGACGGATTCCCTGCGCTGACACAGTTCACAGTTACACGAGAAGCAATCTGAGCGGTCCGTCGACCGGAGACGTGTTTCCCAAGAGGTCGTTTAGCGAGTGAACAGCAGTGTGCGCGACTTTCAGGAGTGTGCCTGGAAAGTGCCAGAATCACCAGGAGCATCTGTGCAAAAGCTGCTGCCTCTGTGACCGCATTGAGGCACGTTCGCGTGTCTGCGAGTATATAGACGGCTCTTTCGCGTTCACTCCGAGGGAAACGGTCCGCTATTGCTTCTGTGCGCACAGACGCGATTCCCTTGTCTCTTGCGAACACAGGGAACTCTGTGCATCCAAATCTACAGGCTAAGGACGCGTCTGCATATGTTTTGGTGAACAATCGAGTGTGCGTGTTCTGACAGCTGCCTCTATGCAGACGTCTCCACAGAGCCACTTCTGAATGCCCCGCAGCCCAGGACTGAATGGATACACTAACAAGTGCACCGGTGTGAGCAACCACATATGCAGAAGGACGTCTTTCATCTCACAGAAGCGCGAACGTCTTGGCGTTCAAGCACATGGCAGAAACAAGGTGTGAACAGATGAGCTGCTGCTATTTTCTCCGTTCGGCATGCTTCGTTGTAGCTCTCTTGCCGGTCGCCGGCTTAGCGGCTTGCTTTGCGCGACTAGCTCTGGGGAGAGAAGGAGATAGCGCCGGAAACCTCGCCTTTTGCCTTCTTCGGCGCTGGAACCTGGTTGCTGCGCCTTCTCTTTGTCCATGTGCACACACACGATTCCTCAGCGAAAACCATGCAGAAACCTTTCCACGAGCACCCAGGGATGTGCACCCAGCACCACGTGCACGCACACGCAGCTAGAGAAAAGCACCTACCTTTTCACACACTGATGCCTAAGCAAACGCGTGGCCACACACACGCACACATCCGCAAGCGCGCCTACTCCCATCTATTGAGGGAAAGACGGACGAGCAACGTCCTGACAGGCTTGAGGGGAAAAACGTCCGTTGACGGTTGGCGTACTGCACGCCCGCCTACGGGGCTGCAGGGGAATCCACATTTGGAAGGTACCTGAAGATGTGTGCCTGTTCTTGGAGCTCCGCTAGTAGGGTAGCAAAGACACTCGTAGGCAGTACTGAATGCTGCTCCGTGCTACTTCTCCTCCGCTGGCAAATGCTTCACAGTCGCCCGAGGAAAGACGTTTAACAATCGATCTCCAAGAGGAACGAAACACATGATGCCATAAGGCGAAAGAATAGCAGGGCATCTCTTCACAGGCTTGTCCCTGATCTATAGCTGAGGGCAAACACTTGTGTGCTTGTGGGAGAGCCTGTGTCTTTCCTGGAAGCGTTTGGGAGTTTTGCTCAGACGCGTGTTTCCTCAAGTTCAAGAATCAAGATCTAGGATACCTGCAGACAGGTGCCTGTTTGTGTGGAGACAGTCTGTTTGAAACTGTGTTCCTCAGCGCCCGCTCTTTCTCCCCGTCGCTCCACACGCCTGGGAGTCCCTTTCTTTCTCTCCACAAGCACGTGTGTTGACTTCGTCGCACATGTGCATCTGCACAAGCGTTGAGCTCAGCAGAGCGTGTCTCTTGACACTTGATGTGCGTTGGCTGTGTCTGCCTGCTCCAGTGAAGAGAGAAACGGGAAATCATCTTGGTAGAGGCAACAAAGCAAAAGCGAGGCAGGATTGACATCTGCTCAACAGAGACGGATTCCCTGCGCTGACACAGTTCACAGTTACACGAGAAGCAATCTGAGCGGTCCGTCGACCGGAGACGTGTTTCCCAAGAGGTCGTTTAGCGAGTGAACAGCAGTGTGCGCGACTTTCAGGAGTGTGCCTGGAAAGTGCCAGAATCACCAGGAGCATCTGTGCAAAAGCTGCTGCCTCTGTGACCGCATTGAGGCACGTTCCCGTGTCTGCGAGTATATAGACGGCTCTTTCGCGTTCACTCCGAGGGAAACGGTCCGCTATTGCTTCTGTGCGTACAGACGCGATTCCCTTGTCTCTTGCGAACACAGGGAACTCTGTGCATCCAAATCTACAGGCTAAGGACGCGTCTGCATATGTTTTGGTGAACAATCGAGTGTGCGTGTTCTGACAGCTGCCTCTATGCAGACGTCTCCACAGAGCCACTTCTGAATGCCCCGCAGCCCAGGACTGAATGGATACACTAACAAGTGCACCGGTGTGAGCAACCACATATGCAGAAGGACGTCTTTCATCTCACAGAAGCGCGAACGTCTTGGCGTTCAAGCACATGGCAGAAACAAGGTGTGAACAGATGAGCTGCTGCTATTTTCTCCGTTCGGCATGCTTCGTTGTAGCTCTCTTGCCGGTCGCCGGCTTAACGGCTTGCTTTGCGCGACTAGCTCTGGGGAGAGAAGGAGATAGCGCCGGAAACCTCGCCTTTTGCCTTCTTCGGCGCTGGAACCTGGTTGCTGCGCCTTCTCTTTGTCCATGTGCACACACACGATTCCTCAGCGAAAACCATGCAGAAACCTTTCCACGAGCACCCAGGGATGTGCACCCAGCACCACGTGCACGCACACGCAGCTAGAGAAAAGCACCTACCTTTTCACACACTGATGCCTAAGCAAACGCGTGGACACACACACGCACACATCCGCAAGCGCGCCTACTCCCATCTATTGAGGGAAAGACGGACGAGCAACGTCCTGACAGGCTTGAGGGGAAAAACGTCCGTTGACGGTTGGCGTACTGCACGCCCGCCTACGGGGCTGCAGGGGAATCCACATTTGGAAGGTACCTGAAGATGTGTGCCTGTTCTTGGAGCTCCGCTAGTAGGGTAGCAAAGACACTCGTAGGCAGTACTGAATGCTGCTCCGTGCTACTTCTCCTCCGCTGGCAAATGCTTCACAGTCGCCCGAGGAAAGACGTTTAACAATCGATCTCCAAGAGGAACGAAACACATGATGCCATAAGGCGAAAGAATAGCAGGGCATCTCTTCACAGGCTTGTCCCTGATCTATAGCTGAGGGCAAACACTTGTGTGCTTGTGGGAGAGCCTGTGTCTTTCCTGGAAGCGTTTGGGAGTTTTGCTCAGACGCGTGTTTCCTCAAGTTCAAGAATCAAGATCTAGGATACCTGCAGACAGGTGCCTGTTTGTGTGGAGACAGTCTGTTTGAAACTGTGTTCCTCAGCGCCCGCTCTTTCTCCCCGTCGCTCCACACGCCTGGGAGTCCCTTTCTTTCTCTCCACAAGCACGTGTGTTGACTTCGTCGCACATGTGCATCTGCACAAGCGTTGAGCTCAGCAGAGCGTGTCTCTTGACACTTGATGTGCGTTGGCTGTGTCTGCGTGCTCCAGTGAAGAGAGAAACGGGAAATCATCTTGGTAGAGGCAACAAAGCAAAAGCGAGGCAGGATTGACATCTGCTCAACAGAGACGGATTCCCTGCGCTGACACAGTTCACAGTTACACGAGAAGCAATCTGAGCGGTCCGTCGACCGGAGACGTGTTTCCCAAGAGGTCGTTTAGCGAGTGAACAGCAGTGTGCGCGACTTTCAGGAGTGTGCCTGGAAAGTGCCAGAATCACGAGGAGCATCTGTGCAAAAGCTGCTGCCTCTGTGACCGCATTGAGGCACGTTCGCGTGTCTGCGAGTATATAGACGGCTCTTTCGCGTTCACTCCGAGGGAAACGGTCCGCTATTGCTTCTGTGCGCACAGACGCGATTCCCTTGTCTCTTGCGAACACAGGGAACTCTGTGCATCCAAATCTACAGGCTAAGGACGCGTCTGCATATGTTTTGGTGAACAATCGAGTGTGCGTGTTCTGACAGCTGCCTCTATGCAGACGTCTCCACAGAGCCACTTCTGAATGCCCCGCAGCCCAGGACTGAATGGATACACTAACAAGTGCACCGGTGTGAGCAACCACATATGCAGAAGGACGTCTTTCATCTCACAGAAGCGCGAACGTCTTGGCGTTCAAGCACATGGCAGAAACAAGGTGTGAACAGATGAGCTGCTGCTATTTTCTCCGTTCGGCATGCTTCGTTGTAGCTCTCTTGCCGGTCGCCGGCTTAGCGGCTTGCTTTGCGCGACTAGCTCTGGGGAGAGAAGGAGATAGCGCCGGAAACCTCGCCTTTTGCCTTCTTCGGCGCTGGAACCTGGTTGCTGCGCCTTCTCTTTGTCCATGTGCACACACACGATTCCTCAGCGAAAACCATGCAGAAACCTTTCCACGAGCACCCAGGGATGTGCACCCAGCACCACGTGCACGCACACGCAGCTAGAGAAAAGCACCTACCTTTTCACACACTGATGCCTAAGCAAACGCGTGGCCACACACACGCACACATCCGCAAGCGCGCCTACTCCCATCTATTGAGGGAAAGACGGACGAGCAACGTCCTGACAGGCTTGAGGGGAAAAACGTCCGTTGACGGTTGGCGTACTGCACGCCCGCCTACGGGGCTGCAGGGGAATCCACATTTGGAAGGTACCTGAAGATGTGTGCCTGTTCTTGGAGCTCCGCTAGTAGGGTAGCAAAGACACTCGTAGGCAGTACTGAATGCTGCTCCGTGCTACTTCTCCTCCGCTGGCAAATGCTTCACAGTCGCCCGAGGAAAGACGTTTAACAATCGATCTCCAAGAGGAACGAAACACATGATGCCATAAGGCGAAAGAATAGCAGGGCATCTCTTCACAGGCTTGTCCCTGATCTATAGCTGAGGGCAAACACTTGTGTGCTTGTGGGAGAGCCTGTGTCTTTCCTGGAAGCGTTTGGGAGTTTTGCTCAGACGCGTGTTTCCTCAAGTTCAAGAATCAAGATCTAGGATACCTGCAGACAGGTGCCTGTTTGTGTGGAGACAGTCTGTTTGAAACTGTGTTCCTCAGCGCCCGCTCTTTCTCCCCGTCGCTCCACACGCCTGGGAGTCCCTTTCTTTCTCTCCACAAGCACGTGTGTTGACTTCGTCGCACATGTGCATCTGCACAAGCGTTGAGCTCAGCAGAGCGTGTCTCTTGACACTTGATGTGCGTTGGCTGTGTCTGCCTGCTCCAGTGAAGAGAGAAACGGGAAATCATCTTGGTAGAGGCAACAAAGCAAAAGCGAGGCAGGATTGACATCTGCTCAACAGAGACGGATTCCCTGCGCTGACACAGTTCACAGTTACACGAGAAGCAATCTGAGCGGTCCGTCGACCGGAGACGTGTTTCCCAAGAGGTCGTTTAGCGAGTGAACAGCAGTGTGCGCGACTTTCAGGAGTGTGCCTGGAAAGTGCCAGAATCACCAGGAGCATCTGTGCAAAAGCTGCTGCCTCTGTGACCGCATTGAGGCACGTTCGCGTGTCTGCGAGTATATAGACGGCTCTTTCGCGTTCACTCCGAGGGAAACGGTCCGCTATTGCTTCTGTGCGCACAGACGCGATTCCCTTGTCTCTTGCGAACACAGGGAAATCTGTGCATCCAAATCTACAGGCTAAGGACGCGTCTGCATATGTTTTGGTGAACAATCGAGTGTGCGTGTTCTGACAGCTGCCTCTATGCAGACGTCTCCACAGAGCCACTTCTGAATGCCCCGCAGCCCAGGACTGAATGGATACACTAACAAGTGCACCGGTGTGAGCAACCACATATGCAGAAGGACGTCTTTCATCTCACAGAAGCGCGAACGTCTTGGCGTTCAAGCACATGGCAGAAACAAGGTGTGAACAGATGAGCTGCTGCTATTTTCTCCGTTCGGCATGCTTCGTTGTAGCTCTCTTGCCGGTCGCCGGCTTAGCGGCTTGCTTTGCGCGACTAGCTCTGGGGAGAGAAGGAGATAGCGCCGGAAACCTCGCCTTTTGCCTTCTTCGGCGCTGGAACCTGGTTGCTGCGCCTTCTCTTTGTCCATGTGCACACACACGATTCCTCAGCGAAAACCATGCAGAAACCTTTCCACGAGCACCCAGGGATGTGCACCCAGCACCACGTGCACGCACACGCAGCTAGAGAAAAGCACCTACCTTTTCACACACTGATGCCTAAGCAAACGCGTGGCCACACACACGCACACATCCGCAAGCGCGCCTACTCCCATCTATTGAGGGAAAGACGGACGAGCAACGTCCTGACAGGCTTGAGGGGAAAAACGTCCGTTGACGGTTGGCGTACTGCACGCCCGCCTACGGGGCTGCAGGGGAATCCACATTTGGAAGGTACCTGAAGATGTGTGCCTGTTCTTGGAGCTCCGCTAGTAGGGTAGCAAAGACACTCGTAGGCAGTACTGAATGCTGCTCCGTGCTACTTCTCCTCCGCTGGCAAATGCTTCACAGTCGCCCGAGGAAAGACGTTTAACAATCGATCTCCAAGAGGAACGAAACACATGATGCCATAAGGCGAAAGAATAGCAGGGCATCTCTTCACAGGCTTGTCCCTGATCTATAGCTGAGGGCAAACACTTGTGTGCTTGTGGGAGAGCCTGTGTCTTTCCTGGAAGCGTTTGGGAGTTTTGCTCAGACGCGTGTTTCCTCAAGTTCAAGAATCAAGATCTAGGATACCTGCAGACAGGTGCCTGTTTGTGTGGAGACAGTCTGTTTGAAACTGTGTTCCTCAGCGCCCGCTCTTTCTCCCCGTCGCTCCACACGCCTGGGAGTCCCTTTCTTTCTCTCCACAAGCACGTGTGTTGACTTCGTCGCACATGTGCATCTGCACAAGCGTTGAGCTCAGCAGAGCGTGTCTCTTGACACTTGATGTGCGTTGGCTGTGTCTGCCTGCTCCAGTGAAGAGAGAAACGGGAAATCATCTTGAGTGAGGCAACAAAGCAAAAGCGAGGCAGGATTGACATCTGCTCAACAGAGACGGATTCCCTGCGCTGACACAGTTCACAGTTACACGAGAAGCAATCTGAGCGGTCCGTCGACCGGAGACGTGTTTCCCAAGAGGTCGTTTAGCGAGTGAACAGCAGTGTGCGCGACTTTCAGGAGTGTGCCTGGAAAGTGCCAGAATCACCAGGAGCATCTGTGCAAAAGCTGCTGCCTCTGTGACCGCATTGAGGCACGTTCCCGTGTCTGCGAGTATATAGACGGCTCTTTCGCGTTCACTCCGAGGGAAACGGTCCGCTATTGCTTCTGTGCGCACAGACGCGATTCCCTTGTCTCTTGCGAACACAGGGAACTCTGTGCATCCAAATCTACAGGCTAAGGACGCGTCTGCATATGTTTTGGTGAACAATCGAGTGTGCGTGTTCTGACAGCTGCCTCTATGCAGACGTCTCCACAGAGCCACTTCTGAATGCCCCGCAGCCCAGGACTGAATGGATACACTAACAAGTGCACCGGTGTGAGCAACCACATATGCAGAAGGACGTCTTTCATCTCACAGAAGCGCGAACGTCTTGGCGTTCAAGCACATGGCAGAAACAAGGTGTGAACAGATGAGCTGCTGCTATTTTCTCCGTTCGGCATGCTTCGTTGTAGCTCTCTTGCCGGTCGCCGGCTTAGCGGCTTGCTTTGCGCGACTAGCTCTGGGGAGAGAAGGAGATAGCGCCGGAAACCTCGCCTTTTGCCTTCTTCGGCGCTGGAACCTGGTTGCTGCGCCTTCTCTTTGTCCATGTGCACACACACGATTCCTCAGCGAAAACCATGCAGAAACCTTTCCACGAGCACCCAGGGATGTGCACCCAGCACCACGTGCACGCACACGCAGCTAGAGAAAAGCACCTACCTTTTCACACACTGATGCCTAAGCAAACGCGTGGCCACACACACGCACACATCCGCAAGCGCGCCTACTCCCATCTATTGAGGGAAAGACGGACGAGCAACGTCCTGACAGGCTTGAGGGGAAAAACGTCCGTTGACGGTTGGCGTACTGCACGCCCGCCTACGGGGCTGCAGGGGAATCCACATTTGGAAGGTACCTGAAGATGTGTGCCTGTTCTTGGAGCTCCGCTAGTAGGGTAGCAAAGACACTCGTAGGCAGTACTGAATGCTGCTCCGTGCTACTTCTCCTCCGCTGGCAAATGCTTCACAGTCGCCCGAGGAAAGACGTTTAACAATCGATCTCCAAGAGGAACGAAACACATGATGCCATAAGGCGAAAGAATAGCAGGGCATCTCTTCACAGGCTTGTCCCTGATCTATAGCTGAGGGCAAACACTTGTGTGCTTGTGGGAGAGCCTGTGTCTTTCCTGGAAGCGTTTGGGAGTTTTGCTCAGACGCGTGTTTCCTCAAGTTCAAGAATCAAGATCTAGGATACCTGCAGACAGGTGCCTGTTTGTGTGGAGACAGTCTGTTTGAAACTGTGTTCCTCAGCGCCCGCTCTTTCTCCCCGTCGCTCCACACGCCTGGGAGTCCCTTTCTTTCTCTCCACAAGCACGTGTGTTGACTTCGTCGCACATGTGCATCTGCACAAGCGTTGAGCTCAGCAGAGCGTGTCTCTTGACACTTGATGTGCGTTGGCTGTGTCTGCCTGCTCCAGTGAAGAGAGAAACGGGAAATCATCTTGGTAGAGGCAACAAAGCAAAAGCGAGGCAGGATTGACATCTGCTCAACAGAGACGGATTCCCTGCGCTGACACAGTTCACAGTTACACGAGAAGCAATCTGAGCGGTCCGTCGACCGGAGACGTGTTTCCCAAGAGGTCGTTTAGCGAGTGAACAGCAGTGTGCGCGACTTTCAGGAGTGTGCCTGGAAAGTGCCAGAATCACCAGGAGCATCTGTGCAAAAGCTGCTGCCTCTGTGACCGCATTGAGGCACGTTCGCGTGTCTGCGAGTATATAGACGGCTCTTTCGCGTTCACTCCGAGGGAAACGGTCCGCTATTGCTTCTGTGCGCACAGACGCGATTCCCTTGTCTCTTGCGAACACAGGGAACTCTGTGCATCCAAATCTACAGGCTAAGGACGCGTCTGCATATGTTTTGGTGAACAATCGAGTGTGCGTGTTCTGACAGCTGCCTCTATGCAGACGTCTCCACAGAGCCACTTCTGAATGCCCCGCAGCCCAGGACTGAATGGATACACTAACAAGTGCACCGGTGTGAGCAACCACATATGCAGAAGGACGTCTTTCATCTCACAGAAGCGCGAACGTCTTGGCGTTCAAGCACATGGCAGAAACAAGGTGTGAACAGATGAGCTGCTGCTATTTTCTCCGTTCGGCATGCTTCGTTGTAGCTCTCTTGCCGGTCGCCGGCTTAGCGGCTTGCTTTGCGCGACTAGCTCTGGGGAGAGAAGGAGATAGCGCCGGAAACCTCGCCTTTTGCCTTCTTCGGCGCTGGAACCTGGTTGCTGCGCCTTCTCTTTGTCCATGTGCACACACACGATTCCTCAGCGAAAACCATGCAGAAACCTTTCCACGAGCACCCAGGGATGTGCACCCAGCACCACGTGCACGCACACGCAGCTAGAGAAAAGCACCTACCTTTTCACACACTGATGCCTAAGCAAACGCGTGGCCACACACACGCACACATCCGCAAGCGCGCCTACTCCCATCTATTGAGGGAAAGACGGACGAGCAACGTCCTGACAGGCTTGAGGGGAAAAACGTCCGTTGACGGTTGGCGTACTGCACGCCCGCCTACGGGGCTGCAGGGGAATCCACATTTGGAAGGTACCTGAAGATGTGTGCCTGTTCTTGGAGCTCCGCTAGTAGGGTAGCAAAGACACTCGTAGGCAGTACTGAATGCTGCTCCGTGCTACTTCTCCTCCGCTGGCAAATGCTTCACAGTCGCCCGAGGAAAGACCTTTAACAATCGATCTCCAAGAGGAACGAAACACATGATGCCATAAGGCGAAAGAATAGCAGGGCATCTCTTCACAGGCTTGTCCCTGATCTATAGCTGAGGGCAAACACTTGTGTGCTTGTGGGAGAGCCTGTGTCTTTCCTGGAAGCGTTTGGGAGTTTTGCTCAGACGCGTGTTTCCTCAAGTTCAAGAATCAAGATCTAGGATACCTGCAGACAGGTGCCTGTTTGTGTGGAGACAGTCTGTTTGAAACTGTGTTCCTCAGCGCCCGCTCTTTCTCCCCGTCGCTCCACACGCCTGGGAGTCCCTTTCTTTCTCTCCACAAGCACGTGTGTTGACTTCGTCGCACATGTGCATCTGCACAAGCGTTGAGCTCAGCAGAGCGTGTCTCTTGACACTTGATGTGCGTTGGCTGTGTCTGCCTGCTCCAGTGAAGAGAGAAACGGGAAATCATCTTGGTAGAGGCAACAAAGCAAAAGCGAGGCAGGATTGACATCTGCTCAACAGAGACGGATTCCCTGCGCTGACACAGTTCACAGTTACACGAGAAGCAATCTGAGCGGTCCGTCGACCGGAGACGTGTTTCCCAAGAGGTCGTTTAGCGAGTGAACAGCAGTGTGCGCGACTTTCAGGAGTGTGCCTGGAAAGTGCCAGAATCACCAGGAGCATCTGTGCAAAAGCTGCTGCCTCTGTGACCGCATTGAGGCACGTTCGCGTGTCTGCGAGTATATAGACGGCTCTTTCGCGTTCACTCCGAGGGAAACGGTCCGCTATTGCTTCTGTGCGCACAGACGCGATTCCCTTGTCTCTTGCGAACACAGGGAACTCTGTGCATCCAAATCTACAGGCTAAGGACGCGTCTGCATATGTTTTGGTGAACAATCGAGTGTGCGTGTTCTGACAGCTGCCTCTATGCAGACGTCTCCACAGAGCCACTTCTGAATGCCCCGCAGCCCAGGACTGAATGGATACACTAACAAGTGCACCGGTGTGAGCAACCACATATGCAGAAGGACGTCTTTCATCTCACAGAAGCGCGAACGTCTTGGCGTTCAAGCACATGGCAGAAACAAAGTGTGAACAGATGAGCTGCTGCTATTTTCTCCGTTCGGCATGCTTCGTTGTAGCTCTCTTGCCGGTCGCCGGCTTAGCGGCTTGCTTTGCGCGACTAGCTCTGGGGAGAGAAGGAGATAGCGCCGGAAACCTCGCCTTTTGCCTTCTTCGGCGCTGGAACCTGGTTGCTGCGCCTTCTCTTTGTCCATGTGCACACACACGATTCCTCAGCGAAAACCATGCAGAAACCTTTCCACGAGCACCCAGGGATGTGCACCCAGCACCACGTGCACGCACACGCAGCTAGAGAAAAGCACCTACCTTTTCACACACTGATGCCTAAGCAAACGCGTGGCCACACACACGCACACATCCGCAAGCGCGCCTACTCCCATCTATTGAGGGAAAGACGGACGAGCAACGTCCTGACAGGCTTGAGGGGAAAAACGTCCGTTGACGGTTGGCGTACTGCACGCCCGCCTACGGGGCTGCAGGGGAATCCACATTTGGAAGGTACCTGAAGATGTGTGCCTGTTCTTGGAGCTCCGCTAGTAGGGTAGCAAAGACACTCGTAGGCAGTACTGAATGCTGCTCCGTGCTACTTCTCCTCCGCTGGCAAATGCTTCACAGTCGCCCTAGGAAAGACGTTTAACAATCGATCTCCAAGAGGAACGAAACACATGATGCCATAAGGCGAAAGAATAGCAGGGCATCTCTTCACAGGCTTGTCCCTGATCTATAGCTGAGGGCAAACACTTGTGTGCTTGTGGGAGAGCCTGTGTCTTTCCTGGAAGCGTTTGGGAGTTTTGCTCAGACGCGTGTTTCCTCAAGTTCAAGAATCAAGATCTAGGATACCTGCAGACAGGTGCCTGTTTGTGTGGAGACAGTCTGTTTGAAACTGTGTTCCTCAGCGCCCGCTCTTTCTCCCCGTCGCTCCACACGCCTGGGAGTCCCTTTCTTTCTCTCCACAAGCACGTGTGTTGACTTCGTCGCACATGTGCATCTGCACAAGCGTTGAGCTCAGCAGAGCGTGTCTCTTGACACTTGATGTGCGTTGGCTGTGTCTGCCTGCTCCAGTGAAGAGAGAAACGGGAAATCATCTTGGTAGAGGCAACAAAGCAAAAGCGAGGCAGGATTGACATCTGCTCAACAGAGACGGATTCCCTGCGCTGACACAGTTCACAGTTACACGAGAAGCAATCTGAGCGGTCCGTCGACCGGAGACGTGTTTCCCAAGAGGTCGTTTAGCGAGTGAACAGCAGTGTGCGCGACTTTCAGGAGTGTGCCTGGAAAGTGCCAGAATCACCAGGAGCATCTGTGCAAAAGCTGCTGCCTCTGTGACCGCATTGAGGCACGTTCCCGTGTCTGCGAGTATATAGACGGCTCTTTCGCGTTCACTCCGAGGGAAACGGTCCGCTATTGCTTCTGTGCGTACAGACGCGATTCCCTTGTCTCTTGCGAACACAGGGAACTCTGTGCATCCAAATCTACGGGCTAAGGACGCGTCTGCATATGTTTTGGTGAACAATCGAGTGTGCGTGTTCTGACAGCTGCCTCTATGCAGACGTCTCCACAGAGCCACTTCTGAATGCCCCGCAGCCCAGGACTGAATGGATACACTAACAAGTGCACCGGTGTGAGCAACCACATATGCAGAAGGACGTCTTTCATCTCACAGAAGCGCGAACGTCTTGGCGTTCAAGCACATGGCAGAAACAAGGTGTGAACAGATGAGCTGCTGCTATTTTCTCCGTTCGGCATGCTTCGTTGTAGCTCTCTTGCCGGTCGCCGGCTTAACGGCTTGCTTTGCGCGACTAGCTCTGGGGAGAGAAGGAGATAGCGCCGGAAACCTCGCCTTTTGCCTTCTTCGGCGCTGGAACCTGGTTGCTGCGCCTTCTCTTTGTCCATGTGCACACACACGATTCCTCAGCGAAAACCATGCAGAAACCTTTCCACGAGCACCCAGGGATGTGCACCCAGCACCACGTGCACGCACACGCAGCTAGAGAAAAGCACCTACCTTTTCACACACTGATGCCTAAGCAAACGCGTGGCCACACACACGCACACATCCGCAAGCGCGCCTACTCCCATCTATTGAGGGAAAGACGGACGAGCAACGTCCTGACAGGCTTGAGGGGAAAAACGTCCGTTGACGGTTGGCGTACTGCACGCCCGCCTACGGGGCTGCAGGGGAATCCACATTTGGAAGGTACCTGAAGATGTGTGCCTGTTCTTGGAGCTCCGCTAGTAGGGTAGCAAAGACACTCGTAGGCAGTACTGAATGCTGCTCCGTGCTACTTCTCCTCCGCTGGCAAATGCTTCACAGTCGCCCGAGGAAAGACGTTTAACAATCGATCTCCAAGAGGAACGAAACACATGATGCCATAAGGCGAAAGAATAGCAGGGCATCTCTTCACAGGCTTGTCCCTGATCTATAGCTGAGGGCAAACACTTGTGTGCTTGTGGGAGAGCCTGTGTCTTTCCTGGAAGCGTTTGGGAGTTTTGCTCAGGCGCGTGTTTCCTCAAGTTCAAGAATCAAGATCTAGGATACCTGCAGACAGGTGCCTGTTTGTGTGGAGACAGTCTGTTTGAAACTGTGTTCCTCAGCGCCCGCTCTTTCTCCCCGTCGCTCCACACGCCTGGGAGTCCCTTTCTTTCTCTCCACAAGCACGTGTGTTGACTTCGTCGCACATGTGCATCTGCACAAGCGTTGAGCTCAGCAGAGCGTGTCTCTTGACACTTGATGTGCGTTGGCTGTGTCTGCCTGCTCCAGTGAAGAGAGAAACGGGAAATCATCTTGGTAGAGGCAACAAAGCAAAAGCGAGGCAGGATTGACATCTGCTCAACAGAGACGGATTCCCTGCGCTGACACAGTTCACAGTTACACGAGAAGCAATCTGAGCGGTCCGTCGACCGGAGACGTGTTTCCCAAGAGGTCGTTTAGCGAGTGAACAGCAGTGTGCGCGACTTTCAGGAGTGTGCCTGGAAAGTGCCAGAATCACCAGGAGCATCTGTGCAAAAGCTGCTGCCTCTGTGACCGCATTGAGGCACGTTCGCGTGTCTGCGAGTATATAGACGGCTCTTTCGCGTTCACTCCGAGGGAAACGGTCCGCTATTGCTTCTGTGCGTACAGACGCGATTCCCTTGTCTCTTGCGAACACAGGGAACTCTGTGCATCCAAATCTACAGGCTAAGGACGCGTCTGCATATGTTTTGGTGAACAATCGAGTGTGCGTGTTCTGACAGCTGCCTCTATGCAGACGTCTCCACAGAGCCACTTCTGAATGCCCCGCAGCCCAGGACTGAATGGATACACTAACAAGTGCACCGGTGTGAGCAACCACATATGCAGAAGGACGTCTTTCATCTCACAGAAGCGCGAACGTCTTGGCGTTCAAGCACATGGCAGAAACAAGGTGTGAACAGATGAGCTGCTGCTATTTTCTCCGTTCGGCATGCTTCGTTGTAGCTCTCTTGCCGGTCGCCGGCTTAACGGCTTGCTTTGCGCGACTAGCTCTGGGGAGAGAAGGAGATAGCGCCGGAAACCTCGCCTTTTGCCTTCTTCGGCGCTGGAACCTGGTTGCTGCGCCTTCTCTTTGTCCATGTGCACACACACGATTCCTCAGCGAAAACCATGCAGAAACCTTTCCACGAGCACCCAGGGATGTGCACCCAGCACCACGTGCACGCACACGCAGCTAGAGAAAAGCACCTACCTTTTCACACACTGATGCCTAAGCAAACGCGTGGCCACACACACGCACACATCCGCAAGCGCGCCTACTCCCATCTATTGAGGGAAAGACGGACGAGCAACGTCCTGACAGGCTTGAGGGGAAAAACGTCCGTTGACGGTTGGCGTACTGCACGCCCGCCTACGGGGCTGCAGGGGAATCCACATTTGGAAGGTACCTGAAGATGTGTGCCTGTTCTTGGAGCTCCGCTAGTAGGGTAGCAAAGACACTCGTAGGCAGTACTGAATGCTGCTCCGTGCTACTTCTCCTCCGCTGGCAAATGCTTCACAGTCGCCCGAGGAAAGACGTTTAACAATCGATCTC
This sequence comes from Patagioenas fasciata, assembly GCF_037038585.1. NCBI lineage: Eukaryota > Metazoa > Chordata > Aves > Columbiformes > Columbidae > Patagioenas > Patagioenas fasciata. The sequence goes on along the minus strand of NW_027288655.1, from coordinate 752,465 downwards.
CAAGAGGAACGAAACACATGATGCCATAAGGCGAAAGAATAGCAGGGCATCTCTTCACAGGCTTGTCCCTGATCTATAGCTGAGGGCAAACACTTGTGTGCTTGTGGGAGAGCCTGTGTCTTTCCTGGAAGCGTTTGGGAGTTTTGCTCAGGCGCGTGTTTCCTCAAGTTCAAGAATCAAGATCTAGGATACCTGCAGACAGGTGCCTGTTTGTGTGGAGACAGTCTGTTTGAAACTGTGTTCCTCAGCGCCCGCTCTTTCTCCCCGTCGCTCCACACGCCTGGGAGTCCCTTTCTTTCTCTCCACAAGCACGTGTGTTGACTTCGTCGCACATGTGCATCTGCACAAGCGTTGAGCTCAGCAGAGCGTGTCTCTTGACACTTGATGTGCGTTGGCTGTGTCTGCCTGCTCCAGTGAAGAGAGAAACGGGAAATCATCTTGGTAGAGGCAACAAAGCAAAAGCGAGGCAGGATTGACATCTGCTCAACAGAGACGGATTCCCTGCGCTGACACAGTTCACAGTTACACGAGAAGCAATCTGAGCGGTCCGTCGACCGGAGACGTGTTTCCCAAGAGGTCGTTTAGCGAGTGAACAGCAGTGTGCGCGACTTTCAGGAGTGTGCCTGGAAAGTGCCAGAATCACCAGGAGCATCTGTGCAAAAGCTGCTGCCTCTGTGACCGCATTGAGGCACGTTCCCGTGTCTGCGAGTATATAGACGGCTCTTTCGCGTTCACTCCGAGGGAAACGGTCCGCTATTGCTTCTGTGCGCACAGACGCGATTCCCTTGTCTCTTGCGAACACAGGGAACTCTGTGCATCCAAATCTACAGGCTAAGGACGCGTCTGCATATGTTTTGGTGAACAATCGAGTGTGCGTGTTCTGACAGCTGCCTCTATGCAGACGTCTCCACAGAGCCACTTCTGAATGCCCCGCAGCCCAGGACTGAATGGATACACTAACAAGTGCACCGGTGTGAGCAACCACATATGCAGAAGGACGTCTTTCATCTCACAGAAGCGCGAACGTCTTGGCGTTCAAGCACATGGCAGAAACAAAGTGTGAACAGATGAGCTGCTGCTATTTTCTCCGTTCGGCATGCTTCGTTGTAGCTCTCTTGCCGGTCGCCGGCTTAGCGGCTTGCTTTGCGCGACTAGCTCTGGGGAGAGAAGGAGATAGCGCCGGAAACCTCGCCTTTTGCCTTCTTCGGCGCTGGAACCTGGTTGCTGCGCCTTCTCTTTGTCCATGTGCACACACACGATTCCTCAGCGAAAACCATGCAGAAACCTTTCCACGAGCACCCAGGGATGTGCACCCAGCACCACGTGCACGCACACGCAGCTAGAGAAAAGCACCTACCTTTTCACACACTGATGCCTAAGCAAACGCGTGGCCACACACACGCACACATCCGCAAGCGCGCCTACTCCCATCTATTGAGGGAAAGACGGACGAGCAACGTCCTGACAGGCTTGAGGGGAAAAACGTCCGTTGACGGTTGGCGTACTGCACGCCCGCCTACGGGGCTGCAGGGGAATCCACATTTGGAAGGTACCTGAAGATGTGTGCCTGTTCTTGGAGCTCCGCTAGTAGGGTAGCAAAGACACTCGTAGGCAGTACTGAATGCTGCTCCGTGCTACTTCTCCTCCGCTGGCAAATGCTTCACAGTCGCCCGAGGAAAGACGTTTAACAATCGATCTCCAAGAGGAACGAAACACATGATGCCATAAGGCGAAAGAATAGCAGGGCATCTCTTCACAGGCTTGTCCCTGATCTATAGCTGAGGGCAAACACTTGTGTGCTTGTGGGAGAGCCTGTGTCTTTCCTGGAAGCGTTTGGGAGTTTTGCTCAGACGCGTGTTTCCTCAAGTTCAAGAATCAAGATCTAGGATACCTGCAGACAGGTGCCTGTTTGTGTGGAGACAGTCTGTTTGAAACTGTGTTCCTCAGCGCCCGCTCTTTCTCCCCGTCGCTCCACACGCCTGGGAGTCCCTTTCTTTCTCTCCACAAGCACGTGTGTTGACTTCGTCGCACATGTGCATCTGCACAAGCGTTGAGCTCAGCAGAGCGTGTCTCTTGACACTTGATGTGCGTTGGCTGTGTCTGCCTGCTCCAGTGAAGAGAGAAACGGGAAATCATCTTGGTAGAGGCAACAAAGCAAAAGCGAGGCAGGATTGACATCTGCTCAACAGAGACGGATTCCCTGCGCTGACACAGTTCACAGTTACACGAGAAGCAATCTGAGCGGTCCGTCGACCGGAGACGTGTTTCCCAAGAGGTCGTTTAGCGAGTGAACAGCAGTGTGCGCGACTTTCAGGAGTGTGCCTGGAAAGTGCCAGAATCACCAGGAGCATCTGTGCAAAAGCTGCTGCCTCTGTGACCGCATTGAGGCACGTTCGCGTGTCTGCGAGTATATAGACGGCTCTTTCGCGTTCACTCCGAGGGAAACGGTCCGCTATTGCTTCTGTGCGTACAGACGCGATTCCCTTGTCTCTTGCGAACACAGGGAACTCTGTGCATCCAAATCTACGGGCTAAGGACGCGTCTGCATATGTTTTGGTGAACAATCGAGTGTGCGTGTTCTGACAGCTGCCTCTATGCAGACGTCTCCACAGAGCCACTTCTGAATGCCCCGCAGCCCAGGACTGAATGGATACACTAACAAGTGCACCGGTGTGAGCAACCACATATGCAGAAGGACGTCTTTCATCTCACAGAAGCGCGAACGTCTTGGCGTTCAAGCACATGGCAGAAACAAGGTGTGAACAGATGAGCTGCTGCTATTTTCTCCGTTCGGCATGCTTCGTTGTAGCTCTCTTGCCGGTCGCCGGCTTAACGGCTTGCTTTGCGCGACTAGCTCTGGGGAGAGAAGGAGATAGCGCCGGAAACCTCGCCTTTTGCCTTCTTCGGCGCTGGAACCTGGTTGCTGCGCCTTCTCTTTGTCCATGTGCACACACACGATTCCTCAGCGAAAACCATGCAGAAACCTTTCCACGAGCACCCAGGGATGTGCACCCAGCACCACGTGCACGCACACGCAGCTAGAGAAAAGCACCTACCTTTTCACACACTGATGCCTAAGCAAACGCGTGGCCACACACACGCACACATCCGCAAGCGCGCCTACTCCCATCTATTGAGGGAAAGACGGACGAGCAACGTCCTGACAGGCTTGAGGGGAAAAACGTCCGTTGACGGTTGGCGTACTGCACGCCCGCCTACGGGGCTGCAGGGGAATCCACATTTGGAAGGTACCTGAAGATGTGTGCCTGTTCTTGGAGCTCCGCTAGTAGGGTAGCAAAGACACTCGTAGGCAGTACTGAATGCTGCTCCGTGCTACTTCTCCTCCGCTGGCAAATGCTTCACAGTCGCCCTAGGAAAGACGTTTAACAATCGATCTCCAAGAGGAACGAAACACATGATGCCATAAGGCGAAAGAATAGCAGGGCATCTCTTCACAGGCTTGTCCCTGATCTATAGCTGAGGGCAAACACTTGTGTGCTTGTGGGAGAGCCTGTGTCTTTCCTGGAAGCGTTTGGGAGTTTTGCTCAGACGCGTGTTTCCTCAAGTTCAAGAATCAAGATCTAGGATACCTGCAGACAGGTGCCTGTTTGTGTGGAGACAGTCTGTTTGAAACTGTGTTCCTCAGCGCCCGCTCTTTCTCCCCGTCGCTCCACACGCCTGGGAGTCCCTTTCTTTCTCTCCACAAGCACGTGTGTTGACTTCGTCGCACATGTGCATCTGCACAAGCGTTGAGCTCAGCAGAGCGTGTCTCTTGACACTTGATGTGCGTTGGCTGTGTCTGCCTGCTCCAGTGAAGAGAGAAACGGGAAATCATCTTGGTAGAGGCAACAAAGCAAAAGCGAGGCAGGATTGACATCTGCTCAACAGAGACGGATTCCCTGCGCTGACACAGTTCACAGTTACACGAGAAGCAATCTGAGCGGTCCGTCGACCGGAGACGTGTTTCCCAAGAGGTCGTTTAGCGAGTGAACAGCAGTGTGCGCGACTTTCAGGAGTGTGCCTGGAAAGTGCCAGAATCACCAGGAGCATCTGTGCAAAAGCTGCTGCCTCTGTGACCGCATTGAGGCACGTTCGCGTGTCTGCGAGTATATAGACGGCTCTTTCGCGTTCACTCCGAGGGAAACGGTCCGCTATTGCTTCTGTGCGTACAGACGCGATTCCCTTGTCTCTTGCGAACACAGGGAACTCTGTGCATCCAAATCTACGGGCTAAGGACGCGTCTGCATATGTTTTGGTGAACAATCGAGTGTGCGTGTTCTGACAGCTGCCTCTATGCAGACGTCTCCACAGAGCCACTTCTGAATGCCCCGCAGCCCAGGACTGAATGGATACACTAACAAGTGCACCGGTGTGAGCAACCACATATGCAGAAGGACGTCTTTCATCTCACAGAAGCGCGAACGTCTTGGCGTTCAAGCACATGGCAGAAACAAGGTGTGAACAGATGAGCTGCTGCTATTTTCTCCGTTCGGCATGCTTCGTTGTAGCTCTCTTGCCGGTCGCCGGCTTAACGGCTTGCTTTGCGCGACTAGCTCTGGGGAGAGAAGGAGATAGCGCCGGAAACCTCGCCTTTTGCCTTCTTCGGCGCTGGAACCTGGTTGCTGCGCCTTCTCTTTGTCCATGTGCACACACACGATTCCTCAGCGAAAACCATGCAGAAACCTTTCCACGAGCACCCAGGGATGTGCACCCAGCACCACGTGCACGCACACGCAGCTAGAGAAAAGCACCTACCTTTTCACACACTGATGCCTAAGCAAACGCGTGGCCACACACACGCACACATCCGCAAGCGCGCCTACTCCCATCTATTGAGGGAAAGACGGACGAGCAACGTCCTGACAGGCTTGAGGGGAAAAACGTCCGTTGACGGTTGGCGTACTGCACGCCCGCCTACGGGGCTGCAGGGGAATCCACATTTGGAAGGTACCTGAAGATGTGTGCCTGTTCTTGGAGCTCCGCTAGTAGGGTAGCAAAGACACTCGTAGGCAGTACTGAATGCTGCTCCGTGCTACTTCTCCTCCGCTGGCAAATGCTTCACAGTCGCCCGAGGAAAGACCTTTAACAATCGATCTCCAAGAGGAACGAAACACATGATGCCATAAGGCGAAAGAATAGCAGGGCATCTCTTCACAGGCTTGTCCCTGATCTATAGCTGAGGGCAAACACTTGTGTGCTTGTGGGAGAGCCTGTGTCTTTCCTGGAAGCGTTTGGGAGTTTTGCTCAGGCGCGTGTTTCCTCAAGTTCAAGAATCAAGATCTAGGATACCTGCAGACAGGTGCCTGTTTGTGTGGAGACAGTCTGTTTGAAACTGTGTTCCTCAGCGCCCGCTCTTTCTCCCCGTCGCTCCACACGCCTGGGAGTCCCTTTCTTTCTCTCCACAAGCACGTGTGTTGACTTCGTCGCACATGTGCATCTGCACAAGCGTTGAGCTCAGCAGAGCGTGTCTCTTGACACTTGATGTGCGTTGGCTGTGTCTGCCTGCTCCAGTGAAGAGAGAAACGGGAAATCATCTTGGTAGAGGCAACAAAGCAAAAGCGAGGCAGGATTGACATCTGCTCAACAGAGACGGATTCCCTGCGCTGACACAGTTCACAGTTACACGAGAAGCAATCTGAGCGGTCCGTCGACCGGAGACGTGTTTCCCAAGAGGTCGTTTAGCGAGTGAACAGCAGTGTGCGCGACTTTCAGGAGTGTGCCTGGAAAGTGCCAGAATCACCAGGAGCATCTGTGCAAAAGCTGCTGCCTCTGTGACCGCATTGAGGCACGTTCGCGTGTCTGCGAGTATATAGACGGCTCTTTCGCGTTCACTCCGAGGGAAACGGTCCGCTATTGCTTCTGTGCATACAGACGCGATTCCCTTGTCTCTTGCGAACACAGGGAACTCTGTGCATCCAAATCTACAGGCTAAGGACGCGTCTGCATATGTTTTGGTGAACAATCGAGTGTGCGTGTTCTGACAGCTGCCTCTATGCAGACGTCTCCACAGAGCCACTTCTGAATGCCCCGCAGCCCAGGACTGAATGGATACACTAACAAGTGCACCGGTGTGAGCAACCACATATGCAGAAGGACGTCTTTCATCTCACAGAAGCGCGAACGTCTTGGCGTTCAAGCACATGGCAGAAACAAGGTGTGAACAGATGAGCTGCTGCTATTTTCTCCGTTCGGCATGCTTCGTTGTAGCTCTCTTGCCGGTCGCCGGCTTAACGGCTTGCTTTGCGCGACTAGCTCTGGGGAGAGAAGGAGATAGCGCCGGAAACCTCGCCTTTTGCCTTCTTCGGCGCTGGAACCTGGTTGCTGCGCCTTCTCTTTGTCCATGTGCACACACACGATTCCTCAGCGAAAACCATGCAGAAGCCTTTCCACGAGCACCCAGGGATGTGCACCCAGCACCACGTGCACGCACACGCAGCTAGAGAAAAGCACCTACCTTTTCACACACTGATGCCTAAGCAAACGCGTGGCCACACACACGCACACATCCGCAAGCGCGCCTACTCCCATCTATTGAGGGAAAGACGGACGAGCAACGTCCTGACAGGCTTGAGGGGAAAAACGTCCGTTGACGGTTGGCGTACTGCACGCCCGCCTACGGGGCTGCAGGGGAATCCACATTTGGAAGGTACCTGAAGATGTGTGCCTGTTCTTGGAGCTCCGCTAGTAGGGTAGCAAAGACACTCGTAGGCAGTACTGAATGCTGCTCCGTGCTACTTCTCCTCCGCTGGCAAATGCTTCACAGTCTCCCGAGGAAAGACGTTTAACAATCGATCTCCAAGAGGAACGAAACACATGATGCCATAAGGCGAAAGAATAGCAGGGCATCTCTTCACAGGCTTGTCCCTGATCTATAGCTGAGGGCAAACACTTGTGTGCTTGTGGGAGAGCCTGTGTCTTTCCTGGAAGCGTTTGGGAGTTTTGCTCAGGCGCGTGTTTCCTCAAGTTCAAGAATCAAGATCTAGGATACCTGCAGACAGGTGCCTGTTTGTGTGGAGACAGTCTGTTTGAAACTGTGTTCCTCAGCGCCCGCTCTTTCTCCCCGTCGCTCCACACGCCTGGGAGTCCCTTTCTTTCTCTCCACAAGCACGTGTGTTGACTTCGTCGCACATGTGCATCTGCACAAGCGTTGAGCTCAGCAGAGCGTGTCTCTTGACACTTGATGTGCCTTGGCTGTGTCTGCCTGCTCCAGTGAAGAGAGAAACGGGAAATCATCTTGGTAGAGGCAACAAAGCAAAAGCGAGGCAGGATTGACATCTGCTCAACAGAGACGGATTCCCTGCGCTGACACAGTTCACAGTTACACGAGAAGCAATCTGAGCGGTCCGTCGACCGGAGACGTGTTTCCCAAGAGGTCGTTTAGCGAGTGAACAGCAGTGTGCGCGACTTTCAGGAGTGTGCCTGGAAAGTGCCAGAATCACCAGGAGCATCTGTGCAAAAGCTGCTGCCTCTGTGACCGCATTGAGGCACGTTCCCGTGTCTGCGAGTATATAGACGGCTCTTTCGCGTTCACTCCGAGGGAAACGGTCCGCTATTGCTTCTGTGCGCACAGACGCGATTCCCTTGTCTCTTGCGAACACAGGGAACTCTGTGCATCCAAATCTACAGGCTAAGGACGCGTCTGCATATGTTTTGGTGAACAATCGAGTGTGCGTGTTCTGACAGCTGCCTCTATGCAGACGTCTCCACAGAGCCACTTCTGAATGCCCCGCAGCCCAGGACTGAATGGATACACTAACAAGTGCACCGGTGTGAGCAACCACATATGCAGAAGGACGTCTTTCATCTCACAGAAGCGCGAACGTCTTGGCGTTCAAGCACATGGCAGAAACAAAGTGTGAACAGATGAGCTGCTGCTATTTTCTCCGTTCGGCATGCTTCGTTGTAGCTCTCTTGCCGGTCGCCGGCTTAGCGGCTTGCTTTGCGCGACTAGCTCTGGGGAGAGAAGGAGATAGCGCCGGAAACCTCGCCTTTTGCCTTCTTCGGCGCTGGAACCTGGTTGCTGCGCCTTCTCTTTGTCCATGTGCACACACACGATTCCTCAGCGAAAACCATGCAGAAACCTTTCCACGAGCACCCAGGGATGTGCACCCAGCACCACGTGCACGCACACGCAGCTAGAGAAAAGCACCTACCTTTTCACACACTGATGCCTAAGCAAACGCGTGGCCACACACACGCACACATCCGCAAGCGCGCCTACTCCCATCTATTGAGGGAAAGACGGACGAGCAACGTCCTGACAGGCTTGAGGGGAAAAACGTCCGTTGACGGTTGGCGTACTGCACGCCCGCCTACGGGGCTGCAGGGGAATCCACATTTGGAAGGTACCTGAAGATGTGTGCCTGTTCTTGGAGCTCCGCTAGTAGGGTAGCAAAGACACTCGTAGGCAGTACTGAATGCTGCTCCGTGCTACTTCTCCTCCGCTGGCAAATGCTTCACAGTCGCCCTAGGAAAGACCTTTAACAATCGATCTCCAAGAGGAACGAAACACATGATGCCATAAGGCGAAAGAATAGCAGGGCATCTCTTCACAGGCTTGTCCCTGATCTATAGCTGAGGGCAAACACTTGTGTGCTTGTGGGAGAGCCTGTGTCTTTCCTGGAAGCGTTTGGGAGTTTTGCTCAGACGCGTTTCCTCAAGTTCAAGAATCAAGATCTAGGATACCTGCAGACAGGTGCCTGTTTGTGTGGAGACAGTCTGTTTGAAACTGTGTTCCTCAGCGCCCGCTCTTTCTCCCCGTCGCTCCACACGCCTGGGAGTCCCTTTCTTTCTCTCCACAAGCACGTGTGTTGACTTCGTCGCACATGTGCATCTGCACAAGCGTTGAGCTCAGCAGAGCGTGTCTCTTGACACTTGATGTGCGTTGGCTGTGTCTGCGTGCTCCAGTGAAGAGAGAAACGGGAAATCATCTTGGTAGAGGCAACAAAGCAAAAGCGAGGCAGGATTGACATCTGCTCAACAGAGACGGATTCCCTGCGCTGACACAGTTCACAGTTACACGAGAAGCAATCTGAGCGGTCCGTCGACCGGAGACGTGTTTCCCAAGAGGTCGTTTAGCGAGTGAACAGCAGTGTGCGCGACTTTCAGGAGTGTGCCTGGAAAGTGCCAGAATCACCAGGAGCATCTGTGCAAAAGCTGCTGCCTCTGTGACCGCATTGAGGCACGTTCCCGTGTCTGCGAGTATATAGACGGCTCTTTCGCGTTCACTCCGAGGGAAACGGTCCGCTATTGCTTCTGTGCGTACAGACGCGATTCCCTTGTCTCTTGCGAACACAGGGAACTCTGTGCATCCAAATCTACGGGCTAAGGACGCGTCTGCATATGTTTTGGTGAACAATCGAGTGTGCGTGTTCTGACAGCTGCCTCTATGCAGACGTCTCCACAGAGCCACTTCTGAATGCCCCGCAGCCCAGGACTGAATGGATACACTAACAAGTGCACCGGTGTGAGCAACCACATATGCAGAAGGACGTCTTTCATCTCACAGAAGCGCGAACGTCTTGGCGTTCAAGCACATGGCAGAAACAAGGTGTGAACAGATGAGCTGCTGCTATTTTCTCCGTTCGGCATGCTTCGTTGTAGCTCTCTTGCCGGTCGCCGGCTTAACGGCTTGCTTTGCGCGACTAGCTCTGGGGAGAGAAGGAGATAGCGCCGGAAACCTCGCCTTTTGCCTTCTTCGGCGCTGGAACCTGGTTGCTGCGCCTTCTCTTTGTCCATGTGCACACACACGATTCCTCAGCGAAAACCATGCAGAAACCTTTCCACGAGCACCCAGGGATGTGCACCCAGCACCACGTGCACGCACACGCAGCTAGAGAAAAGCACCTACCTTTTCACACACTGATGCCTAAGCAAACGCGTGGCCACACACACGCACACATCCGCAAGCGCGCCTACTCCCATCTATTGAGGGAAAGACGGACGAGCAACGTCCTGACAGGCTTGAGGGGAAAAACGTCCGTTGACGGTTGGCGTACTGCACGCCCGCCTACGGGGCTGCAGGGGAATCCACATTTGGAAGGTACCTGAAGATGTGTGCCTGTTCTTGGAGCTCCGCTAGTAGGGTAGCAAAGACACTCGTAGGCAGTACTGAATGCTGCTCCGTGCTACTTCTCCTCCGCTGGCAAATGCTTCACAGTCGCCCTAGGAAAGACGTTTAACAATCGATCTCCAAGAGGAACGAAACACATGATGCCATAAGGCGAAAGAATAGCAGGGCATCTCTTCACAGGCTTGTCCCTGATCTATAGCTGAGGGCAAACACTTGTGTGCTTGTGGGAGAGCCTGTGTCTTTCCTGGAAGCGTTTGGGAGTTTTGCTCAGACGCGTGTTTCCTCAAGTTCAAGAATCAAGATCTAGGATACCTGCAGACAGGTGCCTGTTTGTGTGGAGACAGTCTGTTTGAAACTGTGTTCCTCAGCGCCCGCTCTTTCTCCCCGTCGCTCCACACGCCTGGGAGTCCCTTTCTTTCTCTCCACAAGCACGTGTGTTGACTTCGTCGCACATGTGCATCTGCACAAGCGTTGAGCTCAGCAGAGCGTGTCTCTTGACACTTGATGTGCGTTGGCTGTGTCTGCGTGCTCCAGTGAAGAGAGAAACGGGAAATCATCTTGGTAGAGGCAACAAAGCAAAAGCGAGGCAGGATTGACATCTGCTCAACAGAGACGGATTCCCTGCGCTGACACAGTTCACAGTTACACGAGAAGCAATCTGAGCGGTCCGTCGACCGGAGACGTGTTTCCCAAGAGGTCGTTTAGCGAGTGAACAGCAGTGTGCGCGACTTTCAGGAGTGTGCCTGGAAAGTGCCAGAATCACCAGGAGCATCTGTGCAAAAGCTGCTGCCTCTGTGACCGCATTGAGGCACGTTCGCGTGTCTGCGAGTATATAGACGGCTCTTTCGCGTTCACTCCGAGGGAAACGGTCCGCTATTGCTTCTGTGCGCACAGACGCGATTCCCTTGTCTCTTGCGAACACAGGGAACTCTGTGCATCCAAATCTACAGGCTAAGGACGCGTCTGCATATGTTTTGGTGAACAATCGAGTGTGCGTGTTCTGACAGCTGCCTCTATGCAGACGTCTCCACAGAGCCACTTCTGAATGCCCCGCAGCCCAGGACTGAATGGATACACTAACAAGTGCACCGGTGTGAGCAACCACATATGCAGAAGGACGTCTTTCATCTCACAGAAGCGCGAACGTCTTGGCGTTCAAGCACATGGCAGAAACAAGGTGTGAACAGATGAGCTGCTGCTATTTTCTCCGTTCGGCATGCTTCGTTGTAGCTCTCTTGCCGGTCGCCGGCTTAGCGGCTTGCTTTGCGCGACTAGCTCTGGGGAGAGGAGGAGATAGCGCCGGAAACCTCGCCTTTTGCCTTCTTCGGCGCTGGAACCTGGTTGCTGCGCCTTCTCTTTGTCCATGTGCACACACACGATTCCTCAGCGAAAACCATGCAGAAACCTTTCCACGAGCACCCAGGGATGTGCACCCAGCACCACGTGCACGCACACGCAGCTAGAGAAAAGCACCTACCTTTTCACACACTGATGCCTAAGCAAACGCGTGGCCACACACACGCACACATCCGCAAGCGCGCCTACTCCCATCTATTGAGGGAAAGACGGACGAGCAACGTCCTGACAGGCTTGAGGGGAAAAACGTCCGTTGATGGTTGGCGTACTGCACGCCCGCCTACGGGGCTGCAGGGGAATCCACATTTGGAAGGTACCTGAAGATGTGTGCCTGTTCTTGGAGCTCCGCTAGTAGGGTAGCAAAGACACTCGTAGGCAGTACTGAATGCTGCTCCGTGCTACTTCTCCTCCGCTGGCAAATGCTTCACAGTCGCCCGAGGAAAGACGTTTAACAATCGATCTCCAAGAGGAACGAAACACATGATGCCATAAGGCGAAAGAATAGCAGGGCATCTCTTCACAGGCTTGTCCCTGATCTATAGCTGAGGGCAAACACTTGTGTGCTTGTGGGAGAGCCTGTGTCTTTCCTGGAAGCGTTTGGGAGTTTTGCTCAGACGCGTGTTTCCTCAAGTTCAAGAATCAAGATCTAGGATACCTGCAGACAGGTGCCTGTTTGTGTGGAGACAGTCTGTTTGAAACTGTGTTCCTCAGCGCCCGCTCTTTCTCCCCGTCGCTCCACACGCCTGGGAGTCCCTTTCTTTCTCTCCACAAGCACGTGTGTTGACTTCGTCGCACATGTGCATCTGCACAAGCGTTGAGCTCAGCAGAGCGTGTCTCTTGACACTTGATGTGCGTTGGCTGTGTCTGCCTGCTCCAGTGAAGAGAGAAACGGGAAATCATCTTGGTAGAGGCAACAAAGCAAAAGCGAGGCAGGATTGACATCTGCTCAACAGAGACGGATTCCCTGCGCTGACACAGTTCACAGTTACACGAGAAGCAATCTGAGCGGTCCGTCGACCGGAGACGTGTTTCCCAAGAGGTCGTTTAGCGAGTGAACAGCAGTGTGCGCGACTTTCAGGAGTGTGCCTGGAAAGTGCCAGAATCACCAGGAGCATCTGTGCAAAAGCTGCTGCCTCTGTGACCGCATTGAGGCACGTTCGCGTGTCTGCGAGTATATAGACGGCTCTTTCGCGTTCACTCCGAGGGAAACGGTCCGCTATTGCTTCTGTGCGCACAGACGCGATTCCCTTGTCTCTTGCGAACACAGGGAACTCTGTGCATCCAAATCTACAGGCTAAGGACGCGTCTGCATATGTTTTGGTGAACAATCGAGTGTGCGTGTTCTGACAGCTGCCTCTATGCAGACGTCTCCACAGAGCCACTTCTGAATGCCCCGCAGCCCAGGACTGAATGGATACACTAACAAGTGCACCGGTGTGAGCAACCACATATGCAGAAGGACGTCTTTCATCTCACAGAAGCGCGAACGTCTTGGCGTTCAAGCACATGGCAGAAACAAGGTGTGAACAGATGAGCTGCTGCTATTTTCTCCGTTCGGCATGCTTCGTTGTAGCTCTCTTGCCGGTCGCCGGCTTAGCGGCTTGCTTTGCGCGACTAGCTCTGGGGAGAGGAGGAGATAGCGCCGGAAACCTCGCCTTTTGCCTTCTTCGGCGCTGGAACCTGGTTGCTGCGCCTTCTCTTTGTCCATGTGCACACACACGATTCCTCAGCGAAAACCATGCAGAAACCTTTCCACGAGCACCCAGGGATGTGCACCCAGCACCACGTGCACGCACACGCAGCTAGAGAAAAGCACCTACCTTTTCACACACTGATGCCTAAGCAAACGCGTGGCCACACACACGCACACATCCGCAAGCGCGCCTACTCCCATCTATTGAGGGAAAGACGGACGAGCAACGTCCTGACAGGCTTGAGGGGAAAAACGTCCGTTGATGGTTGGCGTACTGCACGCCCGCCTACGGGGCTGCAGGGGAATCCACATTTGGAAGGTACCTGAAGATGTGTGCCTGTTCTTGGAGCTCCGCTAGTAGGGTAGCAAAGACACTCGTAGGCAGTACTGAATGCTGCTCCGTGCTACTTCTCCTCCGCTGGCAAATGCTTCACAGTCGCCCGAGGAAAGACGTTTAACAATCGATCTCCAAGAGGAACGAAACACATGATGCCATAAGGCGAAAGAATAGCAGGGCATCTCTTCACAGGCTTGTCCCTGATCTATAGCTGAGGGCAAACACTTGTGTGCTTGTGGGAGAGCCTGTGTCTTTCCTGGAAGCGTTTGGGAGTTTTGCTCAGACGCGTGTTTCCTCAAGTTCAAGAATCAAGATCTAGGATACCTGCAGACAGGTGCCTGTTTGTGTGGAGACAGTCTGTTTGAAACTGTGTTCCTCAGCGCCCGCTCTTTCTCCCCGTCGCTCCACACGCCTGGGAGTCCCTTTCTTTCTCTCCACAAGCACGTGTGTTGACTTCGTCGCACATGTGCATCTGCACAAGCGTTGAGCTCAGCAGAGCGTGTCTCTTGACACTTGATGTGCGTTGGCTGTGTCTGCCTGCTCCAGTGAAGAGAGAAACGGGAAATCATCTTGGTAGAGGCAACAAAGCAAAAGCGAGGCAGGATTGACATCTGCTCAACAGAGACGGATTCCCTGCGCTGACACAGTTCACAGTTACACGAGAAGCAATCTGAGCGGTCCGTCGACCGGAGACGTGTTTCCCAAGAGGTCGTTTAGCGAGTGAACAGCAGTGTGCGCGACTTTCAGGAGTGTGCCTGGAAAGTGCCAGAATCACCAGGAGCATCTGTGCAAAAGCTGCTGCCTCTGTGACCGCATTGAGGCACGTTCGCGTGTCTGCGAGTATATAGACGGCTCTTTCGCGTTCACTCCGAGGGAAACGGTCCGCTATTGCTTCTGTGCGCACAGACGCGATTCCCTTGTCTCTTGCGAACACAGGGAACTCTGTGCATCCAAATCTACAGGCTAAGGACGCGTCTGCATATGTTTTGGTGAACAATCGAGTGTGCGTGTTCTGACAGCTGCCTCTATGCAGACGTCTCCACAGAGCCACTTCTGAATGCCCCGCAGCCCAGGACTGAATGGATACACTAACAAGTGCACCGGTGTGAGCAACCACATATGCAGAAGGACGTCTTTCATCTCACAGAAGCGCGAACGTCTTGGCGTTCAAGCACATGGCAGAAACAAGGTGTGAACAGATGAGCTGCTGCTATTTTCTCCGTTCGGCATGCTTCGTTGTAGCTCTCTTGCCGGTCGCCGGCTTAGCGGCTTGCTTTGCGCGACTAGCTCTGGGGAGAGAAGGAGATAGCGCCGGAAACCTCGCCTTTTGCCTTCTTCGGCGCTGGAACCTGGTTGCTGCGCCTTCTCTTTGTCCATGTGCACACACACGATTCCTCAGCGAAAACCATGCAGAAACCTTTCCACGAGCACCCAGGGATGTGCACCCAGCACCACGTGCACGCACACGCAGCTAGAGAAAAGCACCTACCTTTTCACACACTGATGCCTAAGCAAACGCGTGGCCACACACACGCACACATCCGCAAGCGCGCCTACTCCCATCTATTGAGGGAAAGACGGACGAGCAACGTCCTGACAGGCTTGAGGGGAAAAACGTCCGTTGACGGTTGGCGTACTGCACGCCCGCCTACGGGGCTGCAGGGGAATCCACATTTGGAAGGTACCTGAAGATGTGTGCCTGTTCTTGGAGCTCCGCTAGTAGGGTAGCAAAGACACTCGTAGGCAGTACTGAATGCTGCTCCGTGCTACTTCTCCTCCGCTGGCAAATGCTTCACAGTCGCCCGAGGAAAGACGTTTAACAATCGATCTCCAAGAGGAACGAAACACATGATGCCATAAGGCGAAAGAATAGCAGGGCATCTCTTCACAGGCTTGTCCCTGATCTATAGCTGAGGGCAAACACTTGTGTGCTTGTGGGAGAGCCTGTGTCTTTCCTGGAAGCGTTTGGGAGTTTTGCTCAGACGCGTGTTTCCTCAAGTTCAAGAATCAAGATCTAGGATACCTGCAGACAGGTGCCTGTTTGTGTGGAGACAGTCTGTTTGAAACTGTGTTCCTCAGCGCCCGCTCTTTCTCCCCGTCGCTCCACACGCCTGGGAGTCCCTTTCTTTCTCTCCACAAGCACGTGTGTTGACTTCGTCGCACATGTGCATCTGCACAAGCGTTGAGCTCAGCAGAGCGTGTCTCTTGACACTTGATGTGCGTTGGCTGTGTCTGCCTGCTCCAGTGAAGAGAGAAACGGGAAATCATCTTGGTAGAGGAAACAAAGCAAAAGCGAGGCAGGATTGACATCTGCTCAACAGAGACGGATTCCCTGCGCTGACACAGTTCACAGTTACACGAGAAGCAATCTGAGCGGTCCGTCGACCGGAGACGTGTTTCCCAAGAGGTCGTTTAGCGAGTGAACAGCAGTGTGCGCGACTTTCAGGAGTGTGCCTGGAAAGTGCCAGAATCACCAGGAGCATCTGTGCAAAAGCTGCTGCCTCTGTGACCGCATTGAGGCACGTTCGCGTGTCTGCGAGTATATAGACGGCTCTTTCGCGTTCACTCCGAGGGAAACGGTCCGCTATTGCTTCTGTGCGCACAGACGCGATTCCCTTGTCTCTTGCGAACACAGGGAACTCTGTGCATCCAAATCTACAGGCTAAGGACGCGTCTGCATATGTTTTGGTGAACAATCGAGTGTGCGTGTTCTGACAGCTGCCTCTATGCAGACGTCTCCACAGAGCCACTTCTGAATGCCCCGCAGCCCAGGACTGAATGGATACACTAACAAGTGCACCGGTGTGAGCAACCACATATGCAGAAGGACGTCTTTCATCTCACAGAAGCGCGAACGTCTTGGCGTTCAAGCACATGGCAGAAACAAGGTGTGAACAGATGAGCTGCTGCTATTTTCTCCGTTCGGCATGCTTCGTTGTAGCTCTCTTGCCGGTCGCCGGCTTAGCGGCTTGCTTTGCGCGACTAGCTCTGGGGAGAGAAGGAGATAGCGCCGGAAACCTCGCCTTTTGCCTTCTTCGGCGCTGGAACCTGGTTGCTGCGCCTTCTCTTTGTCCATGTGCACACACACGATTCCTCAGCGAAAACCATGCAGAAACCTTTCCACGAGCACCCAGGGATGTGCACCCAGCACCACGTGCACGCACACGCAGCTAGAGAAAAGCACCTACCTTTTCACACACTGATGCCTAAGCAAACGCGTGGCCACACACACGCACACATCCGCAAGCGCGCCTACTCCCATCTATTGAGGGAAAGACGGACGAGCAACGTCCTGACAGGCTTGAGGGGAAAAACGTCCGTTGACGGTTGGCGTACTGCACGCCCGCCTACGGGGCTGCAGGGGAATCCACATTTGGAAGGTACCTGAAGATGTGTGCCTGTTCTTGGAGCTCCGCTAGTAGGGTAGCAAAGACACTCGTAGGCAGTACTGAATGCTGCTCCGTGCTACTTCTCCTCCGCTGGCAAATGCTTCACAGTCGCCCGAGGAAAGACGTTTAACAATCGATCTCCAAGAGGAACGAAACACATGATGCCATAAGGCGAAAGAATAGCAGGGCATCTCTTCACAGGCTTGTCCCTGATCTATAGCTGAGGGCAAACACTTGTGTGCTTGTGGGAGAGCCTGTGTCTTTCCTGGAAGCGTTTGGGAGTTTTGCTCAGACGCGTGTTTCCTCAAGTTCAAGAATCAAGATCTAGGATACCTGCAGACAGGTGCCTGTTTGTGTGGAGACAGTCTGTTTGAAACTGTGTTCCTCAGCGCCCGCTCTTTCTCCCCGTCGCTCCACACGCCTGGGAGTCCCTTTCTTTCTCTCCACAAGCACGTGTGTTGACTTCGTCGCACATGTGCATCTGCACAAGCGTTGAGCTCAGCAGAGCGTGTCTCTTGACACTTGATGTGCGTTGGCTGTGTCTGTGTGCTCCAGTGAAGAGAGAAACGGGAAATCATCTTGGTAGAGGCAACAAAGCAAAAGCGAGGCAGGATTGACATCTGCTCAACAGAGACGGATTCCCTGCGCTGACACAGTTCACAGTTACACGAGAAGCAATCTGAGCGGTCCGTCGACCGGAGACGTGTTTCCCAAGAGGTCGTTTAGCGAGTGAACAGCAGTGTGCGCGACTTTCAGGAGTGTGCCTGGAAAGTGCCAGAATCACCAGGAGCATCTGTGCAAAAGCTGCTGCCTCTGTGACCGCATTGAGGCACGTTCCCGTGTCTGCGAGTATATAGACGGCTCTTTCGCGTTCACTCCGAGGGAAACGGTCCGCTATTGCTTCTGTGCGCACAGACGCGATTCCCTTGTCTCTTGCGAACACAGGGAACTCTGTGCATCCAAATCTACAGGCTAAGGATGCGTCTGCATATGTTTTGGTGAACAATCGAGTGTGCGTGTTCTGACAGCTGCCTCTATGCAGACGTCTCCACAGAGCCACTTCTGAATGCCCCGCAGCCCAGGACTGAATGGATACACTAACAAGTGCACCGGTGTGAGCAACCACATATGCAGAAGGACGTCTTTCATCTCACAGAAGCGCGAACGTCTTGGCGTTCAAGCACATGGCAGAAACAAGGTGTGAACAGATGAGCTGCTGCTATTTTCTCCGTTCGGCATGCTTCGTTGTAGCTCTCTTGCCGGTCGCCGGCTTAGCGGCTTGCTTTGCGCGACTAGCTCTGGGGAGAGAAGGAGATAGCGCCGGAAACCTCGCCTTTTGCCTTCTTCGGCGCTGGAACCTGGTTGCTGCGCCTTCTCTTTGTCCATGTGCACACACACGATTCCTCAGCGAAAACCATGCAGAAACCTTTCCACGAGCACCCAGGGATGTGCACCCAGCACCACGTGCACGCACACGCAGCTAGAGAAAAGCACCTACCTTTTCACACACTGATGCCTAAGCAAACGCGTGGCCACACACACGCACACATCCGCAAGCGCGCCTACTCCCATCTATTGAGGGAAAGACGGACGAGCAACGTCCTGACAGGCTTGAGGGGAAAAACGTCCGTTGACGGTTGGCGTACTGCACGCCCGCCTACGGGGCTGCAGGGGAATCCACATTTGGAAGGTACCTGAAGATGTGTGCCTGTTCTTGGAGCTCCGCTAGTAGGGTAGCAAAGACACTCGTAGGCAGTACTGAATGCTGCTCCGTGCTACTTCTCCTCCGCTGGCAAATGCTTCACAGTCGCCCGAGGAAAGACGTTTAACAATCGATCTCCAAGAGGAACGAAACACATGATGCCATAAGGCGAAAGAATAGCAGGGCATCTCTTCACAGGCTTGTCCCTGATCTATAGCTGAGGGCAAACACTTGTGTGCTTGTGGGAGAGCCTGTGTCTTTCCTGGAAGCGTTTGGGAGTTTTGCTCAGACGCGTGTTTCCTCAAGTTCAAGAATCAAGATCTAGGATACCTGCAGACAGGTGCCTGTTTGTGTGGAGACAGTCTGTTTGAAACTGTGTTCCTCAGCGCCCGCTCTTTCTCCCCGTCGCTCCACACGCCTGGGAGTCCCTTTCTTTCTCTCCACAAGCACGTGTGTTGACTTCGTCGCACATGTGCATCTGCACAAGCGTTGAGCTCAGCAGAGCGTGTCTCTTGACACTTGATGTGCGTTGGCTGTGTCTGCCTGCTCCAGTGAAGAGAGAAACGGGAAATCATCTTGGTAGAGGAAACAAAGCAAAAGCGAGGCAGGATTGACATCTGCTCAACAGAGACGGATTCCCTGCGCTGACACAGTTCACAGTTACACGAGAAGCAATCTGAGCGGTCCGTCGACCGGAGACGTGTTTCCCAAGAGGTCGTTTAGCGAGTGAACAGCAGTGTGCGCGACTTTCAGGAGTGTGCCTGGAAAGTGCCAGAATCACCAGGAGCATCTGTGCAAAAGCTGCTGCCTCTGTGACCGCATTGAGGCACGTTCGCGTGTCTGCGAGTATATAGACGGCTCTTTCGCGTTCACTCCGAGGGAAACGGTCCGCTATTGCTTCTGTGCGCACAGACGCGATTCCCTTGTCTCTTGCGAACACAGGGAACTCTGTGCATCCAAATCTACAGGCTAAGGACGCGTCTGCATATGTTTTGGTGAACAATCGAGTGTGCGTGTTCTGACAGCTGCCTCTATGCAGACGTCTCCACAGAGCCACTTCTGAATGCCCCGCAGCCCAGGACTGAATGGATACACTAACAAGTGCACTGGTGTGAGCAACCACATATGCAGAAGGACGTCTTTCATCTCACAGAAGCGCGAACGTCTTGGCGTTCAAGCACATGGCAGAAACAAGGTGTGAACAGATGAGCTGCTGCTATTTTCTCCGTTCGGCATGCTTCGTTGTAGCTCTCTTGCCGGTCGCCGGCTTAGCGGCTTGCTTTGCGCGACTAGCTCTGGGGAGAGAAGGAGATAGCGCCGGAAACCTCGCCTTTTGCCTTCTTCGGCGCTGGAACCTGGTTGCTGCGCCTTCTCTTTGTCCATGTGCACACACACGATTCCTCAGCGAAAACCATGCAGAAACCTTTCCACGAGCACCCAGGGATGTGCACCCAGCACCACGTGCACGCACACGCAGCTAGAGAAAAGCACCTACCTTTTCACACACTGATGCCTAAGCAAACGCGTGGCCACACACACGCACACATCCGCAAGCGCGCCTACTCCCATCTATTGAGGGAAAGACGGACGAGCAACGTCCTGACAGGCTTGAGGGGAAAAACGTCCGTTGACGGTTGGCGTACTGCACGCCCGCCTACGGGGCTGCAGGGGAATCCACATTTGGAAGGTACCTGAAGATGTGTGCCTGTTCTTGGAGCTCCGCTAGTAGGGTAGCAAAGACACTCGTAGGCAGTACTGAATGCTGCTCCGTGCTACTTCTCCTCCGCTGGCAAATGCTTCACAGTCGCCCGAGGAAAGACGTTTAACAATCGATCTCCAAGAGGAACGAAACACATGATGCCATAAGGCGAAAGAATAGCAGGGCATCTCTTCACAGGCTTGTCCCTGATCTATAGCTGAGGGCAAACACTTGTGTGCTTGTGGGAGAGCCTGTGTCTTTCCTGGAAGCGTTTGGGAGTTTTGCTCAGACGCGTGTTTCCTCAAGTTCAAGAATCAAGATCTAGGATACCTGCAGACAGGTGCCTGTTTGTGTGGAGACAGTCTGTTTGAAACTGTGTTCCTCAGCGCCCGCTCTTTCTCCCCGTCGCTCCACACGCCTGGGAGTCCCTTTCTTTCTCTCCACAAGCACGTGTGTTGACTTCGTCGCACATGTGCATCTGCACAAGCGTTGAGCTCAGCAGAGCGTGTCTCTTGACACTTGATGTGCGTTGGCTGTGTCTGCCTGCTCCAGTGAAGAGAGAAACGGGAAATCATCTTGGTAGAGGCAACAAAGCAAAAGCGAGGCAGGATTGACATCTGCTCAACAGAGACGGATTCCCTGCGCTGACACAGTTCACAGTTACACGAGAAGCAATCTGAGCGGTCCGTCGACCGGAGACGTGTTTCCCAAGAGGTCGTTTAGCGAGTGAACAGCAGTGTGCGCGACTTTCAGGAGTGTGCCTGGAAAGTGCCAGAATCACCAGGAGCATCTGTGCAAAAGCTGCTGCCTCTGTGACCGCATTGAGGCACGTTCGCGTGTCTGCGAGTATATAGACGGCTCTTTCGCGTTCACTCCGAGGGAAACGGTCCGCTATTGCTTCTGTGCGCACAGACGCGATTCCCTTGTCTCTTGCGAACACAGGGAACTCTGTGCATCCAAATCTACAGGCTAAGGACGCGTCTGCATATGTTTTGGTGAACAATCGAGTGTGCGTGTTCTGACAGCTGCCTCTATGCAGACGTCTCCACAGAGCCACTTCTGAATGCCCCGCAGCCCAGGACTGAATGGATACACTAACAAGTGCACCGGTGTGAGCAACCACATATGCAGAAGGACGTCTTTCATCTCACAGAAGCGCGAACGTCTTGGCGTTCAAGCACATGGCAGAAACAAGGTGTGAACAGATGAGCTGCTGCTATTTTCTCCGTTCGGCATGCTTCGTTGTAGCTCTCTTGCCGGTCGCCGGCTTAGCGGCTTGCTTTGCGCGACTAGCTCTGGGGAGAGAAGGAGATAGCGCCGGAAACCTCGCCTTTTGCCTTCTTCGGCGCTGGAACCTGGTTGCTGCGCCTTCTCTTTGTCCATGTGCACACACACGATTCCTCAGCGAAAACCATGCAGAAACCTTTCCACGAGCACCCAGGGATGTGCACCCAGCACCACGTGCACGCACACGCAGCTAGAGAAAAGCACCTACCTTTTCACACACTGATGCCTAAGCAAACGCGTGGCCACACACACGCACACATCCGCAAGCGCGCCTACTCCCATCTATTGAGGGAAAGACGGACGAGCAACGTCCTGACAGGCTTGAGGGGAAAAACGTCCGTTGACGGTTGGCGTACTGCACGCCCGCCTACGGGGCTGCAGGGGAATCCACATTTGGAAGGTACCTGAAGATGTGTGCCTGTTCTTGGAGCTCCGCTAGTAGGGTAGCAAAGACACTCGTAGGCAGTACTGAATGCTGCTCCGTGCTACTTCTCCTCCGCTGGCAAATGCTTCACAGTCGCCCGAGGAAAGACGTTTAACAATCGATCTCCAAGAGGAACGAAACACATGATGCCATAAGGCGAAAGAATAGCAGGGCATCTCTTCACAGGCTTGTCCCTGATCTATAGCTGAGGGCAAACACTTGTGTGCTTGTGGGAGAGCCTGTGTCTTTCCTGGAAGCGTTTGGGAGTTTTGCTCAGACGCGTGTTTCCTCAAGTTCAAGAATCAAGATCTAGGATACCTGCAGACAGGTGCCTGTTTGTGTGGAGACAGTCTGTTTGAAACTGTGTTCCTCAGCGCCCGCTCTTTCTCCCCGTCGCTCCACACGCCTGGGAGTCCCTTTCTTTCTCTCCACAAGCACGTGTGTTGACTTCGTCGCACATGTGCATCTGCACAAGCGTTGAGCTCAGCAGAGCGTGTCTCTTGACACTTGATGTGCGTTGGCTGTGTCTGCCTGCTCCAGTGAAGAGAGAAACGGGAAATCATCTTGGTAGAGGCAACAAAGCAAAAGCGAGGCAGGATTGACATCTGCTCAACAGAGACGGATTCCCTGCGCTGACACAGTTCACAGTTACACGAGAAGCAATCTGAGCGGTCCGTCGACCGGAGACGTGTTTCCCAAGAGGTCGTTTAGCGAGTGAACAGCAGTGTGCGCGACTTTCAGGAGTGTGCCTGGAAAGTGCCAGAATCACCAGGAGCATCTGTGCAAAAGCTGCTGCCTCTGTGACCGCATTGAGGCACGTTCCCGTGTCTGCGAGTATATAGACGGCTCTTTCGCGTTCACTCCGAGGGAAACGGTCCGCTATTGCTTCTGTGCGCACAGACGCGATTCCCTTGTCTCTTGCGAACACAGGGAACTCTGTGCATCCAAATCTACAGGCTAAGGACGCGTCTGCATATGTTTTGGTGAACAATCGAGTGTGCGTGTTCTGACAGCTGCCTCTATGCAGACGTCTCCACAGAGCCACTTCTGAATGCCCCGCAGCCCAGGACTGAATGGATACACTAACAAGTGCACCGGTGTGAGCAACCACATATGCAGAAGGACGTCTTTCATCTCACAGAAGCGCGAACGTCTTGGCGTTCAAGCACATGGCAGAAACAAGGTGTGAACAGATGAGCTGCTGCTATTTTCTCCGTTCGGCATGCTTCGTTGTAGCTCTCTTGCCGGTCGCCGGCTTAGCGGCTTGCTTTGCGCGACTAGCTCTGGGGAGAGAAGGAGATAGCGCCGGAAACCTCGCCTTTTGCCTTCTTCGGCGCTGGAACCTGGTTGCTGCGCCTTCTCTTTGTCCATGTGCACACACACGATTCCTCAGCGAAAACCATGCAGAAACCTTTCCACGAGCACCCAGGGATGTGCACCCAGCACCACGTGCACGCACACGCAGCTAGAGAAAAGCACCTACCTTTTCACACACTGATGCCTAAGCAAACGCGTGGCCACACACACGCACACATCCGCAAGCGCGCCTACTCCCATCTATTGAGGGAAAGACGGACGAGCAACGTCCTGACAGGCTTGAGGGGAAAAACGTCCGTTGACGGTTGGCGTACTGCACGCCCGCCTACGGGGCTGCAGGGGAATCCACATTTGGAAGGTACCTGAAGATGTGTGCCTGTTCTTGGAGCTCCGCTAGTAGGGTAGCAAAGACACTCGTAGGCAGTACTGAATGCTGCTCCGTGCTACTTCTCCTCCGCTGGCAAATGCTTCACAGTCGCCCTAGGAAAGACGTTTAACAATCGATCTCCAAGAGGAACGAAACACATGATGCCATAAGGCGAAAGAATAGCAGGGCATCTCTTCACAGGCTTGTCCCTGATCTATAGCTGAGGGCAAACACTTGTGTGCTTGTGGGAGAGCCTGTGTCTTTCCTGGAAGCGTTTGGGAGTTTTGCTCAGACGCGTGTTTCCTCAAGTTCAAGAATCAAGATCTAGGATACCTGCAGACAGGTGCCTGTTTGTGTGGAGACAGTCTGTTTGAAACTGTGTTCCTCAGCGCCCGCTCTTTCTCCCCGTCGCTCCACACGCCTGGGAGTCCCTTTCTTTCTCTCCACAAGCACGTGTGTTGACTTCGTCGCACATGTGCATCTGCACAAGCGTTGAGCTCAGCAGAGCGTGTCTCTTGACACTTGATGTGCGTTGGCTGTGTCTGCCTGCTCCAGTGAAGAGAGAAACGGGAAATCATCTTGGTAGAGGCAACAAAGCAAAAGCGAGGCAGGATTGACATCTGCTCAACAGAGACGGATTCCCTGCGCTGACACAGTTCACAGTTACACGAGAAGCAATCTGAGCGGTCCGTCGACCGGAGACGTGTTTCCCAAGAGGTCGTTTAGCGAGTGAACAGCAGTGTGCGCGACTTTCAGGAGTGTGCCTGGAAAGTGCCAGAATCACCAGGAGCATCTGTGCAAAAGCTGCTGCCTCTGTGACCGCATTGAGGCACGTTCGCGTGTCTGCGAGTATATAGACGGCTCTTTCGCGTTCACTCCGAGGGAAACGGTCCGCTATTGCTTCTGTGCGCACAGACGCGATTCCCTTGTCTCTTGCGAACACAGGGAACTCTGTGCATCCAAATCTACAGGCTAAGGACGCGTCTGCATATGTTTTGGTGAACAATCGAGTGTGCGTGTTCTGACAGCTGCCTCTATGCAGACGTCTCCACAGAGCCACTTCTGAATGCCCCGCAGCCCAGGACTGAATGGATACACCAACAAGTGCACCGGTGTGAGCAACCACATATGCAGAAGGACGTCTTTCATCTCACAGAAGCGCGAACGTCTTGGCGTTCAAGCACATGGCAGAAACAAGGTGTGAACAGATGAGCTGCTGCTATTTTCTCCGTTCGGCATGCTTCGTTGTAGCTCTCTTGCCGGTCGCCGGCTTAGCGGCTTGCTTTGCGCGACTAGCTCTGGGGAGAGAAGGAGATAGCGCCGGAAACCTCGCCTTTTGCCTTCTTCGGCGCTGGAACCTGGTTGCTGCGCCTTCTCTTTGTCCATGTGCACACACACGATTCCTCAGCGAAAACCATGCAGAAACCTTTCCACGAGCACCCAGGGATGTGCACCCAGCACCACGTGCACGCACACGCAGCTAGAGAAAAGCACCTACCTTTTCACACACTGATGCCTAAGCAAACGCGTGGCCACACACACGCACACATCCGCAAGCGCGCCTACTCCCATCTATTGAGGGAAAGACGGACGAGCAACGTCCTGACAGGCTTGAGGGGAAAAACGTCCGTTGACGGTTGGCGTACTGCACGCCCGCCTACGGGGCTGCAGGGGAATCCACATTTGGAAGGTACCTGAAGATGTGTGCCTGTTCTTGGAGCTCCGCTAGTAGGGTAGCAAAGACACTCGTAGGCAGTACTGAATGCTGCTCCGTGCTACTTCTCCTCCGCTGGCAAATGCTTCACAGTCGCCCGAGGAAAGACGTTTAACAATCGATCTCCAAGAGGAACGAAACACATGATGCCATAAGGCGAAAGAATAGCAGGGCATCTCTTCACAGGCTTGTCCCTGATCTATAGCTGAGGGCAAACACTTGTGTGCTTGTGGGAGAGCCTGTGTCTTTCCTGGAAGCGTTTGGGAGTTTTGCTCAGACGCGTGTTTCCTCAAGTTCAAGAATCAAGATCTAGGATACCTGCAGACAGGTGCCTGTTTGTGTGGAGACAGTCTGTTTGAAACTGTGTTCCTCAGCGCCCGCTCTTTCTCCCCGTCGCTCCACACGCCTGGGAGTCCCTTTCTTTCTCTCCACAAGCACGTGTGTTGACTTCGTCGCACATGTGCATCTGCACAAGCGTTGAGCTCAGCAGAGCGTGTCTCTTGACACTTGATGTGCGTTGGCTGTGTCTGCCTGCTCCACTGAAGAGAGAAACGGGAAATCATCTTGGTAGAGGCAACAAAGCAAAAGCGAGGCAGGATTGACATCTGCTCAACAGAGACGGATTCCCTGCGCTGACACAGTTCACAGTTACACGAGAAGCAATCTGAGCGGTCCGTCGACCGGAGACGTGTTTCCCAAGAGGTCGTTTAGCGAGTGAACAGCAGTGTGCGCGACTTTCAGGAGTGTGCCTGGAAAGTGCCAGAATCACCAGGAGCATCTGTGCAAAAGCTGCTGCCTCTGTGACCGCATTGAGGCACGTTCGCGTGTCTGCGAGTATATAGACGGCTCTTTCGCGTTCACTCCGAGGGAAACGGTCCGCTATTGCTTCTGTGCGCACAGACGCGATTCCCTTGTCTCTTGCGAACACAGGGAACTCTGTGCATCCAAATCTACAGGCTAAGGACGCGTCTGCATATGTTTTGGTGAACAATCGAGTGTGCGTGTTCTGACAGCTGCCTCTATGCAGACGTCTCCACAGAGCCACTTCTGAATGCCCCGCAGCCCAGGACTGAATGGATACACTAACAAGTGCACCGGTGTGAGCAACCACATATGCAGAAGGACGTCTTTCATCTCACAGAAGCGCGAACGTCTTGGCGTTCAAGCACATGGCAGAAACAAGGTGTGAACAGATGAGCTGCTGCTATTTTCTCCGTTCGGCATGCTTCGTTGTAGCTCTCTTGCCGGTCGCCGGCTTAGCGGCTTGCTTTGCGCGACTAGCTCTGGGGAGAGAAGGAGATAGCGCCGGAAACCTCGCCTTTTGCCTTCTTCGGCGCTGGAACCTGGTTGCTGCGCCTTCTCTTTGTCCATGTGCACACACACGATTCCTCAGCGAAAACCATGCAGAAACCTTTCCACGAGCACCCAGGGA
This sequence comes from Patagioenas fasciata, assembly GCF_037038585.1. Classification (NCBI taxonomy): domain Eukaryota; kingdom Metazoa; phylum Chordata; class Aves; order Columbiformes; family Columbidae; genus Patagioenas; species Patagioenas fasciata. Next base: position 725,676 of record NW_027288655.1, on the reverse strand, counting down.
TGTGCACCCAGCACCACGTGCACGCACACGCAGCTAGAGAAAAGCACCTACCTTTTCACACACTGATGCCTAAGCAAACGCGTGGCCACACACACGCACACATCCGCAAGCGCGCCTACTCCCATCTATTGAGGGAAAGACGGACGAGCAACGTCCTGACAGTCTTGAGGGGAAAAACGTCCGTTGACGGTTGGCGTACTGCACGCCCGCCTACGGGGCTGCAGGGGAATCCACATTTGGAAGGTACCTGAAGATGTGTGCCTGTTCTTGGAGCTCCGCTAGTAGGGTAGCAAAGACACTCGTAGGCAGTACTGAATGCTGCTCCGTGCTACTTCTCCTCCGCTGGCAAATGCTTCACAGTCGCCCTAGGAAAGACGTTTAACAATCGATCTCCAAGAGGAACGAAACACATGATGCCATAAGGCGAAAGAATAGCAGGGCATCTCTTCACAGGCTTGTCCCTGATCTATAGCTGAGGGCAAACACTTGTGTGCTTGTGGGAGAGCCTGTGTCTTTCCTGGAAGCGTTTGGGAGTTTTGCTCAGACGCGTGTTTCCTCAAGTTCAAGAATCAAGATCTAGGATACCTGCAGACAGGTGCCTGTTTGTGTGGAGACAGTCTGTTTGAAACTGTGTTCCTCAGCGCCCGCTCTTTCTCCCCGTCGCTCCACACGCCTGGGAGTCCCTTTCTTTCTCTCCACAAGCACGTGTGTTGACTTCGTCGCACATGTGCATCTGCACAAGCGTTGAGCTCAGCAGAGCGTGTCTCTTGACACTTGATGTGCGTTGGCTGTGTCTGCCTGCTCCAGTGAAGAGAGAAACGGGAAATCATCTTGGTAGAGGCAACAAAGCAAAAGCGAGGCAGGATTGACATCTGCTCAACAGAGACGGATTCCCTGCGCTGACACAGTTCACAGTTACACGAGAAGCAATCTGAGCGGTCCGTCGACCGGAGACGTGTTTCCCAAGAGGTCGTTTAGCGAGTGAACAGCAGTGTGCGCGACTTTCAGGAGTGTGCCTGGAAAGTGCCAGAATCACCAGGAGCATCTGTGCAAAAGCTGCTGCCTCTGTGACCGCATTGAGGCACGTTCGCGTGTCTGCGAGTATATAGACGGCTCTTTCGCGTTCACTCCGAGGGAAACGGTCCGCTATTGCTTCTGTGCGCACAGACGCGATTCCCTTGTCTCTTGCGAACACAGGGAACTCTGTGCATCCAAATCTACAGGCTAAGGACGCGTCTGCATATGTTTTGGTGAACAATCGAGTGTGCGTGTTCTGACAGCTGCCTCTATGCAGACGTCTCCACAGAGCCACTTCTGAATGCCCCGCAGCCCAGGACTGAATGGATACACCAACAAGTGCACCGGTGTGAGCAACCACATATGCAGAAGGACGTCTTTCATCTCACAGAAGCGCGAACGTCTTGGCGTTCAAGCACATGGCAGAAACAAGGTGTGAACAGATGAGCTGCTGCTATTTTCTCCGTTCGGCATGCTTCGTTGTAGCTCTCTTGCCGGTCGCCGGCTTAGCGGCTTGCTTTGCGCGACTAGCTCTGGGGAGAGAAGGAGATAGCGCCGGAAACCTCGCCTTTTGCCTTCTTCGGCGCTGGAACCTGGTTGCTGCGCCTTCTCTTTGTCCATGTGCACACACACGATTCCTCAGCGAAAACCATGCAGAAACCTTTCCACGAGCACCCAGGGATGTGCACCCAGCACCACGTGCACGCACACGCAGCTAGAGAAAAGCACCTACCTTTTCACACACTGATGCCTAAGCAAACGCGTGGCCACACACACGCACACATCCGCAAGCGCGCCTACTCCCATCTATTGAGGGAAAGACGGACGAGCAACGTCCTGACAGGCTTGAGGGGAAAAACGTCCGTTGACGGTTGGCGTACTGCACGCCCGCCTACGGGGCTGCAGGGGAATCCACATTTGGAAGGTACCTGAAGATGTGTGCCTGTTCTTGGAGCTCCGCTAGTAGGGTAGCAAAGACACTCGTAGGCAGTACTGAATGCTGCTCCGTGCTACTTCTCCTCCGCTGGCAAATGCTTCACAGTCGCCCGAGGAAAGACGTTTAACAATCGATCTCCAAGAGGAACGAAACACATGATGCCATAAGGCGAAAGAATAGCAGGGCATCTCTTCACAGGCTTGTCCCTGATCTATAGCTGAGGGCAAACACTTGTGTGCTTGTGGGAGAGCCTGTGTCTTTCCTGGAAGCGTTTGGGAGTTTTGCTCAGACGCGTGTTTCCTCAAGTTCAAGAATCAAGATCTAGGATACCTGCAGACAGGTGCCTGTTTGTGTGGAGACAGTCTGTTTGAAACTGTGTTCCTCAGCGCCCGCTCTTTCTCCCCGTCGCTCCACACGCCTGGGAGTCCCTTTCTTTCTCTCCACAAGCACGTGTGTTGACTTCGTCGCACATGTGCATCTGCACAAGCGTTGAGCTCAGCAGAGCGTGTCTCTTGACACTTGATGTGCGTTGGCTGTGTCTGCCTGCTCCACTGAAGAGAGAAACGGGAAATCATCTTGGTAGAGGCAACAAAGCAAAAGCGAGGCAGGATTGACATCTGCTCAACAGAGACGGATTCCCTGCGCTGACACAGTTCACAGTTACACGAGAAGCAATCTGAGCGGTCCGTCGACCGGAGACGTGTTTCCCAAGAGGTCGTTTAGCGAGTGAACAGCAGTGTGCGCGACTTTCAGGAGTGTGCCTGGAAAGTGCCAGAATCACCAGGAGCATCTGTGCAAAAGCTGCTGCCTCTGTGACCGCATTGAGGCACGTTCGCGTGTCTGCGAGTATATAGACGGCTCTTTCGCGTTCACTCCGAGGGAAACGGTCCGCTATTGCTTCTGTGCGCACAGACGCGATTCCCTTGTCTCTTGCGAACACAGGGAACTCTGTGCATCCAAATCTACAGGCTAAGGACGCGTCTGCATATGTTTTGGTGAACAATCGAGTGTGCGTGTTCTGACAGCTGCCTCTATGCAGACGTCTCCACAGAGCCACTTCTGAATGCCCCGCAGCCCAGGACTGAATGGATACACTAACAAGTGCACCGGTGTGAGCAACCACATATGCAGAAGGACGTCTTTCATCTCACAGAAGCGCGAACGTCTTGGCGTTCAAGCACATGGCAGAAACAAGGTGTGAACAGATGAGCTGCTGCTATTTTCTCCGTTCGGCATGCTTCGTTGTAGCTCTCTTGCCGGTCGCCGGCTTAGCGGCTTGCTTTGCGCGACTAGCTCTGGGGAGAGAAGGAGATAGCGCCGGAAACCTCGCCTTTTGCCTTCTTCGGCGCTGGAACCTGGTTGCTGCGCCTTCTCTTTGTCCATGTGCACACACACGATTCCTCAGCGAAAACCATGCAGAAACCTTTCCACGAGCACCCAGGGATGTGCACCCAGCACCACGTGCACGCACACGCAGCTAGAGAAAAGCACCTACCTTTTCACACACTGATGCCTAAGCAAACGCGTGGCCACACACACGCACACATCCGCAAGCGCGCCTACTCCCATCTATTGAGGGAAAGACGGACGAGCAACGTCCTGACAGGCTTGAGGGGAAAAACGTCCGTTGACGGTTGGCGTACTGCACGCCCGCCTACGGGGCTGCAGGGGAATCCACATTTGGAAGGTACCTGAAGATGTGTGCCTGTTCTTGGAGCTCCGCTAGTAGGGTAGCAAAGACACTCGTAGGCAGTACTGAATGCTGCTCCGTGCTACTTCTCCTCCGCTGGCAAATGCTTCACAGTCGCCCGAGGAAAGACGTTTAACAATCGATCTCCAAGAGGAACGAAACACATGATGCCATAAGGCGAAAGAATAGCAGGGCATCTCTTCACAGGCTTGTCCCTGATCTATAGCTGAGGGCAAACACTTGTGTGCTTGTGGGAGAGCCTGTGTCTTTCCTGGAAGCGTTTGGGAGTTTTGCTCAGACGCGTGTTTCCTCAAGTTCAAGAATCAAGATCTAGGATACCTGCAGACAGGTGCCTGTTTGTGTGGAGACAGTCTGTTTGAAACTGTGTTCCTCAGCGCCCGCTCTTTCTCCCCGTCGCTCCACACGCCTGGGAGTCCCTTTCTTTCTCTCCACAAGCACGTGTGTTGACTTCGTCGCACATGTGCATCTGCACAAGCGTTGAGCTCAGCAGAGCGTGTCTCTTGACACTTGATGTGCGTTGGCTGTGTCTGCCTGCTCCAGTGAAGAGAGAAACGGGAAATCATCTTGGTAGAGGCAACAAAGCAAAAGCGAGGCAGGATTGACATCTGCTCAACAGAGACGGATTCCCTGCGCTGACACAGTTCACAGTTACACGAGAAGCAATCTGAGCGGTCCGTCGACCGGAGACGTGTTTCCCAAGAGGTCGTTTAGCGAGTGAACAGCAGTGTGCGCGACTTTCAGGAGTGTGCCTGGAAAGTGCCAGAATCACCAGGAGCATCTGTGCAAAAGCTGCTGCCTCTGTGACCGCATTGAGGCACGTTCGCGTGTCTGCGAGTATATAGACGGCTCTTTCGCGTTCACTCCGAGGGAAACGGTCCGCTATTGCTTCTGTGCGCACAGACGCGATTCCCTTGTCTCTTGCGAACACAGGGAACTCTGTGCATCCAAATCTACAGGCTAAGGACGCGTCTGCATATGTTTTGGTGAACAATCGAGTGTGCGTGTTCTGACAGCTGCCTCTATGCAGACGTCTCCACAGAGCCACTTCTGAATGCCCCGCAGCCCAGGACTGAATGGATACACTAACAAGTGCACCGGTGTGAGCAACCACATATGCAGAAGGACGTCTTTCATCTCACAGAAGCGCGAACGTCTTGGCGTTCAAGCACATGGCAGAAACAAGGTGTGAACAGATGAGCTGCTGCTATTTTCTCCGTTCGGCATGCTTCGTTGTAGCTCTCTTGCCGGTCGCCGGCTTAGCGGCTTGCTTTGCGCGACTAGCTCTGGGGAGAGAAGGAGATAGCGCCGGAAACCTCGCCTTTTGCCTTCTTCGGCGCTGGAACCTGGTTGCTGCGCCTTCTCTTTGTCCATGTGCACACACACGATTCCTCAGCGAAAACCATGCAGAAACCTTTCCACGAGCACCCAGGGATGTGCACCCAGCACCACGTGCACGCACACGCAGCTAGAGAAAAGCACCTACCTTTTCACACACTGATGCCTAAGCAAACGCGTGGCCACACACACGCACACATCCGCAAGCGCGCCTACTCCCATCTATTGAGGGAAAGACGGACGAGCAACGTCCTGACAGGCTTGAGGGGAAAAACGTCCGTTGACGGTTGGCGTACTGCACGCCCGCCTACGGGGCTGCAGGGGAATCCACATTTGGAAGGTACCTGAAGATGTGTGCCTGTTCTTGGAGCTCCGCTAGTAGGGTAGCAAAGACACTCGTAGGCAGTACTGAATGCTGCTCCGTGCTACTTCTCCTCCGCTGGCAAATGCTTCACAGTCGCCCGAGGAAAGACGTTTAACAATCGATCTCCAAGAGGAACGAAACACATGATGCCATAAGGCGAAAGAATAGCAGGGCATCTCTTCACAGGCTTGTCCCTGATCTATAGCTGAGGGCAAACACTTGTGTGCTTGTGGGAGAGCCTGTGTCTTTCCTGGAAGCGTTTGGGAGTTTTGCTCAGACGCGTGTTTCCTCAAGTTCAAGAATCAAGATCTAGGATACCTGCAGACAGGTGCCTGTTTGTGTGGAGACAGTCTGTTTGAAACTGTGTTCCTCAGCGCCCGCTCTTTCTCCCCGTCGCTCCACACGCCTGGGAGTCCCTTTCTTTCTCTCCACAAGCACGTGTGTTGACTTCGTCGCACATGTGCATCTGCACAAGCGTTGAGCTCAGCAGAGCGTGTCTCTTGACACTTGATGTGCGTTGGCTGTGTCTGCCTGCTCCAGTGAAGAGAGAAACGGGAAATCATCTTGGTAGAGGCAACAAAGCAAAAGCGAGGCAGGATTGACATCTGCTCAACAGAGACGGATTCCCTGCGCTGACACAGTTCACAGTTACACGAGAAGCAATCTGAGCGGTCCGTCGACCGGAGACGTGTTTCCCAAGAGGTCGTTTAGCGAGTGAACAGCAGTGTGCGCGACTTTCAGGAGTGTGCCTGGAAAGTGCCAGAATCACCAGGAGCATCTGTGCAAAAGCTGCTGCCTCTGTGACCGCATTGAGGCACGTTCGCGTGTCTGCGAGTATATAGACGGCTCTTTCGCGTTCACTCCGAGGGAAACGGTCCGCTATTGCTTCTGTGCGCACAGACGCGATTCCCTTGTCTCTTGCGAACACAGGGAACTCTGTGCACCCAAATCTACAGGCTAAGGACGCGTCTGCATATGTTTTGGTGAACAATCGAGTGTGCGTGTTCTGACAGCTGCCTCTATGCAGACGTCTCCACAGAGCCACTTCTGAATGCCCCGCAGCCCAGGACTGAATGGATACACTAACAAGTGCACCGGTGTGAGCAACCACATATGCAGAAGGACGTCTTTCATCTCACAGAAGCGCGAACGTCTTGGCGTTCAAGCACATGGCAGAAACAAGGTGTGAACAGATGAGCTGCTGCTATTTTCTCCGTTCGGCATGCTTCGTTGTAGCTCTCTTGCCGGTCGCCGGCTTAGCGGCTTGCTTTGCGCGACTAGCTCTGGGGAGAGAAGGAGATAGCGCCGGAAACCTCGCCTTTTGCCTTCTTTGGCGCTGGAACCTGGTTGCTGCGCCTTCTCTTTGTCCATGTGCACACACACGATTCCTCAGCGAAAACCATGCAGAAACCTTTCCACGAGCACCCAGGGATGTGCACCCAGCACCACGTGCACGCACACGCAGCTAGAGAAAAGCACCTACCTTTTCACACACTGATGCCTAAGCAAACGCGTGGCCACACACACGCACACATCCGCAAGCGCGCCTACTCCCATCTATTGAGGGAAAGACGGACGAGCTCTTTGGTTGCTCTTCACAGGCTTGTCCCTGATCTATAGCTGAGGGCAAACACTTGTGTGCTTGTGGGAGAGCCTGTGTCTTTCCTGGAAGCGTTTGGGAGTTTTGCTCAGACGCGTGTTTCCTCAAGTTCAAGAATCAAGATCTAGGATACCTGCAGACAGGTGCCTGTTTGTGTGGAGACAGTCTGTTTGAAACTGTGTTCCTCAGCGCCCGCTCTTTCTCCCCGTCGCTCCACACGCCTGGGAGTCCCTTTCTTTCTCTCCACAAGCACGTGTGTTGACTTCGTCGCACATGTGCATCTGCACAAGCGTTGAGCTCAGCAGAGCGTGTCTCTTGACACTTGATGTGCGTTGGCTGTGTCTGCCTGCTCCAGTGAAGAGAGAAACGGGAAATCATCTTGGTAGAGGCAACAAAGCAAAAGCGAGGCAGGATTGACATCTGCTCAACAGAGACGGATTCCCTGCGCTGACACAGTTCACAGTTACACGAGAAGCAATCTGAGCGGTCCGTCGACCGGAGACGTGTTTCCCAAGAGGTCGTTTAGCGAGTGAACAGCAGTGTGCGCGACTTTCAGGAGTGTGCCTGGAAAGTGCCAGAATCACCAGGAGCATCTGTGCAAAAGCTGCTGCCTCTGTGACCGCATTGAGGCACGTTCGCGTGTCTGCGAGTATATAGACGGCTCTTTCGCGTTCACTCCGAGGGAAACGGTCCGCTATTGCTTCTGTGCGCACAGACGCGATTCCCTTGTCTCTTGCGAACACAGGGAACTCTGTGCATCCAAATCTACAGGCTAAGGACGCGTCTGCATATGTTTTGGTGAACAATCGAGTGTGCGTGTTCTGACAGCTGCCTCTATGCAGACGTCTCCACAGAGCCACTTCTGAATGCCCCGCAGCCCAGGACTGAATGGATACACTAACAAGTGCACCGGTGTGAGCAACCACATATGCAGAAGGACGTCTTTCATCTCACAGAAGCGCGAACGTCTTGGCGTTCAAGCACATGGCAGAAACAAGGTGTGAACAGATGAGCTGCTGCTATTTTCTCCGTTCGGCATGCTTCGTTGTAGCTCTCTTGCCGGTCGCCGGCTTAGCGGCTTGCTTTGCGCGACTAGCTCTGGGGAGAGAAGGAGATAGCGCCGGAAACCTCGCCTTTTGCCTTCTTCGGCGCTGGAACCTGGTTGCTGCGCCTTCTCTTTGTCCATGTGCACACACACGATTCCTCAGCGAAAACCATGCAGAAACCTTTCCACGAGCACCCAGGGATGTGCACCCAGCACCACGTGCACGCACACGCAGCTAGAGAAAAGCACCTACCTTTTCACACACTGATGCCTAAGCAAACGCGTGGCCACACACACGCACACATCCGCAAGCGCGCCTACTCCCATCTATTGAGGGAAAGACGGACGAGCTCTTTGGTTGCTCTTCACAGGCTTGTCCCTGATCTATAGCTGAGGGCAAACACTTGTGTGCTTGTGGGAGAGCCTGTGTCTTTCCTGGAAGCGTTTGGGAGTTTTGCTCAGACGCGTGTTTCCTCAAGTTCAAGAATCAAGATCTAGGATACCTGCAGACAGGTGCCTGTTTGTGTGGAGACAGTCTGTTTGAAACTGTGTTCCTCAGCGCCCGCTCTTTCTCCCCGTCGCTCCACACGCCTGGGAGTCCCTTTCTTTCTCTCCACAAGCACGTGTGTTGACTTCGTCGCACATGTGCATCTGCACAAGCGTTGAGCTCAGCAGAGCGTGTCTCTTGACACTTGATGTGCGTTGGCTGTGTCTGCCTGCTCCAGTGAAGAGAGAAACGGGAAATCATCTTGGTAGAGGCAACAAAGCAAAAGCGAGGCAGGATTGACATCTGCTCAACAGAGACGGATTCCCTGCGCTGACACAGTTCACAGTTACACGAGAAGCAATCTGAGCGGTCCGTCGACCGGAGACGTGTTTCCCAAGAGGTCGTTTAGCGAGTGAACAGCAGTGTGCGCGACTTTCAGGAGTGTGCCTGGAAAGTGCCAGAATCACCAGGAGCATCTGTGCAAAAGCTGCTGCCTCTGTGACCGCATTGAGGCACGTTCGCGTGTCTGCGAGTATATAGACGGCTCTTTCGCGTTCACTCCGAGGGAAACGGTCCGCTATTGCTTCTGTGCGCACAGACGCGATTCCCTTGTCTCTTGCGAACACAGGGAACTCTGTGCATCCAAATCTACAGGCTAAGGACGCGTCTGCATATGTTTTGGTGAACAATCGAGTGTGCGTGTTCTGACAGCTGCCTCTATGCAGACGTCTCCACAGAGCCACTTCTGAATGCCCCGCAGCCCAGGACTGAATGGATACACTAACAAGTGCACCGGTGTGAGCAACCACATATGCAGAAGGACGTCTTTCATCTCACAGAAGCGCGAACGTCTTGGCGTTCAAGCACGTGGCAGAAACAAGGTGTGAACAGATGAGCTGCTGCTATTTTCTCCGTTCGGCATGCTTCGTTGTAGCTCTCTTGCCGGTCGCCGGCTTAGCGGCTTGCTTTGCGCGACTAGCTCTGGGGAGAGAAGGAGATAGCGCCGGAAACCTCGCCTTTTGCCTTCTTCGGCGCTGGAACCTGGTTGCTGCGCCTTCTCTTTGTCCATGTGCACACACACGATTCCTCAGCGAAAACCATGCAGAAACCTTTCCACGAGCACCCAGGGATGTGCACCCAGCACCACGTGCACGCACACGCAGCTAGAGAAAAGCACCTATCTTTTCACACACTGATGCCTAAGCAAACGCGTGGCCACACACACGCACACATCCGCAAGCGCGCCTACTCCCATCTATTGAGGGAAAGACGGACGAGCAACGTCCTGACAGGCTTGAGGGGAAAAACGTCCGTTGACGGTTGGCGTACTGCACGCCCGCCTACGGGGCTGCAGGGGAATCCACATTTGGAAGGTACCTGAAGATGTGTGCCTGTTCTTGGAGCTCCGCTAGTAGGGTAGCAAAGACACTCGTAGGCAGTACTGAATGCTGCTCCGTGCTACTTCTCCTCCGCTGGCAAATGCTTCACAGTCGCCCTAGGAAAGACGTTTAACAATCGATCTCCAAGAGGAACGAAACACATGATGCCATAAGGCGAAAGAATAGCAGGGCATCTCTTCACAGGCTTGTCCCTGATCTATAGCTGAGGGCAAACACTTGTGTGCTTGTGGGAGAGCCTGTGTCTTTCCTGGAAGCGTTTGGGAGTTTTGCTCAGACGCGTGTTTCCTCAAGTTCAAGAATCAAGATCTAGGATACCTGCAGACAGGTGCCTGTTTGTGTGGAGACAGTCTGTTTGAAACTGTGTTCCTCAGCGCCCGCTCTTTCTCCCCGTCGCTCCACACGCCTGGGAGTCCCTTTCTTTCTCTCCACAAGCACGTGTGTTGACTTCGTCGCACATGTGCATCTGCACAAGCGTTGAGCTCAGCAGAGCGTGTCTCTTGACACTTGATGTGCGTTGGCTGTGTCTGCCTGCTCCAGTGAAGAGAGAAACGGGAAATCATCTTGGTAGAGGCAACAAAGCAAAAGCGAGGCAGGATTGACATCTGCTCAACAGAGACGGATTCCCTGCGCTGACACAGTTCACAGTTACACGAGAAGCAATCTGAGCGGTCCGTCGACCGGAGACGTGTTTCCCAAGAGGTCGTTTAGCGAGTGAACAGCAGTGTGCGCGACTTTCAGGAGTGTGCCTGGAAAGTGCCAGAATCACCAGGAGCATCTGTGCAAAAGCTGCTGCCTCTGTGACCGCATTGAGGCACGTTCGCGTGTCTGCGAGTATATAGACGGCTCTTTCGCGTTCACTCCGAGGGAAACGGTCCGCTATTGCTTCTGTGCGCACAGACGCGATTCCCTTGTCTCTTGCGAACACAGGGAACTCTGTGCATCCAAATCTACAGGCTAAGGACGCGTCTGCATATGTTTTGGTGAACAATCGAGTGTGCGTGTTCTGACAGCTGCCTCTATGCAGACGTCTCCACAGAGCCACTTCTGAATGCCCCGCAGCCCAGGACTGAATGGATACACTAACAAGTGCACCGGTGTGAGCAACCACATATGCAGAAGGACGTCTTTCATCTCACAGAAGCGCGAACGTCTTGGCGTTCAAGCACGTGGCAGAAACAAGGTGTGAACAGATGAGCTGCTGCTATTTTCTCCGTTCGGCATGCTTCGTTGTAGCTCTCTTGCCGGTCGCCGGCTTAGCGGCTTGCTTTGCGCGACTAGCTCTGGGGAGAGAAGGAGATAGCGCCGGAAACCTCGCCTTTTGCCTTCTTCGGCGCTGGAACCTGGTTGCTGCGCCTTCTCTTTGTCCATGTGCACACACACGATTCCTCAGCGAAAACCATGCAGAAACCTTTCCACGAGCACCCAGGGATGTGCACCCAGCACCACGTGCACGCACACGCAGCTAGAGAAAAGCACCTACCTTTTCACACACTGATGCCTAAGCAAACGCGTGGCCACACACACGCACACATCCGCAAGCGCGCCTACTCCCATCTATTGAGGGAAAGACGGACGAGCAACGTCCTGACAGGCTTGAGGGGAAAAACGTCCGTTGACGGTTGGCGTACTGCACGCCCGCCTACGGGGCTGCAGGGGAATCCACATTTGGAAGGTACCTGAAGATGTGTGCCTGTTCTTGGAGCTCCGCTAGTAGGGTAGCAAAGACACTCGTAGGCAGTACTGAATGCTGCTCCGTGCTACTTCTCCTCCGCTGGCAAATGCTTCACAGTCGCCCGAGGAAAGACGTTTAACAATCGATCTCCAAGAGGAACGAAACACATGATGCCATAAGGCGAAAGAATAGCAGGGCATCTCTTCACAGGCTTGTCCCTGATCTATAGCTGAGGGCAAACACTTGTGTGCTTGTGGGAGAGCCTGTGTCTTTCCTGGAAGCGTTTGGGAGTTTTGCTCAGACGCGTGTTTCCTCAAGTTCAAGAATCAAGATCTAGGATACCTGCAGACAGGTGCCTGTTTGTGTGGAGACAGTCTGTTTGAAACTGTGTTCCTCAGCGCCCGCTCTTTCTCCCCGTCGCTCCACACGCCTGGGAGTCCCTTTCTTTCTCTCCACAAGCACGTGTGTTGACTTCGTCGCACATGTGCATCTGCACAAGCGTTGAGCTCAGCAGAGCGTGTCTCTTGACACTTGATGTGCGTTGGCTGTGTCTGCCTGCTCCAGTGAAGAGAGAAACGGGAAATCATCTTGGTAGAGGCAACAAAGCAAAAGCGAGGCAGGATTGACATCTGCTCAACAGAGACGGATTCCCTGCGCTGACACAGTTCACAGTTACACGAGAAGCAATCTGAGCGGTCCGTCGACCGGAGACGTGTTTCCCAAGAGGTCGTTTAGCGAGTGAACAGCAGTGTGCGCGACTTTCAGGAGTGTGCCTGGAAAGTGCCAGAATCACCAGGAGCATCTGTGCAAAAGCTGCTGCCTCTGTGACCGCATTGAGGCACGTTCCCGTGTCTGCGAGTATATAGACGGCTCTTTCGCGTTCACTCCGAGGGAAACGGTCCGCTATTGCTTCTGTGCGCACAGACGCGATTCCCTTGTCTCTTGCGAACACAGGGAACTCTGTGCATCCAAATCTACAGGCTAAGGACGCGTCTGCATATGTTTTGGTGAACAATCGAGTGTGCGTGTTCTGACAGCTGCCTCTATGCAGACGTCTCCACAGAGCCACTTCTGAATGCCCCGCAGCCCAGGACTGAATGGATACACTAACAAGTGCACCGGTGTGAGCAACCACATATGCAGAAGGACGTCTTTCATCTCACAGAAGCGCGAACGTCTTGGCGTTCAAGCACATGGCAGAAACAAGGTGTGAACAGATGAGCTGCTGCTATTTTCTCCGTTCGGCATGCTTCGTTGTAGCTCTCTTGCCGGTCGCCGGCTTAGCGGCTTGCTTTGCGCGACTAGCTCTGGGGAGAGAAGGAGATAGCGCCGGAAACCTCGCCTTTTGCCTTCTTCGGCGCTGGAACCTGGTTGCTGCGCCTTCTCTTTGTCCATGTGCACACACACGATTCCTCAGCGAAAACCATGCAGAAACCTTTCCACGAGCACCCAGGGATGTGCACCCAGCACCACGTGCACGCACACGCAGCTAGAGAAAAGCACCTACCTTTTCACACACTGATGCCTAAGCAAACGCGTGGCCACACACACGCACACATCCGCAAGCGCGCCTACTCCCATCTATTGAGGGAAAGACGGACGAGCTCTTTGGTTGCTCTTCACAGGCTTGTCCCTGATCTATAGCTGAGGGCAAACACTTGTGTGCTTGTGGGAGAGCCTGTGTCTTTCCTGGAAGCGTTTGGGAGTTTTGCTCAGACGCGTGTTTCCTCAAGTTCAAGAATCAAGATCTAGGATACCTGCAGACAGGTGCCTGTTTGTGTGGAGACAGTCTGTTTGAAACTGTGTTCCTCGGCGCCCGCTCTTTCTCCCCGTCGCTCCACACGCCTGGGAGTCCCTTTCTTTCTCTCCACAAGCACGTGTGTTGACTTCGTCGCACATGTGCATCTGCACAAGCGTTGAGCTCAGCAGAGCGTGTCTCTTGACACTTGATGTGCGTTGGCTGTGTCTGCCTGCTCCAGTGAAGAGAGAAACGGGAAATCATCTTGGTAGAGGCAACAAAGCAAAAGCGAGGCAGGATTGACATCTGCTCAACAGAGACGGATTCCCTGCGCTGACACAGTTCACAGTTACACGAGAAGCAATCTGAGCGGTCCGTCGACCGGAGACGTGTTTCCCAAGAGGTCGTTTAGCGAGTGAACAGCAGTGTGCGCGACTTTCAGGAGTGTGCCTGGAAAGTGCCAGAATCACCAGGAGCATCTGTGCAAAAGCTGCTGCCTCTGTGACCGCATTGAGGCACGTTCGCGTGTCTGCGAGTATATAGACGGCTCTTTCGCGTTCACTCCGAGGGAAACGGTCCGCTATTGCTTCTGTGCGCACAGACGCGATTCCCTTGTCTCTTGCGAACACAGGGAACTCTGTGCATCCAAATCTACAGGCTAAGGACGCGTCTGCATATGTTTTGGTGAACAATCGAGTGTGCGTGTTCTGACAGCTGCCTCTATGCAGACGTCTCCACAGAGCCACTTCTGAATGCCCCGCAGCCCAGGACTGAATGGATACACTAACAAGTGCACCGGTGTGAGCAACCACATATGCAGAAGGACGTCTTTCATCTCACAGAAGCGCGAACGTCTTGGCGTTCAAGCACATGGCAGAAACAAGGTGTGAACAGATGAGCTGCTGCTATTTTCTCCGTTCGGCATGCTTCGTTGTAGCTCTCTTGCCGGTCGCCGGCTTAGCGGCTTGCTTTGCGCGACTAGCTCTGGGGAGAGAAGGAGATAGCGCCGGAAACCTCGCCTTTTGCCTTCTTCGGCGCTGGAACCTGGTTGCTGCGCCTTCTCTTTGTCCATGTGCACACACACGATTCCTCAGCGAAAACCATGCAGAAACCTTTCCACGAGCACCCAGGGATGTGCACCCAGCACCACGTGCACGCACACGCAGCTAGAGAAAAGCACCTACCTTTTCACACACTGATGCCTAAGCAAACGCGTGGCCACACACACGCACACATCCGCAAGCGCGCCTACTCCCATCTATTGAGGGAAAGACGGACGAGCTCTTTGGTTGCTCTTCACAGGCTTGTCCCTGATCTATAGCTGAGGGCAAACACTTGTGTGCTTGTGGGAGAGCCTGTGTCTTTCCTGGAAGCGTTTGGGAGTTTTGCTCAGACGCGTGTTTCCTCAAGTTCAAGAATCAAGATCTAGGATACCTGCAGACAGGTGCCTGTTTGTGTGGAGACAGTCTGTTTGAAACTGTGTTCCTCAGCGCCCGCTCTTTCTCCCCGTCGCTCCACACGCCTGGGAGTCCCTTTCTTTCTCTCCACAAGCACGTGTGTTGACTTCGTCGCACATGTGCATCTGCACAAGCGTTGAGCTCAGCAGAGCGTGTCTCTTGACACTTGATGTGCGTTGGCTGTGTCTGCGTGCTCCAGTGAAGAGAGAAACGGGAAATCATCTTGGTAGAGGCAACAAAGCAAAAGCGAGGCAGGATTGACATCTGCTCAACAGAGACGGATTCCCTGCGCTGACACAGTTCACAGTTACACGAGAAGCAATCTGAGCGGTCCGTCGACCGGAGACGTGTTTCCCAAGAGGTCGTTTAGCGAGTGAACAGCAGTGTGCGCGACTTTCAGGAGTGTGCCTGGAAAGTGCCAGAATCACCAGGAGCATCTGTGCAAAAGCTGCTGCCTCTGTGACCGCATTGAGGCACGTTCGCGTGTCTGCGAGTATATAGACGGCTCTTTCGCGTTCACTCCGAGGGAAACGGTCCGCTATTGCTTCTGTGCGCACAGACGCGATTCCCTTGTCTCTTGCGAACACAGGGAACTCTGTGCATCCAAATCTACAGGCTAAGGACGCGTCTGCATATGTTTTGGTGAACAATCGAGTGTGCGTGTTCTGACAGCTGCCTCTATGCAGACGTCTCCACAGAGCCACTTCTGAATGCCCCGCAGCCCAGGACTGAATGGATACACTAACAAGTGCACCGGTGTGAGCAACCACATATGCAGAAGGACGTCTTTCATCTCACAGAAGCGCGAACGTCTTGGCGTTCAAGCACATGGCAGAAACAAGGTGTGAACAGATGAGCTGCTGCTATTTTCTCCGTTCGGCATGCTTCGTTGTAGCTCTCTTGCCGGTCGCCGGCTTAGCGGCTTGCTTTGCGCGACTAGCTCTGGGGAGAGAAGGAGATAGCGCCGGAAACCTCGCCTTTTGCCTTCTTCGGCGCTGGAACCTGGTTGCTGCGCCTTCTCTTTGTCCATGTGCACACACACGATTCCTCAGCGAAAACCATGCAGAAACCTTTCCACGAGCACCCAGGGATGTGCACCCAGCACCACGTGCACGCACACGCAGCTAGAGAAAAGCACCTACCTTTTCACACACTGATGCCTAAGCAAACGCGTGGCCACACACACGCACACATCCGCAAGCGCGCCTACTCCCATCTATTGAGGGAAAGACGGACGAGCTCTTTGGTTGCTCTTCACAGGCTTGTCCCTGATCTATAGCTGAGGGCAAACACTTGTGTGCTTGTGGGAGAGCCTGTGTCTTTCCTGGAAGCGTTTGGGAGTTTTGCTCAGACGCGTGTTTCCTCAAGTTCAAGAATCAAGATCTAGGATACCTGCAGACAGGTGCCTGTTTGTGTGGAGACAGTCTGTTTGAAACTGTGTTCCTCAGCGCCCGCTCTTTCTCCCCGTCGCTCCACACGCCTGGGAGTCCCTTTCTTTCTCTCCACAAGCACGTGTGTTGACTTCGTCGCACATGTGCATCTGCACAAGCGTTGAGCTCAGCAGAGCGTGTCTCTTGACACTTGATGTGCGTTGGCTGTGTCTGCCTGCTCCAGTGAAGAGAGAAACGGGAAATCATCTTGGTAGAGGCAACAAAGCAAAAGCGAGGCAGGATTGACATCTGCTCAACAGAGACGGATTCCCTGCGCTGACACAGTTCACAGTTACACGAGAAGCAATCTGAGCGGTCCGTCGACCGGAGACGTGTTTCCCAAGAGGTCGTTTAGCGAGTGAACAGCAGTGTGCGCGACTTTCAGGAGTGTGCCTGGAAAGTGCCAGAATCACCAGGAGCATCTGTGCAAAAGCTGCTGCCTCTGTGACCGCATTGAGGCACGTTCGCGTGTCTGCGAGTATATAGACGGCTCTTTCGCGTTCACTCCGAGGGAAACGGTCCGCTATTGCTTCTGTGCGCACAGACGCGATTCCCTTGTCTCTTGCGAACACAGGGAACTCTGTGCATCCAAATCTACAGGCTAAGGACGCGTCTGCATATGTTTTGGTGAACAATCGAGTGTGCGTGTTCTGACAGCTGCCTCTATGCAGACGTCTCCACAGAGCCACTTCTGAATGCCCCGCAGCCCAGGACTGAATGGATACACTAACAAGTGCACCGGTGTGAGCAACCACATATGCAGAAGGACGTCTTTCATCTCACAGAAGCGCGAACGTCTTGGCGTTCAAGCACATGGCAGAAACAAGGTGTGAACAGATGAGCTGCTGCTATTTTCTCCGTTCGGCATGCTTCGTTGTAGCTCTCTTGCCGGTCGCCGGCTTAGCGGCTTGCTTTGCGCGACTAGCTCTGGGGAGAGAAGGAGATAGCGCCGGAAACCTCGCCTTTTGCCTTCTTCGGCGCTGGAACCTGGTTGCTGCGCCTTCTCTTTGTCCATGTGCACACACACGATTCCTCAGCGAAAACCATGCAGAAACCTTTCCACGAGCACCCAGGGATGTGCACCCAGCACCACGTGCACGCACACGCAGCTAGAGAAAAGCACCTACCTTTTCACACACTGATGCCTAAGCAAACGCGTGGCCACACACACGCACACATCCGCAAGCGCGCCTACTCCCATCTATTGAGGGAAAGACGGACGAGCTCTTTGGTTGCTCTTCACAGGCTTGTCCCTGATCTATAGCTGAGGGCAAACACTTGTGTGCTTGTGGGAGAGCCTGTGTCTTTCCTGGAAGCGTTTGGGAGTTTTGCTCAGACGCGTGTTTCCTCAAGTTCAAGAATCAAGATCTAGGATACCTGCAGACAGGTGCCTGTTTGTGTGGAGACAGTCTGTTTGAAACTGTGTTCCTCAGCGCCCGCTCTTTCTCCCCGTCGCTCCACACGCCTGGGAGTCCCTTTCTTTCTCTCCACAAGCACGTGTGTTGACTTCGTCGCACATGTGCATCTGCACAAGCGTTGAGCTCAGCAGAGCGTGTCTCTTGACACTTGATGTGCGTTGGCTGTGTCTGCCTGCTCCAGTGAAGAGAGAAACGGGAAATCATCTTGGTAGAGGAAACAAAGCAAAAGCGAGGCAGGATTGACATCTGCTCAACAGAGACGGATTCCCTGCGCTGACACAGTTCACAGTTACACGAGAAGCAATCTGAGCGGTCCGTCGACCGGAGACGTGTTTCCCAAGAGGTCGTTTAGCGAGTGAACAGCAGTGTGCGCGACTTTCAGGAGTGTGCCTGGAAAGTGCCAGAATCACCAGGAGCATCTGTGCAAAAGCTGCTGCCTCTGTGACCGCATTGAGGCACGTTCGCGTGTCTGCGAGTATATAGACGGCTCTTTCGCGTTCACTCCGAGGGAAACGGTCCGCTATTGCTTCTGTGCGCACAGACGCGATTCCCTTGTCTCTTGCGAACACAGGGAACTCTGTGCATCCAAATCTACAGGCTAAGGACGCGTCTGCATATGTTTTGGTGAACAATCGAGTGTGCGTGTTCTGACAGCTGCCTCTATGCAGACGTCTCCACAGAGCCACTTCTGAATGCCCCGCAGCCCAGGACTGAATGGATACACTAACAAGTGCACCGGTGTGAGCAACCACATATGCAGAAGGACGTCTTTCATCTCACAGAAGCGCGAACGTCTTGGCGTTCAAGCACATGGCAGAAACAAGGTGTGAACAGATGAGCTGCTGCTATTTTCTCCGTTCGGCATGCTTCGTTGTAGCTCTCTTGCCGGTCGCCGGCTTAGCGGCTTGCTTTGCGCGACTAGCTCTGGGGAGAGAAGGAGATAGCGCCGGAAACCTCGCCTTTTGCCTTCTTCGGCGCTGGAACCTGGTTGCTGCGCCTTCTCTTTGTCCATGTGCACACACACGATTCCTCAGCGAAAACCATGCAGAAACCTTTCCACGAGCACCCAGGGATGTGCACCCAGCACCACGTGCACGCACACGCAGCTAGAGAAAAGCACCTACCTTTTCACACACTGATGCCTAAGCAAACGCGTGGCCACACACACGCACACATCCGCAAGCGCGCCTACTCCCATCTATTGAGGGAAAGACGGACGAGCTCTTTGGTTGCTCTTCACAGGCTTGTCCCTGATCTATAGCTGAGGGCAAACACTTGTGTGCTTGTGGGAGAGCCTGTGTCTTTCCTGGAAGCGTTTGGGAGTTTTGCTCAGACGCGTGTTTCCTCAAGTTCAAGAATCAAGATCTAGGATACCTGCAGACAGGTGCCTGTTTGTGTGGAGACAGTCTGTTTGAAACTGTGTTCCTCAGCGCCCGCTCTTTCTCCCCGTCGCTCCACACGCCTGGGAGTCCCTTTCTTTCTCTCCACAAGCACGTGTGTTGACTTCGTCGCACATGTGCATCTGCACAAGCGTTGAGCTCAGCAGAGCGTGTCTCTTGACACTTGATGTGCGTTGGCTGTGTCTGCCTGCTCCAGTGAAGAGAGAAACGGGAAATCATCTTGGTAGAGGCAACAAAGCAAAAGCGAGGCAGGATTGACATCTGCTCAACAGAGACGGATTCCCTGCGCTGACACAGTTCACAGTTACACGAGAAGCAATCTGAGCGGTCCGTCGACCGGAGACGTGTTTCCCAAGAGGTCGTTTAGCGAGTGAACAGCAGTGTGCGCGACTTTCAGGAGTGTGCCTGGAAAGTGCCAGAATCACCAGGAGCATCTGTGCAAAAGCTGCTGCCTCTGTGACCGCATTGAGGCACGTTCGCGTGTCTGCGAGTATATAGACGGCTCTTTCGCGTTCACTCCGACGGAAACGGTCCGCTATTGCTTCTGTGCGCACAGACGCGATTCCCTTGTCTCTTGCGAACACAGGGAACTCTGTGCATCCAAATCTACAGGCTAAGGACGCGTCTGCATATGTTTTGGTGAACAATCGAGTGTGCGTGTTCTGACAGCTGCCTCTATGCAGACGTCTCCACAGAGCCACTTCTGAATGCCCCGCAGCCCAGGACTGAATGGATACACTAACAAGTGCACCGGTGTGAGCAACCACATATGCAGAAGGACGTCTTTCATCTCACAGAAGCGCGAACGTCTTGGCGTTCAAGCACATGGCAGAAACAAGGTGTGAACAGATGAGCTGCTGCTATTTTCTCCGTTCGGCATGCTTCGTTGTAGCTCTCTTGCCGGTCGCCGGCTTAGCGGCTTGCTTTGCGCGACTAGCTCTGGGGAGAGAAGGAGATAGCGCCGGAAACCTCGCCTTTTGCCTTCTTCGGCGCTGGAACCTGGTTGCTGCGCCTTCTCTTTGTCCATGTGCACACACACGATTCCTCAGCGAAAACCATGCAGAAACCTTTCCACGAGCACCCAGGGATGTGCACCCAGCACCACGTGCACGCACACGCAGCTAGAGAAAAGCACCTACCTTTTCACACACTGATGCCTAAGCAAACGCGTGGCCACACACACGCACACATCCGCAAGCGCGCCTACTCCCATCTATTGAGGGAAAGACGGACGAGCTCTTTGGTTGCTCTTCACAGGCTTGTCCCTGATCTATAGCTGAGGGCAAACACTTGTGTGCTTGTGGGAGAGCCTGTGTCTTTCCTGGAAGCGTTTGGGAGTTTTGCTCAGACGCGTGTTTCCTCAAGTTCAAGAATCAAGATCTAGGATACCTGCAGACAGGTGCCTGTTTGTGTGGAGACAGTCTGTTTGAAACTGTGTTCCTCAGCGCCCGCTCTTTCTCCCCGTCGCTCCACACGCCTGGGAGTCCCTTTCTTTCTCTCCACAAGCACGTGTGTTGACTTCGTCGCACATGTGCATCTGCACAAGCGTTGAGCTCAGCAGAGCGTGTCTCTTGACACTTGATGTGCGTTGGCTGTGTCTGCCTGCTCCAGTGAAGAGAGAAACGGGAAATCATCTTGGTAGAGGCAACAAAGCAAAAGCGAGGCAGGATTGACATCTGCTCAACAGAGACGGATTCCCTGCGCTGACACAGTTCACAGTTACACGAGAAGCAATCTGAGCGGTCCGTCGACCGGAGACGTGTTTCCCAAGAGGTCGTTTAGCGAGTGAACAGCAGTGTGCGCGACTTTCAGGAGTGTGCCTGGAAAGTGCCAGAATCACCAGGAGCATCTGTGCAAAAGCTGCTGCCTCTGTGACCGCATTGAGGCACGTTCGCGTGTCTGCGAGTATATAGACGGCTCTTTCGCGTTCACTCCGAGGGAAACGGTCCGCTATTGCTTCTGTGCGCACAGACGCGATTCCCTTGTCTCTTGCGAACACAGGGAACTCTGTGCATCCAAATCTACAGGCTAAGGACGCGTCTGCATATGTTTTGGTGAACAATCGAGTGTGCGTGTTCTGACAGCTGCCTCTATGCAGACGTCTCCACAGAGCCACTTCTGAATGCCCCGCAGCCCAGGACTGAATGGATACACTAACAAGTGCACCGGTGTGAGCAACCACATATGCAGAAGGACGTCTTTCATCTCACAGAAGCGCGAACGTCTTGGCGTTCAAGCACATGGCAGAAACAAGGTGTGAACAGATGAGCTGCTGCTATTTTCTCCGTTCGGCATGCTTCGTTGTAGCTCTCTTGCCGGTCGCCGGCTTAGCGGCTTGCTTTGCGCGACTAGCTCTGGGGAGAGAAGGAGATAGCGCCGGAAACCTCGCCTTTTGCCTTCTTCGGCGCTGGAACCTGGTTGCTGCGCCTTCTCTTTGTCCATGTGCACACACACGATTCCTCAGCGAAAACCATGCAGAAACCTTTCCACGAGCACCCAGGGATGTGCACCCAGCACCACGTGCACGCACACGCAGCTAGAGAAAAGCACCTACCTTTTCACACACTGATGCCTAAGCAAACGCGTGGCCACACACACGCACACATCCGCAAGCGCGCCTACTCCCATCTATTGAGGGAAAGACGGACGAGCTCTTTGGTTGCTCTTCACAGGCTTGTCCCTGATCTATAGCTGAGGGCAAACACTTGTGTGCTTGTGGGAGAGCCTGTGTCTTTCCTGGAAGCGTTTGGGAGTTTTGCTCAGACGCGTGTTTCCTCAAGTTCAAGAATCAAGATCTAGGATACCTGCAGACAGGTGCCTGTTTGTGTGGAGACAGTCTGTTTGAAACTGTGTTCCTCAGCGCCCGCTCTTTCTCCCCGTCGCTCCACACGCCTGGGAGTCCCTTTCTTTCTCTCCACAAGCACGTGTGTTGACTTCGTCGCACATGTGCATCTGCACAAGCGTTGAGCTCAGCAGAGCGTGTCTCTTGACACTTGATGTGCGTTGGCTGTGTCTGCCTGCTCCAGTGAAGAGAGAAACGGGAAATCATCTTGGTAGAGGCAACAAAGCAAAAGCGAGGCAGGATTGACATCTGCTCAACAGAGACGGATTCCCTGCGCTGACACAGTTCACAGTTACACGAGAAGCAATCTGAGCGGTCCGTCGACCGGAGACGTGTTTCCCAAGAGGTCGTTTAGCGAGTGAACAGCAGTGTGCGCGACTTTCAGGAGTGTGCCTGGAAAGTGCCAGAATCACCAGGAGCATCTGTGCAAAAGCTGCTGCCTCTGTGACCGCATTGAGGCACGTTCGCGTGTCTGCGAGTATATAGACGGCTCTTTCGCGTTCACTCCGAGGGAAACGGTCCGCTATTGCTTCTGTGCGCACAGACGCGATTCCCTTGTCTCTTGCGAACACAGGGAACTCTGTGCATCCAAATCTACAGGCTAAGGACGCGTCTGCATATGTTTTGGTGAACAATCGAGTGTGCGTGTTCTGACAGCTGCCTCTATGCAGACGTCTCCACAGAGCCACTTCTGAATGCCCCGCAGCCCAGGACTGAATGGATACACTAACAAGTGCACCGGTGTGAGCAACCACATATGCAGAAGGACGTCTTTCATCTCACAGAAGCGCGAACGTCTTGGCGTTCAAGCACATGGCAGAAACAAGGTGTGAACAGATGAGCTGCTGCTATTTTCTCCGTTCGGCATGCTTCGTTGTAGCTCTCTTGCCGGTCGCCGGCTTAGCGGCTTGCTTTGCGCGACTAGCTCTGGGGAGAGAAGGAGATAGCGCCGGAAACCTCGCCTTTTGCCTTCTTCGGCGCTGGAACCTGGTTGCTGCGCCTTCTCTTTGTCCATGTGCACACACACGATTCCTCAGCGAAAACCATGCAGAAACCTTTCCACGAGCACCCAGGGATGTGCACCCAGCACCACGTGCACGCACACGCAGCTAGAGAAAAGCACCTATCTTTTCACACACTGATGCCTAAGCAAACGCGTGGCCACACACACGCACACATCCGCAAGCGCGCCTACTCCCATCTATTGAGGGAAAGACGGACGAGCAACGTCCTGACAGGCTTGAGGGGAAAAACGTCCGTTGACGGTTGGCGTACTGCACGCCCGCCTACGGGGCTGCAGGGGAATCCACATTTGGAAGGTACCTGAAGATGTGTGCCTGTTCTTGGAGCTCCGCTAGTAGGGTAGCAAAGACACTCGTAGGCAGTACTGAATGCTGCTCCGTGCTACTTCTCCTCCGCTGGCAAATGCTTCACAGTCGCCCTAGGAAAGACGTTTAACAATCGATCTCCAAGAGGAACGAAACACATGATGCCATAAGGCGAAAGAATAGCAGGGCATCTCTTCACAGGCTTGTCCCTGATCTATAGCTGAGGGCAAACACTTGTGTGCTTGTGGGAGAGCCTGTGTCTTTCCTGGAAGCGTTTGGGAGTTTTGCTCAGACGCGTGTTTCCTCAAGTTCAAGAATCAAGATCTAGGATACCTGCAGACAGGTGCCTGTTTGTGTGGAGACAGTCTGTTTGAAACTGTGTTCCTCAGCGCCCGCTCTTTCTCCCCGTCGCTCCACACGCCTGGGAGTCCCTTTCTTTCTCTCCACAAGCACGTGTGTTGACTTCGTCGCACATGTGCATCTGCACAAGCGTTGAGCTCAGCAGAGCGTGTCTCTTGACACTTGATGTGCGTTGGCTGTGTCTGCCTGCTCCAGTGAAGAGAGAAACGGGAAATCATCTTGGTAGAGGCAACAAAGCAAAAGCGAGGCAGGATTGACATCTGCTCAACAGAGACGGATTCCCTGCGCTGACACAGTTCACAGTTACACGAGAAGCAATCTGAGCGGTCCGTCGACCGGAGACGTGTTTCCCAAGAGGTCGTTTAGCGAGTGAACAGCAGTGTGCGCGACTTTCAGGAGTGTGCCTGGAAAGTGCCAGAATCACCAGGAGCATCTGTGCAAAAGCTGCTGCCTCTGTGACCGCATTGAGGCACGTTCGCGTGTCTGCGAGTATATAGACGGCTCTTTCGCGTTCACTCCGAGGGAAACGGTCCGCTATTGCTTCTGTGCGCACAGACGCGATTCCCTTGTCTCTTGCGAACACAGGGAACTCTGTGCATCCAAATCTACAGGCTAAGGACGCGTCTGCATATGTTTTGGTGAACAATCGAGTGTGCGTGTTCTGACAGCTGCCTCTATGCAGACGTCTCCACAGAGCCACTTCTGAATGCCCCGCAGCCCAGGACTGAATGGATACACTAACAAGTGCACCGGTGTGAGCAACCACATATGCAGAAGGACGTCTTTCATCTCACAGAAGCGCGAACGTCTTGGCGTTCAAGCACATGGCAGAAACAAGGTGTGAACAGATGAGCTGCTGCTATTTTCTCCGTTCGGCATGCTTCGTTGTAGCTCTCTTGCCGGTCGCCGGCTTAGCGGCTTGCTTTGCGCGACTAGCTCTGGGGAGAGAAGGAGATAGCGCCGGAAACCTCGCCTTTTGCCTTCTTCGGCGCTGGAACCTGGTTGCTGCGCCTTCTCTTTGTCCATGTGCACACACACGATTCCTCAGCGAAAACCATGCAGAAACCTTTCCACGAGCACCCAGGGATGTGCACCCAGCACCACGTGCACGCACACGCAGCTAGAGAAAAGCACCTACCTTTTCACACACTGATGCCTAAGCAAACGCGTGGCCACACACACGCACACATCCGCAAGCGCGCCTACTCCCATCTATTGAGGGAAAGACGGACGAGCTCTTTGGTTGCTCTTCACAGGCTTGTCCCTGATCTATAGCTGAGGGCAAACACTTGTGTGCTTGTGGGAGAGCCTGCGTCTTTCCTGGAAGCGTTTGGGAGTTTTGCTCAGACGCGTGTTTCCTCAAGTTCAAGAATCAAGATCTAGGATACCTGCAGACAGGTGCCTGTTTGTGTGGAGACAGTCTGTTTGAAACTGTGTTCCTCAGCGCCCGCTCTTTCTCCCCGTCGCTCCACACGCCTGGGAGTCCCTTTCTTTCTCTCCACAAGCACGTGTGTTGACTTCGTCGCACATGTGCATCTGCACAAGCGTTGAGCTCAGCAGAGCGTGTCTCTTGACACTTGATGTGCGTTGGCTGTGTCTGCCTGCTCCAGTGAAGAGAGAAACGGGAAATCATCTTGGTAGAGGCAACAAAGCAAAAGCGAGGCAGGATTGACATCTGCTCAACAGAGACGGATTCCCTGCGCTGACACAGTTCACAGTTACACGAGAAGCAATCTGAGCGGTCCTTCGACCGGAGACGTGTTTCCCAAGAGGTCGTTTAGCGAGTGAACAGCAGTGTGCGCGACTTTCAGGAGTGTGCCTGGAAAGTGCCAGAATCACCAGGAGCATCTGTGCAAAAGCTGCTGCCTCTGTGACCGCATTGAGGCACGTTCGCGTGTCTGCGAGTATATAGACGGCTCTTTCGCGTTCACTCCGAGGGAAACGGTCCGCTATTGCTTCTGTGCGCACAGACGCGATTCCCTTGTCTCTTGCGAACACAGGGAACTCTGTGCATCCAAATCTACAGGCTAAGGACGCGTCTGCATATGTTTTGGTGAACAATCGAGTGTGCGTGTTCTGACAGCTGCCTCTATGCAGACGTCTCCACAGAGCCACTTCTGAATGCCCCGCAGCCCAGGACTGAATGGATACACTAACAAGTGCACCGGTGTGAGCAACCACATATGCAGAAGGACGTCTTTCATCTCACAGAAGCGCGAACGTCTTGGCGTTCAAGCACATGGCAGAAACAAGGTGTGAACAGATGAGCTGCTGCTATTTTCTCCGTTCGGCATGCTTCGTTGTAGCTCTCTTGCCGGTCGCCGGCTTAGCGGCTTGCTTTGCGCGACTAGCTCTGGGGAGAGAAGGAGATAGCGCCGGAAACCTCGCCTTTTGCCTTCTTCGGCGCTGGAACCTGGTTGCTGCGCCTTCTCTTTGTCCATGTGCACACACACGATTCCTCAGCGAAAACCATGCAGAAACCTTTCCACGAGCACCCAGGGATGTGCACCCAGCACCACGTGCACGCACACGCAGCTAGAGAAAAGCACCTACCTTTTCACACACTGATGCCTAAGCAAACGCGTGGCCACACACACGCACACATCCGCAAGCGCGCCTACTCCCATCTATTGAGGGAAAGACGGACGAGCAACGTCCTGACAGGCTTGAGGGGAAAAACGTCCGTTGACGGTTGGCGTACTGCACGCCCGCCTACGGGGCTGCAGGGGAATCCACATTTGGAAGGTACCTGAAGATGTGTGCCTGTTCTTGGAGCTCCGCTAGTAGGGTAGCAAAGACACTCGTAGGCAGTACTGAATGCTGCTCCGTGCTACTTCTCCTCCGCTGGCAAATGCTTCACAGTCGCCCGAGGAAAGACGTTTAACAATCGATCTCCAAGAGGAACGAAACACATGATGCCATAAGGCGAAAGAATAGCAGGGCATCTCTTCACAGGCTTGTCCCTGATCTATAGCTGAGGGCAAACACTTGTGTGCTTGTGGGAGAGCCTGTGTCTTTCCTGGAAGCGTTCGGGAGTTTTGCTCAGGCGCGTGTTTCCTCAAGTTCAAGAATCAAGATCTAGGATACCTGCAGACAGGTGCCTGTTTGTGTGGAGACAGTCTGTTTGAAACTGTGTTCCTCAGCGCCCGCTCTTTCTCCCCGTCGCTCCACACGCCTGGGAGTCCCTTTCTTTCTCTCCACAAGCACGTGTGTTGACTTCGTCGCACATGTGCATCTGCACAAGCGTTGAGCTCAGCAGAGCGTGTCTCTTGACACTTGATGTGCGTTGGCTGTGTCTGCGTGCTCCAGTGAAGAGAGAAACGGGAAATCATCTTGGTAGAGGCAACAAAGCAAAAGCGAGGCAGGATCGACATCTGCTCAACAGAGACGGATTCCCTGCGCTGACACAGTTCACAGTTACACGAGAAGCAATCTGAGCGGTCCGTCGACCGGAGACGTGTTTCCCAAGAGGTCGTTTAGCGAGTGAACAGCAGTGTGCGCGACTTTCAGGAGTGTGCCTGGAAAGTGCCAGAATCACCAGGAGCATCTGTGCAAAAGCTGCTGCCTCTGTGACCGCATTGAGGCACGTTCGCGTGTCTGCGAGTATATAGACGGCTCTTTCGCGTTCACTCCGAGGGAAACGGTCCGCTATTGCTTCTGTGCGTACAGACGCGATTCCCTTGTCTCTTGCGAACACAGGGAACTCTGTGCATCCAAATCTACAGGCTAAGGACGCGTCTGCATATGTTTTGGTGAACAATCGAGTGTGCGTGTTCTGACAGCTGCCTCTATGCAGACGTCTCCACAGAGCCACTTCTGAATGCCCCGCAGCCCAGGACTGAATGGATACACTAACAAGTGCACCGGTGTGAGCAACCACATATGCAGAAGGACGTCTTTCATCTCACAGAAGCGCGAACGTCTTGGCGTTCAAGCACATGGCAGAAACAAGGTGTGAACAGATGAGCTGCTGCTATTTTCTCCGTTCGGCATGCTTCGTTGTAGCTCTCTTGCCGGTCGCCGGCTTAGCGGCTTGCTTTGCGCGACTAGCTCTGGGGAGAGAAGGAGATAGCGCCGGAAACCTCGCCTTTTGCCTTCTTCGGCGCTGGAACCTGGTTGCTGCGCCTTCTCTTTGTCCATGTGCACACACACGATTCCTCAGCGAAAACCATGCAGAAACCTTTCCACGAGCACCCAGGGATGTGCACCCAGCACCACGTGCACGCACACGCAGCTAGAGAAAAGCACCTACCTTTTCACACACTGAAGCCTAAGCAAACGCGTGGCCACACACACGCACACATCCGCAAGCGCGCCTACTCCCATCTATTGAGGGAAAGACGGACGAGCTCTTTGGTTGCTCTTCACAGGCTTGTCCCTGATCTATAGCTGAGGGCAAACACTTGTGTGCTTGTGGGAGAGCCTGCGTCTTTCCTGGAAGCGTTTGGGAGTTTTGCTCAGACGCGTGTTTCCTCAAGTTCAAGAATCAAGATCTAGGATACCTGCAGACAGGTGCCTGTTTGTGTGGAGACAGTCTGTTTGAAACTGTGTTCCTCAGCGCCCGCTCTTTCTCCCCGTCGCTCCACACGCCTGGGAGTCCCTTTCTTTCTCTCCACAAGCACGTGTGTTGACTTCGTCGCACATGTGCATCTGCACAAGCGTTGAGCTCAGCAGAGCGTGTCTCTTGACACTTGATGTGCGTTGGCTGTGTCTGCCTGCTCCAGTGAAGAGAGAAACGGGAAATCATCTTGGTAGAGGCAACAAAGCAAAAGCGAGGCAGGATTGACATCTGCTCAACAGAGACGGATTCCCTGCGCTGACACAGTTCACAGTTACACGAGAAGCAATCTGAGCGGTCCTTCGACCGGAGACGTGTTTCCCAAGAGGTCGTTTAGCGAGTGAACAGCAGTGTGCGCGACTTTCAGGAGTGTGCCTGGAAAGTGCCAGAATCACCAGGAGCATCTGTGCAAAAGCTGCTGCCTCTGTGACCGCATTGAGGCACGTTCGCGTGTCTGCGAGTATATAGACGGCTCTTTCGCGTTCACTCCGAGGGAAACGGTCCGCTATTGCTTCTGTGCGCACAGACGCGATTCCCTTGTCTCTTGCGAACACAGGGAACTCTGTGCATCCAAATCTACAGGCTAAGGACGCGTCTGCATATGTTTTGGTGAACAATCGAGTGTGCGTGTTCTGACAGCTGCCTCTATGCAGACGTCTCCACAGAGCCACTTCTGAATGCCCCGCAGCCCAGGACTGAATGGATACACTAACAAGTGCACCGGTGTGAGCAACCACATATGCAGAAGGACGTCTTTCATCTCACAGAAGCGCGAACGTCTTGGCGTTCAAGCACATGGCAGAAACAAGGTGTGAACAGATGAGCTGCTGCTATTTTCTCCGTTCGGCATGCTTCGTTGTAGCTCTCTTGCCGGTCGCCGGCTTAGCGGCTTGCTTTGCGCGACTAGCTCTGGGGAGAGAAGGAGATAGCGCCGGAAACCTCGCCTTTTGCCTTCTTCGGCGCTGGAACCTGGTTGCTGCGCCTTCTCTTTGTCCATGTGCACACACACGATTCCTCAGCGAAAACCATGCAGAAACCTTTCCACGAGCACCCAGGGATGTGCACCCAGCACCACGTGCACGCACACGCAGCTAGAGAAAAGCACCTACCTTTTCACACACTGATGCCTAAGCAAACGCGTGGCCACACACACGCACACATCCGCAAGCGCGCCTACTCCCATCTATTGAGAGAAAGACGGACGAGCTCTTTGGTTGCTCTTCACAGGCTTGTCCCTGATCTATAGCTGAGGGCAAACACTTGTGTGCTTGTGGGAGAGCCTGTGTCTTTCCTGGAAGCGTTTGGGAGTTTTGCTCAGACGCGTGTTTCCTCAAGTTCAAGAATCAAGATCTAGGATACCTGCAGACAGGTGCCTGTTTGTGTGGAGACAGTCTGTTTGAAACTGTGTTCCTCAGCGCCCGCTCTTTCTCCCCGTCGCTCCACACGCCTGGGAGTCCCTTTCTTTCTCTCCACAAGCACGTGTGTTGACTTCGTCGCACATGTGCATCTGCACAAGCGTTGAGCTCAGCAGAGCGTGTCTCTTGACACTTGATGTGCGTTGGCTGTGTCTGCCTGCTCCAGTGAAGAGAGAAACGGGAAATCATCTTGGTAGAGGCAACAAAGCAAAAGCGAGGCAGGATTGACATCTGCTCAACAGAGACGGATTCCCTGCGCTGACACAGTTCACAGTTACACGAGAAGCAATCTGAGCGGTCCGTCGACCGGAGACGTGTTTCCCAAGAGGTCGTTTAGCGAGTGAACAGCAGTGTGCGCGACTTTCAGGAGTGTGCCTGGAAAGTGCCAGAATCACCAGGAGCATCTGTGCAAAAGCTGCTGCCTCTGTGACCGCATTGAGGCACGTTCGCGTGTCTGCGAGTATATAGACGGCTCTTTCGCGTTCACTCCGAGGGAAACGGTCCGCTATTGCTTCTGTGCGCACAGACGCGATTCCCTTGTCTCTTGCGAACACAGGGAACTCTGTGCATCCAAATCTACAGGCTAAGGACGCGTCTGCATATGTTTTGGTGAACAATCGAGTGTGCGTGTTCTGACAGCTGCCTCTATGCAGACGTCTCCACAGAGCCACTTCTGAATGCCCCGCAGCCCAGGACTGAATGGATACACTAACAAGTGCACCGGTGTGAGCAACCACATATGCAGAAGGACGTCTTTCATCTCACAGAAGCGCGAACGTCTTGGCGTTCAAGCACATGGCAGAAACAAGGTGTGAACAGATGAGCTGCTGCTATTTTCTCCGTTCGGCATGCTTCGTTGTAGCTCTCTTGCCGGTCGCCGGCTTAGCGGCTTGCTTTGCGCGACTAGCTCTGGGGAGAGAAGGAGATAGCGCCGGAAACCTCGCCTTTTGCCTTCTTCGGCGCTGGAACCTGGTTGCTGCGCCTTCTCTTTGTCCATGTGCACACACACGATTCCTCAGCGAAAACCATGCAGAAACCTTTCCACGAGCACCCAGGGATGTGCACCCAGCACCACGTGCACGCACACGCAGCTAGAGAAAAGCACCTACCTTTTCACACACTGATGCCTAAGCAAACGCGTGGCCACACACACGCACACATCCGCAAGCGCGCCTACTCCCATCTATTGAGGGAAAGACGGACGAGCAACGTCCTGACAGGCTTGAGGGGAAAAACGTCCGTTGACGGTTGGCGTACTGCACGCCCGCCTACGGGGCTGCAGGGGAATCCACATTTGGAAGGTACCTGAAGATGTGTGCCTGTTCTTGGAGCTCCGCTAGTAGGGTAGCAAAGACACTCGTAGGCAGTACTGAATGCTGCTCCGTGCTACTTCTCCTCCGCTGGCAAATGCTTCACAGTCGCCCTAGGAAAGACGTTTAACAATCGATCTCCAAGAGGAACGAAACACATGATGCCATAAGGCGAAAGAATAGCAGGGCATCTCTTCACAGGCTTGTCCCTGATCTATAGCTGAGGGCAAACACTTGTGTGCTTGTGGGAGAGCCTGTGTCTTTCCTGGAAGCGTTTGGGAGTTTTGCTCAGACGCGTGTTTCCTCAAGTTCAAGAATCAAGATCTAGGATACCTGCAGACAGGTGCCTGTTTGTGTGGAGACAGTCTGTTTGAAACTGTGTTCCTCAGCGCCCGCTCTTTCTCCCCGTCGCTCCACACGCCTGGGAGTCCCTTTCTTTCTCTCCACAAGCACGTGTGTTGACTTCGTCGCACATGTGCATCTGCACAAGCGTTGAGCTCAGCAGAGCGTGTCTCTTGACACTTGATGTGCGTTGGCTGTGTCTGCCTGCTCCAGTGAAGAGAGAAACGGGAAATCATCTTGGTAGAGGCAACAAAGCAAAAGCGAGGCAGGATTGACATCTGCTCAACAGAGACGGATTCCCTGCGCTGACACAGTTCACAGTTACACGAGAAGCAATCTGAGCGGTCCGTCGACCGGAGACGTGTTTCCCAAGAGGTCGTTTAGCGAGTGAACAGCAGTGTGCGCGACTTTCAGGAGTGTGCCTGGAAAGTGCCAGAATCACCAGGAGCATCTGTGCAAAAGCTGCTGCCTCTGTGACCGCATTGAGGCACGTTCGCGTGTCTGCGAGTATATAGACGGCTCTTTCGCGTTCACTCCGAGGGAAACGGTCCGCTATTGCTTCTGTGCGCACAGACGCGATTCCCTTGTCTCTTGCGAACACAGGGAACTCTGTGCATCCAAATCTACAGGCTAAGGACGCGTCTGCATATGTTTTGGTGAACAATCGAGTGTGCGTGTTCTGACAGCTGCCTCTATGCAGACGTCTCCACAGAGCCACTTCTGAATGCCCCGCAGCCCAGGACTGAATGGATACACTAACAAGTGCACCGGTGTGAGCAACCACATATGCAGAAGGACGTCTTTCATCTCACAGAAGCGCGAACGTCTTGGCGTTCAAGCACATGGCAGAAACAAGGTGTGAACAGATGAGCTGCTGCTATTTTCTCCGTTCGGCATGCTTCGTTGTAGCTCTCTTGCCGGTCGCCGGCTTAGCGGCTTGCTTTGCGCGACTAGCTCTGGGGAGAGAAGGAGATAGCGCCGGAAACCT
Organism: Patagioenas fasciata; assembly: GCF_037038585.1. NCBI lineage: Eukaryota > Metazoa > Chordata > Aves > Columbiformes > Columbidae > Patagioenas > Patagioenas fasciata. Next base: position 693,522 of record NW_027288655.1, on the reverse strand, counting down.
CGCCTTTTGCCTTCTTCGGCGCTGGAACCTGGTTGCTGCGCCTTCTCTTTGTCCATGTGCACACACACGATTCCTCAGCGAAAACCATGCAGAAACCTTTCCACGAGCACCCAGGGATGTGCACCCAGCACCACGTGCACGCACACGCAGCTAGAGAAAAGCACCTACCTTTTCACACACTGAAGCCTAAGCAAACGCGTGGCCACACACACGCACACATCCGCAAGCGCGCCTACTCCCATCTATTGAGGGAAAGACGGACGAGCAACGTCCTGACAGGCTTGAGGGGAAAAACGTCCGTTGACGGTTGGCGTACTGCACGCCCGCCTACGGGGCTGCAGGGGAATCCACATTTGGAAGGTACCTGAAGATGTGTGCCTGTTCTTGGAGCTCCGCTAGTAGGGTAGCAAAGACACTCGTAGGCAGTACTGAATGCTGCTCCGTGCTACTTCTCCTCCGCTGGCAAATGCTTCACAGTCGCCCTAGGAAAGACGTTTAACAATCGATCTCCAAGAGGAACGAAACACATGATGCCATAAGGCGAAAGAATAGCAGGGCATCTCTTCACAGGCTTGTCCCTGATCTATAGCTGAGGGCAAACACTTGTGTGCTTGTGGGAGAGCCTGTGTCTTTCCTGGAAGCGTTTGGGAGTTTTGCTCAGACGCGTGTTTCCTCAAGTTCAAGAATCAAGATCTAGGATACCTGCAGACAGGTGCCTGTTTGTGTGGAGACAGTCTGTTTGAAACTGTGTTCCTCAGCGCCCGCTCTTTCTCCCCGTCGCTCCACACGCCTGGGAGTCCCTTTCTTTCTCTCCACAAGCACGTGTGTTGACTTCGTCGCACATGTGCATCTGCACAAGCGTTGAGCTCAGCAGAGCGTGTCTCTTGACACTTGATGTGCGTTGGCTGTGTCTGCCTGCTCCAGTGAAGAGAGAAACGGGAAATCATCTTGGTAGAGGCAACAAAGCAAAAGCGAGGCAGGATTGACATCTGCTCAACAGAGACGGATTCCCTGCGCTGACACAGTTCACAGTTACACGAGAAGCAATCTGAGCGGTCCGTCGACCGGAGACGTGTTTCCCAAGAGGTCGTTTAGCGAGTGAACAGCAGTGTGCGCGACTTTCAGGAGTGTGCCTGGAAAGTGCCAGAATCACCAGGAGCATCTGTGCAAAAGCTGCTGCCTCTGTGACCGCATTGAGGCACGTTCGCGTGTCTGCGAGTATATAGACGGCTCTTTCGCGTTCACTCCGAGGGAAACGGTCCGCTATTGCTTCTGTGCGCACAGACGCGATTCCCTTGTCTCTTGCGAACACAGGGAACTCTGTGCATCCAAATCTACAGGCTAAGGACGCGTCTGCGTATGTTTTGGTGAACAATCGAGTGTGCGTGTTCTGACAGCTGCCTCTATGCAGACGTCTCCACAGAGCCACTTCTGAATGCCCCGCAGCCCAGGACTGAATGGATACACTAACAAGTGCACCGGTGTGAGCAACCACATATGCAGAAGGACGTCTTTCATCTCACAGAAGCGCGAACGTCTTGGCGTTCAAGCACATGGCAGAAACAAGGTGTGAACAGATGAGCTGCTGCTATTTTCTCCGTTCGGCATGCTTCGTTGTAGCTCTCTTGCCGGTCGCCGGCTTAGCGGCTTGCTTTGCGCGACTAGCTCTGGGGAGAGAAGGAGATAGCGCCGGAAACCTCGCCTTTTGCCTTCTTCGGCGCTGGAACCTGGTTGCTGCGCCTTCTCTTTGTCCATGTGCACACACACGATTCCTCAGCGAAAACCATGCAGAAACCTTTCCACGAGCACCCAGGGATGTGCACCCAGCACCACGTGCACGCACACGCAGCTAGAGAAAAGCACCTACCTTTTCACACACTGATGCCTAAGCAAACGCGTGGCCACACACACGCACACATCCGCAAGCGCGCCTACTCCCATCTATTGAGGGAAAGACGGACGAGCTCTTTGGTTGCTCTTCACAGGCTTGTCCCTGATCTATAGCTGAGGGCAAACACTTGTGTGCTTGTGGGAGAGCCTGTGTCTTTCCTGGAAGCGTTTGGGAGTTTTGCTCAGACGCGTGTTTCCTCAAGTTCAAGAATCAAGATCTAGGATACCTGCAGACAGGTGCCTGTTTGTGTGGAGACAGTCTGTTTGAAACTGTGTTCCTCAGCGCCCGCTCTTTCTCCCCGTCGCTCCACACGCCTGGGAGTCCCTTTCTTTCTCTCCACAAGCACGTGTGTTGACTTCGTCGCACATGTGCATCTGCACAAGCGTTGAGCTCAGCAGAGCGTGTCTCTTGACACTTGATGTGCGTTGGCTGTGTCTGCCTGCTCCAGTGAAGAGAGAAACGGGAAATCATCTTGGTAGAGGCAACAAAGCAAAAGCGAGGCAGGATTGACATCTGCTCAACAGAGACGGATTCCCTGCGCTGACACAGTTCACAGTTACACGAGAAGCAATCTGAGCGGTCCGTCGACCGGAGACGTGTTTCCCAAGAGGTCGTTTAGCGAGTGAACAGCAGTGTGCGCGACTTTCAGGAGTGTGCCTGGAAAGTGCCAGAATCACCAGGAGCATCTGTGCAAAAGCTGCTGCCTCTGTGACCGCATTGAGGCACGTTCGCGTGTCTGCGAGTATATAGACGGCTCTTTCGCGTTCACTCCGAGGGAAACGGTCCGCTATTGCTTCTGTGCGCACAGACGCGATTCCCTTGTCTCTTGCGAACACAGGGAACTCTGTGCATCCAAATCTACAGGCTAAGGACGCGTCTGCATATGTTTTGGTGAACAATCGAGTGTGCGTGTTCTGACAGCTGCCTCTATGCAGACGTCTCCACAGAGCCACTTCTGAATGCCCCGCAGCCCAGGACTGAATGGATACACTAACAAGTGCACCGGTGTGAGCAACCACATATGCAGAAGGACGTCTTTCATCTCACAGAAGCGCGAACGTCTTGGCGTTCAAGCACATGGCAGAAACAAGGTGTGAACAGATGAGCTGCTGCTATTTTCTCCGTTCGGCATGCTTCGTTGTAGCTCTCTTGCCGGTCGCCGGCTTAGCGGCTTGCTTTGCGCGACTAGCTCTGGGGAGAGAAGGAGATAGCGCCGGAAACCTCGCCTTTTGCCTTCTTCGGCGCTGGAACCTGGTTGCTGCGCCTTCTCTTTGTCCATGTGCACACACACGATTCCTCAGCGAAAACCATGCAGAAACCTTTCCACGAGCACCCAGGGATGTGCACCCAGCACCACGTGCACGCACACGCAGCTAGAGAAAAGCACCTACCTTTTCACACACTGATGCCTAAGCAAACGCGTGGCCACACACACGCACACATCCGCAAGCGCGCCTACTCCCATCTATTGAGGGAAAGACGGACGAGCAACGTCCTGACAGGCTTGAGGGGAAAAACGTCCGTTGACGGTTGGCGTACTGCACGCCCGCCTACGGGGCTGCAGGGGAATCCACATTTGGAAGGTACCTGAAGATGTGTGCCTGTTCTTGGAGCTCCGCTAGTAGGGTAGCAAAGACACTCGTAGGCAGTACTGAATGCTGCTCCGTGCTACTTCTCCTCCGCTGGCAAATGCTTCACAGTCGCCCGAGGAAAGACGTTTAACAATCGATCTCCAAGAGGAACGAAACACATGATGCCATAAGGCGAAAGAATAGCAGGGCATCTCTTCACAGGCTTGTCCCTGATCTATAGCTGAGGGCAAACACTTGTGTGCTTGTGGGAGAGCCTGTGTCTTTCCTGGAAGCGTTTGGGAGTTTTGCTCAGACGCGTGTTTCCTCAAGTTCAAGAATCAAGATCTAGGATACCTGCAGACAGGTGCCTGTTTGTGTGGAGACAGTCTGTTTGAAACTGTGTTCCTCAGCGCCCGCTCTTTCTCCCCGTCGCTCCACACGCCTGGGAGTCCCTTTCTTTCTCTCCACAAGCACGTGTGTTGACTTCGTCGCACATGTGCATCTGCACAAGCGTTGAGCTCAGCAGAGCGTGTCTCTTGACACTTGATGTGCGTTGGCTGTGTCTGCCTGCTCCAGTGAAGAGAGAAACGGGAAATCATCTTGGTAGAGGCAACAAAGCAAAAGCGAGGCAGGATTGACATCTGCTCAACAGAGACGGATTCCCTGCGCTGACACAGTTCACAGTTACACGAGAAGCAATCTGAGCGGTCCGTCGACCGGAGACGTGTTTCCCAAGAGGTCGTTTAGCGAGTGAACAGCAGTGTGCGCGACTTTCAGGAGTGTGCCTGGAAAGTGCCAGAATCACCAGGAGCATCTGTGCAAAAGCTGCTGCCTCTGTGACCGCATTGAGGCACGTTCGCGTGTCTGCGAGTATATAGACGGCTCTTTCGCGTTCACTCCGAGGGAAACGGTCCGCTATTGCTTCTGTGCGCACAGACGCGATTCCCTTGTCTCTTGCGAACACAGGGAACTCTGTGCATCCAAATCTACAGGCTAAGGACGCGTCTGCATATGTTTTGGTGAACAATCGAGTGTGCGTGTTCTGACAGCTGCCTCTATGCAGACGTCTCCACAGAGCCACTTCTGAATGCCCCGCAGCCCAGGACTGAATGGATACACTAACAAGTGCACCGGTGTGAGCAACCACATATGCAGAAGGACGTCTTTCATCTCACAGAAGCGCGAACGTCTTGGCGTTCAAGCACATGGCAGAAACAAGGTGTGAACAGATGAGCTGCTGCTATTTTCTCCGTTCGGCATGCTTCGTTGTAGCTCTCTTGCCGGTCGCCGGCTTAGCGGCTTGCTTTGCGCGACTAGCTCTGGGGAGAGAAGGAGATAGCGCCGGAAACCTCGCCTTTTGCCTTCTTCGGCGCTGGAACCTGGTTGCTGCGCCTTCTCTTTGTCCATGTGCACACACACGATTCCTCAGCGAAAACCATGCAGAAACCTTTCCACGAGCACCCAGGGATGTGCACCCAGCACCACGTGCACGCACACGCAGCTAGAGAAAAGCACCTACCTTTTCACACACTGATGCCTAAGCAAACGCGTGGCCACACACACGCACACATCCGCAAGCGCGCCTACTCCCATCTATTGAGGGAAAGACGGACGAGCAACGTCCTGACAGGCTTGAGGGGAAAAACGTCCGTTGACGGTTGGCGTACTGCACGCCCGCCTACGGGGCTGCAGGGGAATCCACATTTGGAAGGTACCTGAAGATGTGTGCCTGTTCTTGGAGCTCCGCTAGTAGGGTAGCAAAGACACTCGTAGGCAGTACTGAATGCTGCTCCGTGCTACTTCTCCTCCGCTGGCAAATGCTTCACAGTCGCCCGAGGAAAGACGTTTAACAATCGATCTCCAAGAGGAACGAAACACATGATGCCATAAGGCGAAAGAATAGCAGGGCATCTCTTCACAGGCTTGTCCCTGATCTATAGCTGAGGGCAAACACTTGTGTGCTTGTGGGAGAGCCTGTGTCTTTCCTGGAAGCGTTTGGGAGTTTTGCTCAGACGCGTGTTTCCTCAAGTTCAAGAATCAAGATCTAGGATACCTGCAGACAGGTGCCTGTTTGTGTGGAGACAGTCTGTTTGAAACTGTGTTCCTCAGCGCCCGCTCTTTCTCCCCGTCGCTCCACACGCCTGGGAGTCCCTTTCTTTCTCTCCACAAGCACGTGTGTTGACTTCGTCGCACATGTGCATCTGCACAAGCGTTGAGCTCAGCAGAGCGTGTCTCTTGACACTTGATGTGCGTTGGCTGTGTCTGCCTGCTCCAGTGAAGAGAGAAACGGGAAATCATCTTGGTAGAGGCAACAAAGCAAAAGCGAGGCAGGATTGACATCTGCTCAACAGAGACGGATTCCCTGCGCTGACACAGTTCACAGTTACACGAGAAGCAATCTGAGCGGTCCGTCGACCGGAGACGTGTTTCCCAAGAGGTCGTTTAGCGAGTGAACAGCAGTGTGCGCGACTTTCAGGAGTGTGCCTGGAAAGTGCCAGAATCACCAGGAGCATCTGTGCAAAAGCTGCTGCCTCTGTGACCGCATTGAGGCACGTTCGCGTGTCTGCGAGTATATAGACGGCTCTTTCGCGTTCACTCCGAGGGAAACGGTCCGCTATTGCTTCTGTGCGCACAGACGCGATTCCCTTGTCTCTTGCGAACACAGGGAACTCTGTGCATCCAAATCTACAGGCTAAGGACGCGTCTGCATATGTTTTGGTGAACAATCGAGTGTGCGTGTTCTGACAGCTGCCTCTATGCAGACGTCTCCACAGAGCCATTTCTGAATGCCCCGCAGCCCAGGACTGAATGGATACACTAACAAGTGCACCGGTGTGAGCAACCACATATGCAGAAGGACGTCTTTCATCTCACAGAAGCGCGAACGTCTTGGCGTTCAAGCACATGGCAGAAACAAGGTGTGAACAGATGAGCTGCTGCTATTTTCTCCGTTCGGCATGCTTCGTTGTAGCTCTCTTGCCGGTCGCCGGCTTAGCGGCTTGCTTTGCGCGACTAGCTCTGGGGAGAGAAGGAGATAGCGCCGGAAACCTCGCCTTTTGCCTACTTCGGCGCTGGAACCTGGTTGCTGCGCCTTCTCTTTGTCCATGTGCACACACACGATTCCTCAGCGAAAACCATGCAGAAACCTTTCCACGAGCACCCAGGGATGTGCACCCAGCACCACGTGCACGCACACGCAGCTAGAGAAAAGCACCTACCTTTTCACACACTGATGCCTAAGCAAACGCGTGGCCACACACACGCACACATCCGCAAGCGCGCCTACTCCCATCTATTGAGGGAAAGACGGACGAGCTCTTTGGTTGCTCTTCACAGGCTTGTCCCTGATCTATAGCTGAGGGCAAACACTTGTGTGCTTGTGGGAGAGCCTGTGTCTTTCCTGGAAGCGTTTGGGAGTTTTGCTCAGACGCGTGTTTCCTCAAGTTCAAGAATCAAGATCTAGGATACCTGCAGACAGGTGCCTGTTTGTGTGGAGACAGTCTGTTTGAAACTGTGTTCCTCAGCGCCCGCTCTTTCTCCCCGTCGCTCCACACGCCTGGGAGTCCCTTTCTTTCTCTCCACAAGCACGTGTGTTGACTTCGTCGCACATGTGCATCTGCACAAGCGTTGAGCTCAGCAGAGCGTGTCTCTTGACACTTGATGTGCGTTGGCTGTGTCTGCCTGCTCCAGTGAAGAGAGAAACGGGAAATCATCTTGGTAGAGGCAACAAAGCAAAAGCGAGGCAGGATTGACATCTGCTCAACAGAGACGGATTCCCTGCGCTGACACAGTTCACAGTTACACGAGAAGCAATCTGAGCGGTCCGTCGACCGGAGACGTGTTTCCCAAGAGGTCGTTTAGCGAGTGAACAGCAGTGTGCGCGACTTTCAGGAGTGTGCCTGGAAAGTGCCAGAATCACCAGGAGCATCTGTGCAAAAGCTGCTGCCTCTGTGACCGCATTGAGGCACGTTCGCGTGTCTGCGAGTATATAGACGGCTCTTTCGCGTTCACTCCGAGGGAAACGGTCCGCTATTGCTTCTGTGCGCACAGACGCGATTCCCTTGTCTCTTGCGAACACAGGGAACTCTGTGCATCCAAATCTACAGGCTAAGGACGCGTCTGCATATGTTTTGGTGAACAATCGAGTGTGCGTGTTCTGACAGCTGCCTCTATGCAGACGTCTCCACAGAGCCACTTCTGAATGCCCCGCAGCCCAGGACTGAATGGATACACTAACAAGTGCACCGGTGTGAGCAACCACATATGCAGAAGGACGTCTTTCATCTCACAGAAGCGCGAACGTCTTGGCGTTCAAGCACATGGCAGAAACAAGGTGTGAACAGATGAGCTGCTGCTATTTTCTCCGTTCGGCATGCTTCGTTGTAGCTCTCTTGCCGGTCGCCGGCTTAGCGGCTTGCTTTGCGCGACTAGCTCTGGGGAGAGAAGGAGATAGCGCCGGAAACCTCGCCTTTTGCCTTCTTCGGCGCTGGAACCTGGTTGCTGCGCCTTCTCTTTGTCCATGTGCACACACACGATTCCTCAGCGAAAACCATGCAGAAACCTTTCCACGAGCACCCAGGGATGTGCACCCAGCACCACGTGCACGCACACGCAGCTAGAGAAAAGCACCTACCTTTTCACACACTGAAGCCTAAGCAAACGCGTGGCCACACACACGCACACATCCGCAAGCGCGCCTACTCCCATCTATTGAGGGAAAGACGGACGAGCAACGTCCTGACAGGCTTGAGGGGAAAAACGTCCGTTGACGGTTGGCGTACTGCACGCCCGCCTACGGGGCTGCAGGGGAATCCACATTTGGAAGGTACCTGAAGATGTGTGCCTGTTCTTGGAGCTCCGCTAGTAGGGTAGCAAAGACACTCGTAGGCAGTACTGAATGCTGCTCCGTGCTACTTCTCCTCCGCTGGCAAATGCTTCACAGTCGCCCTAGGAAAGACGTTTAACAATCGATCTCCAAGAGGAACGAAACACATGATGCCATAAGGCGAAAGAATAGCAGGGCATCTCTTCACAGGCTTGTCCCTGATCTATAGCTGAGGGCAAACACTTGTGTGCTTGTGGGAGAGCCTGTGTCTTTCCTGGAAGCGTTTGGGAGTTTTGCTCAGACGCGTGTTTCCTCAAGTTCAAGAATCAAGATCTAGGATACCTGCAGACAGGTGCCTGTTTGTGTGGAGACAGTCTGTTTGAAACTGTGTTCCTCAGCGCCCGCTCTTTCTCCCCGTCGCTCCACACGCCTGGGAGTCCCTTTCTTTCTCTCCACAAGCACGTGTGTTGACTTCGTCGCACATGTGCATCTGCACAAGCGTTGAGCTCAGCAGAGCGTGTCTCTTGACACTTGATGTGCGTTGGCTGTGTCTGCCTGCTCCAGTGAAGAGAGAAACGGGAAATCATCTTGGTAGAGGCAACAAAGCAAAAGCGAGGCAGGATTGACAGCTGCTCAACAGAGACGGATTCCCTGCGCTGACACAGTTCACAGTTACACGAGAAGCAATCTGAGCGGTCCGTCGACCGGAGACGTGTTTCCCAAGAGGTCGTTTAGCGAGTGAACAGCAGTGTGCGCGACTTTCAGGAGTGTGCCTGGAAAGTGCCAGAATCACCAGGAGCATCTGTGCAAAAGCTGCTGCCTCTGTGACCGCATTGAGGCACGTTCGCGTGTCTGCGAGTATATAGACGGCTCTTTCGCGTTCACTCCGAGGGAAACGGTCCGCTATTGCTTCTGTGCGCACAGACGCGATTCCCTTGTCTCTTGCGAACACAGGGAACTCTGTGCATCCAAATCTACAGGCTAAGGACGCGTCTGCATATGTTTTGGTGAACAATCGAGTGTGCGTGTTCTGACAGCTGCCTCTATGCAGACGTCTCCACAGAGCCATTTCTGAATGCCCCGCAGCCCAGGACTGAATGGATACACTAACAAGTGCACCGGTGTGAGCAACCACATATGCAGAAGGACGTCTTTCATCTCACAGAAGCGCGAACGTCTTGGCGTTCAAGCACATGGCAGAAACAAGGTGTGAACAGATGAGCTGCTGCTATTTTCTCCGTTCGGCATGCTTCGTTGTAGCTCTCTTGCCGGTCGCCGGCTTAGCGGCTTGCTTTGCGCGACTAGCTCTGGGGAGAGAAGGAGATAGCGCCGGAAACCTCGCCTTTTGCCTTCTTCGGCGCTGGAACCTGGTTGCTGCGCCTTCTCTTTGTCCATGTGCACACACACGATTCCTCAGCGAAAACCATGCAGAAACCTTTCCACGAGCACCCAGGGATGTGCACCCAGCACCACGTGCACGCACACGCAGCTAGAGAAAAGCACCTACCTTTTCACACACTGATGCCTAAGCAAACGCGTGGCCACACACACGCACACATCCGCAAGCGCGCCTACTCCCATCTATTGAGGGAAAGACGGACGAGCTCTTTGGTTGCTCTTCACAGGCTTGTCCCTGATCTATAGCTGAGGGCAAACACTTGTGTGCTTGTGGGAGAGCCTGTGTCTTTCCTGGAAGCGTTTGGGAGTTTTGCTCAGACGCGTGTTTCCTCAAGTTCAAGAATCAAGATCTAGGATACCTGCAGACAGGTGCCTGTTTGTGTGGAGACAGTCTGTTTGAAACTGTGTTCCTCAGCGCCCGCTCTTTCTCCCCGTCGCTCCACACGCCTGGGAGTCCCTTTCTTTCTCTCCACAAGCACGTGTGTTGACTTCGTCGCACATGTGCATCTGCACAAGCGTTGAGCTCAGCAGAGCGTGTCTCTTGACACTTGATGTGCGTTGGCTGTGTCTGCCTGCTCCAGTGAAGAGAGAAACGGGAAATCATCTTGGTAGAGGCAACAAAGCAAAAGCGAGGCAGGATTGACAGCTGCTCAACAGAGACGGATTCCCTGCGCTGACACAGTTCACAGTTACACGAGAAGCAATCTGAGCGGTCCGTCGACCGGAGACGTGTTTCCCAAGAGGTCGTTTAGCGAGTGAACAGCAGTGTGCGCGACTTTCAGGAGTGTGCCTGGAAAGTGCCAGAATCACCAGGAGCATCTGTGCAAAAGCTGCTGCCTCTGTGACCGCATTGAGGCACGTTCGCGTGTCTGCGAGTATATAGACGGCTCTTTCGCGTTCACTCCGAGGGAAACGGTCCGCTATTGCTTCTGTGCGCACAGACGCGATTCCCTTGTCTCTTGCGAACACAGGGAACTCTGTGCATCCAAATCTACAGGCTAAGGACGCGTCTGCATATGTTTTGGTGAACAATCGAGTGTGCGTGTTCTGACAGCTGCCTCTATGCAGACGTCTCCACAGAGCCATTTCTGAATGCCCCGCAGCCCAGGACTGAATGGATACACTAACAAGTGCACCGGTGTGAGCAACCACATATGCAGAAGGACGTCTTTCATCTCACAGAAGCGCGAACGTCTTGGCGTTCAAGCACATGGCAGAAACAAGGTGTGAACAGATGAGCTGCTGCTATTTTCTCCGTTCGGCATGCTTCGTTGTAGCTCTCTTGCCGGTCGCCGGCTTAGCGGCTTGCTTTGCGCGACTAGCTCTGGGGAGAGAAGGAGATAGCGCCGGAAACCTCGCCTTTTGCCTTCTTCGGCGCTGGAACCTGGTTGCTGCGCCTTCTCTTTGTCCATGTGCACACACACGATTCCTCAGCGAAAACCATGCAGAAACCTTTCCACGAGCACCCAGGGATGTGCACCCAGCACCACGTGCACGCACACGCAGCTAGAGAAAAGCACCTACCTTTTCACACACTGATGCCTAAGCAAACGCGTGGCCACACACACGCACACATCCGCAAGCGCGCCTACTCCCATCTATTGAGGGAAAGACGGACGAGCTCTTTGGTTGCTCTTCACAGGCTTGTCCCTGATCTATAGCTGAGGGCAAACACTTGTGTGCTTGTGGGAGAGCCTGTGTCTTTCCTGGAAGCGTTTGGGAGTTTTGCTCAGACGCGTGTTTCCTCAAGTTCAAGAATCAAGATCTAGGATACCTGCAGACAGGTGCCTGTTTGTGTGGAGACAGTCTGTTTGAAACTGTGTTCCTCAGCGCCCGCTCTTTCTCCCCGTCGCTCCACACGCCTGGGAGTCCCTTTCTTTCTCTCCACAAGCACGTGTGTTGACTTCGTCGCACATGTGCATCTGCACAAGCGTTGAGCTCAGCAGAGCGTGTCTCTTGACACTTGATGTGCGTTGGCTGTGTCTGCCTGCTCCAGTGAAGAGAGAAACGGGAAATCATCTTGGTAGAGGCAACAAAGCAAAAGCGAGGCAGGATTGACAGCTGCTCAACAGAGACGGATTCCCTGCGCTGACACAGTTCACAGTTACACGAGAAGCAATCTGAGCGGTCCGTCGACCGGAGACGTGTTTCCCAAGAGGTCGTTTAGCGAGTGAACAGCAGTGTGCGCGACTTTCAGGAGTGTGCCTGGAAAGTGCCAGAATCACCAGGAGCATCTGTGCAAAAGCTGCTGCCTCTGTGACCGCATTGAGGCACGTTCGCGTGTCTGCGAGTATATAGACGGCTCTTTCGCGTTCACTCCGAGGGAAACGGTCCGCTATTGCTTCTGTGCGCACAGACGCGATTCCCTTGTCTCTTGCGAACACAGGGAACTCTGTGCATCCAAATCTACAGGCTAAGGACGCGTCTGCATATGTTTTGGTGAACAATCGAGTGTGCGTGTTCTGACAGCTGCCTCTATGCAGACGTCTCCACAGAGCCATTTCTGAATGCCCCGCAGCCCAGGACTGAATGGATACACTAACAAGTGCACCGGTGTGAGCAACCACATATGCAGAAGGACGTCTTTCATCTCACAGAAGCGCGAACGTCTTGGCGTTCAAGCACATGGCAGAAACAAGGTGTGAACAGATGAGCTGCTGCTATTTTCTCCGTTCGGCATGCTTCGTTGTAGCTCTCTTGCCGGTCGCCGGCTTAGCGGCTTGCTTTGCGCGACTAGCTCTGGGGAGAGAAGGAGATAGCGCCGGAAACCTCGCCTTTTGCCTTCTTCGGCGCTGGAACCTGGTTGCTGCGCCTTCTCTTTGTCCATGTGCACACACACGATTCCTCAGCGAAAACCATGCAGAAACCTTTCCACGAGCACCCAGGGATGTGCACCCAGCACCACGTGCACGCACACGCAGCTAGAGAAAAGCACCTACCTTTTCACACACTGATGCCTAAGCAAACGCGTGGCCACACACACGCACACATCCGCAAGCGCGCCTACTCCCATCTATTGAGGGAAAGACGGACGAGCTCTTTGGTTGCTCTTCACAGGCTTGTCCCTGATCTATAGCTGAGGGCAAACACTTGTGTGCTTGTGGGAGAGCCTGTGTCTTTCCTGGAAGCGTTTGGGAGTTTTGCTCAGACGCGTGTTTCCTCAAGTTCAAGAATCAAGATCTAGGATACCTGCAGACAGGTGCCTGTTTGTGTGGAGACAGTCTGTTTGAAACTGTGTTCCTCAGCGCCCGCTCTTTCTCCCCGTCGCTCCACACGCCTGGGAGTCCCTTTCTTTCTCTCCACAAGCACGTGTGTTGACTTCGTCGCACATGTGCATCTGCACAAGCGTTGAGCTCAGCAGAGCGTGTCTCTTGACACTTGATGTGCGTTGGCTGTGTCTGCCTGCTCCAGTGAAGAGAGAAACGGGAAATCATCTTGGTAGAGGCAACAAAGCAAAAGCGAGGCAGGATTGACAGCTGCTCAACAGAGACGGATTCCCTGCGCTGACACAGTTCACAGTTACACGAGAAGCAATCTGAGCGGTCCGTCGACCGGAGACGTGTTTCCCAAGAGGTCGTTTAGCGAGTGAACAGCAGTGTGCGCGACTTTCAGGAGTGTGCCTGGAAAGTGCCAGAATCACCAGGAGCATCTGTGCAAAAGCTGCTGCCTCTGTGACCGCATTGAGGCACGTTCGCGTGTCTGCGAGTATATAGACGGCTCTTTCGCGTTCACTCCGAGGGAAACGGTCCGCTATTGCTTCTGTGCGCACAGACGCGATTCCCTTGTCTCTTGCGAACACAGGGAACTCTGTGCATCCAAATCTACAGGCTAAGGACGCGTCTGCGTATGTTTTGGTGAACAATCGAGTGTGCGTGTTCTGACAGCTGCCTCTATGCAGACGTCTCCACAGAGCCACTTCTGAATGCCCCGCAGCCCAGGACTGAATGGATACACTAACAAGTGCACCGGTGTGAGCAACCACATATGCAGAAGGACGTCTTTCATCTCACAGAAGCGCGAACGTCTTGGCGTTCAAGCACATGGCAGAAACAAGGTGTGAACAGATGAGCTGCTGCTATTTTCTCCGTTCGGCATGCTTCGTTGTAGCTCTCTTGCCGGTCGCCGGCTTAGCGGCTTGCTTTGCGCGACTAGCTCTGGGGAGAGAAGGAGATAGCGCCGGAAACCTCGCCTTTTGCCTTCTTCGGCGCTGGAACCTGGTTGCTGCGCCTTCTCTTTGTCCATGTGCACACACACGATTCCTCAGCGAAAACCATGCAGAAACCTTTCCACGAGCACCCAGGGATGTGCACCCAGCACCACGTGCACGCACACGCAGCTAGAGAAAAGCACCTACCTTTTCACACACTGATGCCTAAGCAAACGCGTGGCCACACACACGCACACATCCGCAAGCGCGCCTACTCCCATCTATTGAGGGAAAGACGGACGAGCTCTTTGGTTGCTCTTCACAGGCTTGTCCCTGATCTATAGCTGAGGGCAAACACTTGTGTGCTTGTGGGAGAGCCTGTGTCTTTCCTGGAAGCGTTTGGGAGTTTTGCTCAGACGCGTGTTTCCTCAAGTTCAAGAATCAAGATCTAGGATACCTGCAGACAGGTGCCTGTTTGTGTGGAGACAGTCTGTTTGAAACTGTGTTCCTCAGCGCCCGCTCTTTCTCCCCGTCGCTCCACACGCCTGGGAGTCCCTTTCTTTCTCTCCACAAGCACGTGTGTTGACTTCGTCGCACATGTGCATCTGCACAAGCGTTGAGCTCAGCAGAGCGTGTCTCTTGACACTTGATGTGCGTTGGCTGTGTCTGCCTGCTCCAGTGAAGAGAGAAACGGGAAATCATCTTGGTAGAGGCAACAAAGCAAAAGCGAGGCAGGATTGACATCTGCTCAACAGAGACGGATTCCCTGCGCTGACACAGTTCACAGTTACACGAGAAGCAATCTGAGCGGTCCGTCGACCGGAGACGTGTTTCCCAAGAGGTCGTTTAGCGAGTGAACAGCAGTGTGCGCGACTTTCAGGAGTGTGCCTGGAAAGTGCCAGAATCACCAGGAGCATCTGTGCAAAAGCTGCTGCCTCTGTGACCGCATTGAGGCACGTTCGCGTGTCTGCGAGTATATAGACGGCTCTTTCGCGTTCACTCCGAGGGAAACGGTCCGCTATTGCTTCTGTGCGCACAGACGCGATTCCCTTGTCTCTTGCGAACACAGGGAACTCTGTGCATCCAAATCTACAGGCTAAGGACGCGTCTGCATATGTTTTGGTGAACAATCGAGTGTGCGTGTTCTGACAGCTGCCTCTATGCAGACGTCTCCACAGAGCCATTTCTGAATGCCCCGCAGCCCAGGACTGAATGGATACACTAACAAGTGCACCGGTGTGAGCAACCACATATGCAGAAGGACGTCTTTCATCTCACAGAAGCGCGAACGTCTTGGCGTTCAAGCACATGGCAGAAACAAGGTGTGAACAGATGAGCTGCTGCTATTTTCTCCGTTCGGCATGCTTCGTTGTAGCTCTCTTGCCGGTCGCCGGCTTAGCGGCTTGCTTTGCGCGACTAGCTCTGGGGAGAGAAGGAGATAGCGCCGGAAACCTCGCCTTTTGCCTTCTTCGGCGCTGGAACCTGGTTGCTGCGCCTTCTCTTTGTCCATGTGCACACACACGATTCCTCAGCGAAAACCATGCAGAAACCTTTCCACGAGCACCCAGGGATGTGCACCCAGCACCACGTGCACGCACACGCAGCTAGAGAAAAGCACCTACCTTTTCACACACTGATGCCTAAGCAAACGCGTGGCCACACACACGCACACATCCGCAAGCGCGCCTACTCCCATCTATTGAGGGAAAGACGGACGAGCAACGTCCTGACAGGCTTGAGGGGAAAAACGTCCGTTGACGGTTGGCGTACTGCACGCCCGCCTACGGGGCTGCAGGGGAATCCACATTTGGAAGGTACCTGAAGATGTGCGCCTGTTCTTGGAGCTCCGCTAGTAGGGTAGCAAAGACACTCGTAGGCAGTACTGAATGCTGCTCCGTGCTACTTCTCCTCCGCTGGCAAATGCTTCACAGTCGCCCTAGGAAAGACGTTTAACAATCGATCTCCAAGAGGAACGAAACACATGATGCCATAAGGCGAAAGAATAGCAGGGCATCTCTTCACAGGCTTGTCCCTGATCTATAGCTGAGGGCAAACACTTGTGTGCTTGTGGGAGAGCCTGTGTCTTTCCTGGAAGCGTTTGGGAGTTTTGCTCAGACGCGTGTTTCCTCAAGTTCAAGAATCAAGATCTAGGATACCTGCAGACAGGTGCCTGTTTGTGTGGAGACAGTCTGTTTGAAACTGTGTTCCTCAGCGCCCGCTCTTTCTCCCCGTCGCTCCACACGCCTGGGAGTCCCTTTCTTTCTCTCCACAAGCACGTGTGTTGACTTCGTCGCACATGTGCATCTGCACAAGCGTTGAGCTCAGCAGAGCGTGTCTCTTGACACTTGATGTGCGTTGGCTGTGTCTGCCTGCTCCAGTGAAGAGAGAAACGGGAAATCATCTTGGTAGAGGCAACAAAGCAAAAGCGAGGCAGGATTGACATCTGCTCAACAGAGACGGATTCCCTGCGCTGACACAGTTCACAGTTACACGAGAAGCAATCTGAGCGGTCCGTCGACCGGAGACGTGTTTCCCAAGAGGTCGTTTAGCGAGTGAACAGCAGTGTGCGCGACTTTCAGGAGTGTGCCTGGAAAGTGCCAGAATCACCAGGAGCATCTGTGCAAAAGCTGCTGCCTCTGTGACCGCATTGAGGCACGTTCGCGTGTCTGCGAGTATATAGACGGCTCTTTCGCGTTCACTCCGAGGGAAACGGTCCGCTATTGCTTCTGTGCGCACAGACGCGATTCCCTTGTCTCTTGCGAACACAGGGAACTCTGTGCATCCAAATCTACAGGCTAAGGACGCGTCTGCGTATGTTTTGGTGAACAATCGAGTGTGCGTGTTCTGACAGCTGCCTCTATGCAGACGTCTCCACAGAGCCACTTCTGAATGCCCCGCAGCCCAGGACTGAATGGATACACTAACAAGTGCACCGGTGTGAGCAACCACATATGCAGAAGGACGTCTTTCATCTCACAGAAGCGCGAACGTCTTGGCGTTCAAGCACATGGCAGAAACAAGGTGTGAACAGATGAGCTGCTGCTATTTTCTCCGTTCGGCATGCTTCGTTGTAGCTCTCTTGCCGGTCGCCGGCTTAGCGGCTTGCTTTGCGCGACTAGCTCTGGGGAGAGAAGGAGATAGCGCCGGAAACCTCGCCTTTTGCCTTCTTCGGCGCTGGAACCTGGTTGCTGCGCCTTCTCTTTGTCCATGTGCACACACACGATTCCTCAGCGAAAACCATGCAGAAACCTTTCCACGAGCACCCAGGGATGTGCACCCAGCACCACGTGCACGCACACGCAGCTAGAGAAAAGCACCTACCTTTTCACACACTGATGCCTAAGCAAACGCGTGGCCACACACACGCACACATCCGCAAGCGCGCCTACTCCCATCTATTGAGGGAAAGACGGACGAGCAACGTCCTGACAGGCTTGAGGGGAAAAACGTCCGTTGACGGTTGGCGTACTGCACGCCCGCCTACGGGGCTGCAGGGGAATCCACATTTGGAAGGTACCTGAAGATGTGTGCCTGTTCTTGGAGCTCCGCTAGTAGGGTAGCAAAGACACTCGTAGGCAGTACTGAATGCTGCTCCGTGCTACTTCTCCTCCGCTGGCAAATGCTTCACAGTCGCCCGAGGAAAGACGTTTAACAATCGATCTCCAAGAGGAACGAAACACATGATGCCATAAGGCGAAAGAATAGCAGGGCATCTCTTCACAGGCTTGTCCCTGATCTATAGCTGAGGGCAAACACTTGTGTGCTTGTGGGAGAGCCTGTGTCTTTCCTGGAAGCGTTTGGGAGTTTTGCTCAGACGCGTGTTTCCTCAAGTTCAAGAATCAAGATCTAGGATACCTGCAGACAGGTGCCTGTTTGTGTGGAGACAGTCTGTTTGAAACTGTGTTCCTCAGCGCCCGCTCTTTCTCCCCGTCGCTCCACACGCCTGGGAGTCCCTTTCTTTCTCTCCACAAGCACGTGTGTTGACTTCGTCGCACATGTGCATCTGCACAAGCGTTGAGCTCAGCAGAGCGTGTCTCTTGACACTTGATGTGCGTTGGCTGTGTCTGCCTGCTCCAGTGAAGAGAGAAACGGGAAATCATCTTGGTAGAGGCAACAAAGCAAAAGCGAGGCAGGATTGACATCTGCTCAACAGAGACGGATTCCCTGCGCTGACACAGTTCACAGTTACACGAGAAGCAATCTGAGCGGTCCGTCGACCGGAGACGTGTTTCCCAAGAGGTCGTTTAGCGAGTGAACAGCAGTGTGCGCGACTTTCAGGAGTGTGCCTGGAAAGTGCCAGAATCACCAGGAGCATCTGTGCAAAAGCTGCTGCCTCTGTGACCGCATTGAGGCACGTTCCCGTGTCTGCGAGTATATAGACGGCTCTTTCGCGTTCACTCCGAGGGAAACGGTCCGCTATTGCTTCTGTGCGTACAGACGCGATTCCCTTGTCTCTTGCGAACACAGGGAACTCTGTGCATCCAAATCTACAGGCTAAGGACGCGTCTGCATATGTTTTGGTGAACAATCGAGTGTGCGTGTTCTGACAGCTGCCTCTATGCAGACGTCTCCACAGAGCCACTTCTGAATGCCCCGCAGCCCAGGACTGAATGGATACACTAACAAGTGCACCGGTGTGAGCAACCACATATGCAGAAGGACGTCTTTCATCTCACAGAAGCGCGAACGTCTTGGCGTTCAAGCACATGGCAGAAACAAGGTGTGAACAGATGAGCTGCTGCTATTTTCTCCGTTCGGCATGCTTCGTTGTAGCTCTCTTGCCGGTCGCCGGCTTAGCGGCTTGCTTTGCGCGACTAGCTCTGGGGAGAGAAGGAGATAGCGCCGGAAACCTCGCCTTTTGCCTTCTTCGGCGCTGGAACCTGGTTGCTGCGCCTTCTCTTTGTCCATGTGCACACACACGATTCCTCAGCGAAAACCATGCAGAAACCTTTCCACGAGCACCCAGGGATGTGCACCCAGCACCACGTGCACGCACACGCAGCTAGAGAAAAGCACCTACCTTTTCACACACTGATGCCTAAGCAAACGCGTGGCCACACACACGCACACATCCGCAAGCGCGCCTACTCCCATCTATTGAGGGAAAGACGGACGAGCAACGTCCTGACAGGCTTGAGGGGAAAAACGTCCGTTGACGGTTGGCGTACTGCACGCCCGCCTACGGGGCTGCAGGGGAATCCACATTTGGAAGGTACCTGAAGATGTGTGCCTGTTCTTGGAGCTCCGCTAGTAGGGTAGCAAAGACACTCGTAGGCAGTACTGAATGCTGCTCCGTGCTACTTCTCCTCCGCTGGCAAATGCTTCACAGTCGCCCTAGGAAAGACGTTTAACAATCGATCTCCAAGAGGAACGAAACACATGATGCCATAAGGCGAAAGAATAGCAGGGCATCTCTTCACAGGCTTGTCCCTGATCTATAGCTGAGGGCAAACACTTGTGTGCTTGTGGGAGAGCCTGTGTCTTTCCTGGAAGCGTTTGGGAGTTTTGCTCAGACGCGTGTTTCCTCAAGTTCAAGAATCAAGATCTAGGATACCTGCAGACAGGTGCCTGTTTGTGTGGAGACAGTCTGTTTGAAACTGTGTTCCTCAGCGCCCGCTCTTTCTCCCCGTCGCTCCACACGCCTGGGAGTCCCTTTCTTTCTCTCCACAAGCACGTGTGTTGACTTCGTCGCACATGTGCATCTGCACAAGCGTTGAGCTCAGCAGAGCGTGTCTCTTGACACTTGATGTGCGTTGGCTGTGTCTGCCTGCTCCAGTGAAGAGAGAAACGGGAAATCATCTTGGTAGAGGCAACAAAGCAAAAGCGAGGCAGGATTGACATCTGCTCAACAGAGACGGATTCCCTGCGCTGACACAGTTCACAGTTACACGAGAAGCAATCTGAGCGGTCCGTCGACCGGAGACGTGTTTCCCAAGAGGTCGTTTAGCGAGTGAACAGCAGTGTGCGCGACTTTCAGGAGTGTGCCTGGAAAGTGCCAGAATCACCAGGAGCATCTGTGCAAAAGCTGCTGCCTCTGTGACCGCATTGAGGCACGTTCCCGTGTCTGCGAGTATATAGACGGCTCTTTCGCGTTCACTCCGAGGGAAACGGTCCGCTATTGCTTCTGTGCGTACAGACGCGATTCCCTTGTCTCTTGCGAACACAGGGAACTCTGTGCATCCAAATCTACAGGCTAAGGACGCGTCTGCATATGTTTTGGTGAACAATCGAGTGTGCGTGTTCTGACAGCTGCCTCTATGCAGACGTCTCCACAGAGCCACTTCTGAATGCCCCGCAGCCCAGGACTGAATGGATACACTAACAAGTGCACCGGTGTGAGCAACCACATATGCAGAAGGACGTCTTTCATCTCACAGAAGCGCGAACGTCTTGGCGTTCAAGCACATGGCAGAAACAAGGTGTGAACAGATGAGCTGCTGCTATTTTCTCCGTTCGGCATGCTTCGTTGTAGCTCTCTTGCCGGTCGCCGGCTTAGCGGCTTGCTTTGCGCGACTAGCTCTGGGGAGAGAAGGAGATAGCGCCGGAAACCTCGCCTTTTGCCTTCTTCGGCGCTGGAACCTGGTTGCTGCGCCTTCTCTTTGTCCATGTGCACACACACGATTCCTCAGCGAAAACCATGCAGAAACCTTTCCACGAGCACCCAGGGATGTGCACCCAGCACCACGTGCACGCACACGCAGCTAGAGAAAAGCACCTACCTTTTCACACACTGATGCCTAAGCAAACGCGTGGCCACACACACGCACACATCCGCAAGCGCGCCTACTCCCATCTATTGAGGGAAAGACGGACGAGCAACGTCCTGACAGGCTTGAGGGGAAAAACGTCCGTTGACGGTTGGCGTACTGCACGCCCGCCTACGGGGCTGCAGGGGAATCCACATTTGGAAGGTACCTGAAGATGTGTGCCTGTTCTTGGAGCTCCGCTAGTAGGGTAGCAAAGACACTCGTAGGCAGTACTGAATGCTGCTCCGTGCTACTTCTCCTCCGCTGGCAAATGCTTCACAGTCGCCCTAGGAAAGACGTTTAACAATCGATCTCCAAGAGGAACGAAACACATGATGCCATAAGGCGAAAGAATAGCAGGGCATCTCTTCACAGGCTTGTCCCTGATCTATAGCTGAGGGCAAACACTTGTGTGCTTGTGGGAGAGCCTGTGTCTTTCCTGGAAGCGTTTGGGAGTTTTGCTCAGACGCGTGTTTCCTCAAGTTCAAGAATCAAGATCTAGGATACCTGCAGACAGGTGCCTGTTTGTGTGGAGACAGTCTGTTTGAAACTGTGTTCCTCAGCGCCCGCTCTTTCTCCCCGTCGCTCCACACGCCTGGGAGTCCCTTTCTTTCTCTCCACAAGCACGTGTGTTGACTTCGTCGCACATGTGCATCTGCACAAGCGTTGAGCTCAGCAGAGCGTGTCTCTTGACACTTGATGTGCGTTGGCTGTGTCTGCCTGCTCCAGTGAAGAGAGAAACGGGAAATCATCTTGGTAGAGGCAACAAAGCAAAAGCGAGGCAGGATTGACATCTGCTCAACAGAGACGGATTCCCTGCGCTGACACAGTTCACAGTTACACGAGAAGCAATCTGAGCGGTCCGTCGACCGGAGACGTGTTTCCCAAGAGGTCGTTTAGCGAGTGAACAGCAGTGTGCGCGACTTTCAGGAGTGTGCCTGGAAAGTGCCAGAATCACCAGGAGCATCTGTGCAAAAGCTGCTGCCTCTGTGACCGCATTGAGGCACGTTCGCGTGTCTGCGAGTATATAGACGGCTCTTTCGCGTTCACTCCGAGGGAAACGGTCCGCTATTGCTTCTGTGCGCACAGACGCGATTCCCTTGTCTCTTGCGAACACAGGGAACTCTGTGCATCCAAATCTACAGGCTAAGGACGCGTCTGCATATGTTTTGGTGAACAATCGAGTGTGCGTGTTCTGACAGCTGCCTCTATGCAGACGTCTCCACAGAGCCACTTCTGAATGCCCCGCAGCCCAGGACTGAATGGATACACTAACAAGTGCACCGGTGTGAGCAACCACATATGCAGAAGGACGTCTTTCATCTCACAGAAGCGCGAACGTCTTGGCGTTCAAGCACATGGCAGAAACAAGGTGTGAACAGATGAGCTGCTGCTATTTTCTCCGTTCGGCATGCTTCGTTGTAGCTCTCTTGCCGGTCGCCGGCTTAGCGGCTTGCTTTGCGCGACTAGCTCTGGGGAGAGAAGGAGATAGCGCCGGAAACCTCGCCTTTTGCCTTCTTCGGCGCTGGAACCTGGTTGCTGCGCCTTCTCTTTGTCCATGTGCACACACACGATTCCTCAGCGAAAACCATGCAGAAACCTTTCCACGAGCACCCAGGGATGTGCACCCAGCACCACGTGCACGCACACGCAGCTAGAGAAAAGCACCTACCTTTTCACACACTGATGCCTAAGCAAACGCGTGGCCACACACACGCACACATCCGCAAGCGCGCCTACTCCCATCTATTGAGAGAAAGACGGACGAGCTCTTTGGTTGCTCTTCACAGGCTTGTCCCTGATCTATAGCTGAGGGCAAACACTTGTGTGCTTGTGGGAGAGCCTGTGTCTTTCCTGGAAGCGTTTGGGAGTTTTGCTCAGACGCGTGTTTCCTCAAGTTCAAGAATCAAGATCTAGGATACCTGCAGACAGGTGCCTGTTTGTGTGGAGACAGTCTGTTTGAAACTGTGTTCCTCAGCGCCCGCTCTTTCTCCCCGTCGCTCCACACGCCTGGGAGTCCCTTTCTTTCTCTCCACAAGCACGTGTGTTGACTTCGTCGCACATGTGCATCTGCACAAGCGTTGAGCTCAGCAGAGCGTGTCTCTTGACACTTGATGTGCGTTGGCTGTGTCTGCCTGCTCCAGTGAAGAGAGAAACGGGAAATCATCTTGGTAGAGGCAACAAAGCAAAAGCGAGGCAGGATTGACATCTGCTCAACAGAGACGGATTCCCTGCGCTGACACAGTTCACAGTTACACGAGAAGCAATCTGAGCGGTCCGTCGACCGGAGACGTGTTTCCCAAGAGGTCGTTTAGCGAGTGAACAGCAGTGTGCGCGACTTTCAGGAGTGTGCCTGGAAAGTGCCAGAATCACCAGGAGCATCTGTGCAAAAGCTGCTGCCTCTGTGACCGCATTGAGGCACGTTCGCGTGTCTGCGAGTATATAGACGGCTCTTTCGCGTTCACTCCGAGGGAAACGGTCCGCTATTGCTTCTGTGCGCACAGACGCGATTCCCTTGTCTCTTGCGAACACAGGGAACTCTGTGCATCCAAATCTACAGGCTAAGGACGCGTCTGCATATGTTTTGGTGAACAATCGAGTGTGCGTGTTCTGACAGCTGCCTCTATGCAGACGTCTCCACAGAGCCACTTCTGAATGCCCCGCAGCCCAGGACTGAATGGATACACTAACAAGTGCACCGGTGTGAGCAACCACATATGCAGAAGGACGTCTTTCATCTCACAGAAGCGCGAACGTCTTGGCGTTCAAGCACATGGCAGAAACAAGGTGTGAACAGATGAGCTGCTGCTATTTTCTCCGTTCGGCATGCTTCGTTGTAGCTCTCTTGCCGGTCGCCGGCTTAGCGGCTTGCTTTGCGCGACTAGCTCTGGGGAGAGAAGGAGATAGCGCCGGAAACCTCGCCTTTTGCCTTCTTCGGCGCTGGAACCTGGTTGCTGCGCCTTCTCTTTGTCCATGTGCACACACACGATTCCTCAGCGAAAACCATGCAGAAACCTTTCCACGAGCACCCAGGGATGTGCACCCAGCACCACGTGCACGCACACGCAGCTAGAGAAAAGCACCTACCTTTTCACACACTGATGCCTAAGCAAACGCGTGGCCACACACACGCACACATCCGCAAGCGCGCCTACTCCCATCTATTGAGGGAAAGACGGACGAGCAACGTCCTGACAGGCTTGAGGGGAAAAACGTCCGTTGACGGTTGGCGTACTGCACGCCCGCCTACGGGGCTGCAGGGGAATCCACATTTGGAAGGTACCTGAAGATGTGTGCCTGTTCTTGGAGCTCCGCTAGTAGGGTAGCAAAGACACTCGTAGGCAGTACTGAATGCTGCTCCGTGCTACTTCTCCTCCGCTGGCAAATGCTTCAGTGTCGCCCGAGGAAAGACGTTTAACAATCGATCTCCAAGAGGAACGAAACACATGATGCCATAAGGCGAAAGAATAGCAGGGCATCTCTTCACAGGCTTGTCCCTGATCTATAGCTGAGGGCAAACACTTGTGTGCTTGTGGGAGAGCCTGTGTCTTTCCTGGAAGCGTTTGGGAGTTTTGCTCAGACGCGTGTTTCCTCAAGTTCAAGAATCAAGATCTAGGATACCTGCAGACAGGTGCCTGTTTGTGTGGAGACAGTCTGTTTGAAACTGTGTTCCTCAGCGCCCGCTCTTTCTCCCCGTCGCTCCACACGCCTGGGAGTCCCTTTCTTTCTCTCCACAAGCACGTGTGTTGACTTCGTCGCACATGTGCATCTGCACAAGCGTTGAGCTCAGCAGAGCGTGTCTCTTGACACTTGATGTGCGTTGGCTGTGTCTGCCTGCTCCAGTGAAGAGAGAAACGGGAAATCATCTTGGTAGAGGCAACAAAGCAAAAGCGAGGCAGGATTGACATCTGCTCAACAGAGACGGATTCCCTGCGCTGACACAGTTCACAGTTACACGAGAAGCAATCTGAGCGGTCCGTCGACCGGAGACGTGTTTCCCAAGAGGTCGTTTAGCGAGTGAACAGCAGTGTGCGCGACTTTCAGGAGTGTGCCTGGAAAGTGCCAGAATCACCAGGAGCATCTGTGCAAAAGCTGCTGCCTCTGTGACCGCATTGAGGCACGTTCGCGTGTCTGCGAGTATATAGACGGCTCTTTCGCGTTCACTCCGAGGGAAACGGTCCGCTATTGCTTCTGTGCGCACAGACGCGATTCCCTTGTCTCTTGCGAACACAGGGAACTCTGTGCATCCAAATCTACAGGCTAAGGACGCGTCTGCATATGTTTTGGTGAACAATCGAGTGTGCGTGTTCTGACAGCTGCCTCTATGCAGACGTCTCCACAGAGCCACTTCTGAATGCCCCGCAGCCCAGGACTGAATGGATACACTAACAAGTGCACCGGTGTGAGCAACCACATATGCAGAAGGACGTCTTTCATCTCACAGAAGCGCGAACGTCTTGGCGTTCAAGCACATGGCAGAAACAAGGTGTGAACAGATGAGCTGCTGCTATTTTCTCCGTTCGGCATGCTTCGTTGTAGCTCTCTTGCCGGTCGCCGGCTTAGCGGCTTGCTTTGCGCGACTAGCTCTGGGGAGAGAAGGAGATAGCGCCGGAAACCTCGCCTTTTGCCTTCTTCGGCGCTGGAACCTGGTTGCTGCGCCTTCTCTTTGTCCATGTGCACACACACGATTCCTCAGCGAAAACCATGCAGAAACCTTTCCACGAGCACCCAGGGATGTGCACCCAGCACCACGTGCACGCACACGCAGCTAGAGAAAAGCACCTACCTTTTCACACACTGATGCCTAAGCAAACGCGTGGCCACACACACGCACACATCCGCAAGCGCGCCTACTCCCATCTATTGAGGGAAAGACGGACGAGCAACGTCCTGACAGGCTTGAGGGGAAAAACGTCCGTTGACGGTTGGCGTACTGCACGCCCGCCTACGGGGCTGCAGGGGAATCCACATTTGGAAGGTACCTGAAGATGTGTGCCTGTTCTTGGAGCTCCGCTAGTAGGGTAGCAAAGACACTCGTAGGCAGTACTGAATGCTGCTCCGTGCTACTTCTCCTCCGCTGGCAAATGCTTCAGTGTCGCCCGAGGAAAGACGTTTAACAATCGATCTCCAAGAGGAACGAAACACATGATGCCATAAGGCGAAAGAATAGCAGGGCATCTCTTCACAGGCTTGTCCCTGATCTATAGCTGAGGGCAAACACTTGTGTGCTTGTGGGAGAGCCTGTGTCTTTCCTGGAAGCGTTTGGGAGTTTTGCTCAGACGCGTGTTTCCTCAAGTTCAAGAATCAAGATCTAGGATACCTGCAGACAGGTGCCTGTTTGTGTGGAGACAGTCTGTTTGAAACTGTGTTCCTCAGCGCCCGCTCTTTCTCCCCGTCGCTCCACACGCCTGGGAGTCCCTTTCTTTCTCTCCACAAGCACGTGTGTTGACTTCGTCGCACATGTGCATCTGCACAAGCGTTGAGCTCAGCAGAGCGTGTCTCTTGACACTTGATGTGCGTTGGCTGTGTCTGCCTGCTCCAGTGAAGAGAGAAACGGGAAATCATCTTGGTAGAGGCAACAAAGCAAAAGCGAGGCAGGATTGACATCTGCTCAACAGAGACGGATTCCCTGCGCTGACACAGTTCACAGTTACACGAGAAGCAATCTGAGCGGTCCGTCGACCGGAGACGTGTTTCCCAAGAGGTCGTTTAGCGAGTGAACAGCAGTGTGCGCGACTTTCAGGAGTGTGCCTGGAAAGTGCCAGAATCACCAGGAGCATCTGTGCAAAAGCTGCTGCCTCTGTGACCGCATTGAGGCACGTTCGCGTGTCTGCGAGTATATAGACGGCTCTTTCGCGTTCACTCCGAGGGAAACGGTCCGCTATTGCTTCTGTGCGCACAGACGCGATTCCCTTGTCTCTTGCGAACACAGGGAACTCTGTGCATCCAAATCTACAGGCTAAGGACGCGTCTGCATATGTTTTGGTGAACAATCGAGTGTGCGTGTTCTGACAGCTGCCTCTATGCAGACGTCTCCACAGAGCCACTTCTGAATGCCCCGCAGCCCAGGACTGAATGGATACACTAACAAGTGCACCGGTGTGAGCAACCACATATGCAGAAGGACGTCTTTCATCTCACAGAAGCGCGAACGTCTTGGCGTTCAAGCACATGGCAGAAACAAGGTGTGAACAGATGAGCTGCTGCTATTTTCTCCGTTCGGCATGCTTCGTTGTAGCTCTCTTGCCGGTCGCCGGCTTAGCGGCTTGCTTTGCGCGACTAGCTCTGGGGAGAGAAGGAGATAGCGCCGGAAACCTCGCCTTTTGCCTTCTTCGGCGCTGGAACCTGGTTGCTGCGCCTTCTCTTTGTCCATGTGCACACACACGATTCCTCAGCGAAAACCATGCAGAAACCTTTCCACGAGCACCCAGGGATGTGCACCCAGCACCACGTGCACGCACACGCAGCTAGAGAAAAGCACCTACCTTTTCACACACTGATGCCTAAGCAAACGCGTGGCCACACACACGCACACATCCGCAAGCGCGCCTACTCCCATCTATTGAGGGAAAGATGGACGAGCTCTTTGGTTGCTCTTCACAGGCTTGTCACTGATCTATAGCTGAGGGCAAACACTTGTGTGCTTGTGGGAGAGCCTGTGTCTTTCCTGGAAGCGTTTGGGAGTTTTGCTCAGACGCGTGTTTCCTCAAGTTCAAGAATCAAGATCTAGGATACCTGCAGACAGGTGCCTGTTTGTGTGGAGACAGTCTGTTTGAAACTGTGTTCCTCAGCGCCCGCTCTTTCTCCCCGTCGCTCCACACGCCTGGGA
Organism: Patagioenas fasciata; assembly: GCF_037038585.1. Taxonomy (NCBI): domain Eukaryota; kingdom Metazoa; phylum Chordata; class Aves; order Columbiformes; family Columbidae; genus Patagioenas; species Patagioenas fasciata. Next base: position 666,115 of record NW_027288655.1, on the reverse strand, counting down.
GTCCCTTTCTTTCTCTCCACAAGCACGTGTGTTGACTTCGTCGCACATGTGCATCTGCACAAGCGTTGAGCTCAGCAGAGCGTGTCTCTTGACACTTGATGTGCGTTGGCTGTGTCTGCCTGCTCCAGTGAAGAGAGAAACGGGAAATCATCTTGGTAGAGGCAACAAAGCAAAAGCGAGGCAGGATTGACATCTGCTCAACAGAGACGGATTCCCTGCGCTGACACAGTTCACAGTTACACGAGAAGCAATCTGAGCGGTCCGTCGACCGGAGACGTGTTTCCCAAGAGGTCGTTTAGCGAGTGAACAGCAGTGTGCGCGACTTTCAGGAGTGTGCCTGGAAAGTGCCAGAATCACCAGGAGCATCTGTGCAAAAGCTGCTGCCTCTGTGACCGCATTGAGGCACGTTCGCGTGTCTGCGAGTATATAGACGGCTCTTTCGCGTTCACTCCGAGGGAAACGGTCCGCTATTGCTTCTGTGCGCACAGACGCGATTCCCTTGTCTCTTGCGAACACAGGGAACTCTGTGCATCCAAATCTACAGGCTAAGGACGCGTCTGCATATGTTTTGGTGAACAATCGAGTGTGCGTGTTCTGACAGCTGCCTCTATGCAGACGTCTCCACAGAGCCACTTCTGAATGCCCCGCAGCCCAGGACTGAATGGATACACTAACAAGTGCACCGGTGTGAGCAACCACATATGCAGAAGGACGTCTTTCATCTCACAGAAGCGCGAACGTCTTGGCGTTCAAGCACATGGCAGAAACAAGGTGTGAACAGATGAGCTGCTGCTATTTTCTCCGTTCGGCATGCTTCGTTGTAGCTCTCTTGCCGGTCGCCGGCTTAGCGGCTTGCTTTGCGCGACTAGCTCTGGGGAGAGAAGGAGATAGCGCCGGAAACCTCGCCTTTTGCCTTCTTCGGCGCTGGAACCTGGTTGCTGCGCCTTCTCTTTGTCCATGTGCACACACACGATTCCTCAGCGAAAACCATGCAGAAACCTTTCCACGAGCACCCAGGGATGTGCACCCAGCACCACGTGCACGCACACGCAGCTAGAGAAAAGCACCTACCTTTTCACACACTGATGCCTAAGCAAACGCGTGGCCACACACACGCACACATCCGCAAGCGCGCCTACTCCCATCTATTGAGGGAAAGACGGACGAGCAACGTCCTGACAGGCTTGAGGGGAAAAACGTCCGTTGACGGTTGGCGTACTGCACGCCCGCCTACGGGGCTGCAGGGGAATCCACATTTGGAAGGTACCTGAAGATGTGTGCCTGTTCTTGGAGCTCCGCTAGTAGGGTAGCAAAGACACTCGTAGGCAGTACTGAATGCTGCTCCGTGCTACTTCTCCTCCGCTGGCAAATGCTTCAGTGTCGCCCGAGGAAAGACGTTTAACAATCGATCTCCAAGAGGAACGAAACACATGATGCCATAAGGCGAAAGAATAGCAGGGCATCTCTTCACAGGCTTGTCCCTGATCTATAGCTGAGGGCAAACACTTGTGTGCTTGTGGGAGAGCCTGTGTCTTTCCTGGAAGCGTTTGGGAGTTTTGCTCAGACGCGTGTTTCCTCAAGTTCAAGAATCAAGATCTAGGATACCTGCAGACAGGTGCCTGTTTGTGTGGAGACAGTCTGTTTGAAACTGTGTTCCTCAGCGCCCGCTCTTTCTCCCCGTCGCTCCACACGCCTGGGAGTCCCTTTCTTTCTCTCCACAAGCACGTGTGTTGACTTCGTCGCACATGTGCATCTGCACAAGCGTTGAGCTCAGCAGAGCGTGTCTCTTGACACTTGATGTGCGTTGGCTGTGTCTGCCTGCTCCAGTGAAGAGAGAAACGGGAAATCATCTTGGTAGAGGCAACAAAGCAAAAGCGAGGCAGGATTGACATCTGCTCAACAGAGACGGATTCCCTGCGCTGACACAGTTCACAGTTACACGAGAAGCAATCTGAGCGGTCCGTCGACCGGAGACGTGTTTCCCAAGAGGTCGTTTAGCGAGTGAACAGCAGTGTGCGCGACTTTCAGGAGTGTGCCTGGAAAGTGCCAGAATCACCAGGAGCATCTGTGCAAAAGCTGCTGCCTCTGTGACCGCATTGAGGCACGTTCCCGTGTCTGCGAGTATATAGACGGCTCTTTCGCGTTCACTCCGAGGGAAACGGTCCGCTATTGCTTCTGTGCGTACAGACGCGATTCCCTTGTCTCTTGCGAACACAGGGAACTCTGTGCATCCAAATCTACAGGGTAAGGACGCGTCTGCATATGTTTTGGTGAACAATCGAGTGTGCGTGTTCTGACAGCTGCCTCTATGCAGACGTCTCCACAGAGCCACTTCTGAATGCCCCGCAGCCCAGGACTGAATGGATACACTAACAAGTGCACCGGTGTGAGCAACCACATATGCAGAAGGACGTCTTTCATCTCACAGAAGCGCGAACGTCTTGGCGTTCAAGCACATGGCAGAAACAAGGTGTGAACAGATGAGCTGCTGCTATTTTCTCCGTTCGGCATGCTTCGTTGTAGCTCTCTTGCCGGTCGCCGGCTTAGCGGCTTGCTTTGCGCGACTAGCTCTGGGGAGAGAAGGAGATAGCGCCGGAAACCTCGCCTTTTGCCTTCTTCGGCGCTGGAACCTGGTTGCTGCGCCTTCTCTTTGTCCATGTGCACACACACGATTCCTCAGCGAAAACCATGCAGAAACCTTTCCACGAGCACCCAGGGATGTGCACCCAGCACCACGTGCACGCACACGCAGCTAGAGAAAAGCACCTACCTTTTCACACACTGATGCCTAAGCAAACGCGTGGCCACACACACGCACACATCCGCAAGCGCGCCTACTCCCATCTATTGAGGGAAAGACGGACGAGCAACGTCCTGACAGGCTTGAGGGGAAAAACGTCCGTTGACGGTTGGCGTACTGCACGCCCGCCTACGGGGCTGCAGGGGAATCCACATTTGGAAGGTACCTGAAGATGTGTGCCTGTTCTTGGAGCTCCGCTAGTAGGGTAGCAAAGACACTCGTAGGCAGTACTGAATGCTGCTCCGTGCTACTTCTCCTCCGCTGGCAAATGCTTCACAGTCGCCCTAGGAAAGACGTTTAACAATCGATCTCCAAGAGGAACGAAACACATGATGCCATAAGGCGAAAGAATAGCAGGGCATCTCTTCACAGGCTTGTCCCTGATCTATAGCTGAGGGCAAACACTTGTGTGCTTGTGGGAGAGCCTGTGTCTTTCCTGGAAGCGTTTGGGAGTTTTGCTCAGACGCGTGTTTCCTCAAGTTCAAGAATCAAGATCTAGGATACCTGCAGACAGGTGCCTGTTTGTGTGGAGACAGTCTGTTTGAAACTGTGTTCCTCAGCGCCCGCTCTTTCTCCCCGTCGCTCCACACGCCTGGGAGTCCCTTTCTTTCTCTCCACAAGCACGTGTGTTGACTTCGTCGCACATGTGCATCTGCACAAGCGTTGAGCTCAGCAGAGCGTGTCTCTTGACACTTGATGTGCGTTGGCTGTGTCTGCCTGCTCCAGTGAAGAGAGAAACGGGAAATCATCTTGGTAGAGGCAACAAAGCAAAAGCGAGGCAGGATTGACATCTGCTCAACAGAGACGGATTCCCTGCGCTGACACAGTTCACAGTTACACGAGAAGCAATCTGAGCGGTCCGTCGACCGGAGACGTGTTTCCCAAGAGGTCGTTTAGCGAGTGAACAGCAGTGTGCGCGACTTTCAGGAGTGTGCCTGGAAAGTGCCAGAATCACCAGGAGCATCTGTGCAAAAGCTGCTGCCTCTGTGACCGCATTGAGGCACGTTCGCGTGTCTGCGAGTATATAGACGGCTCTTTCGCGTTCACTCCGAGGGAAACGGTCCGCTATTGCTTCTGTGCGTACAGACGCGATTCCCTTGTCTCTTGCGAACACAGGGAACTCTGTGCATCCAAATCTACAGGCTAAGGACGCGTCTGCATATGTTTTGGTGAACAATCGAGTGTGCGTGTTCTGACAGCTGCCTCTATGCAGACGTCTCCACAGAGCCACTTCGGAATGCCCCGCAGCCCAGGACTGAATGGATACACTAACAAGTGCACCGGTGTGAGCAACCACATATGCAGAAGGACGTCTTTCATCTCACAGAAGCGCGAACGTCTTGGCGTTCAAGCACATGGCAGAAACAAGGTGTGAACAGATGAGCTGCTGCTATTTTCTCCGTTCGGCATGCTTCGTTGTAGCTCTCTTGCCGGTCGCCGGCTTAGCGGCTTGCTTTGCGCGACTAGCTCTGGGGAGAGAAGGAGATAGCGCCGGAAACCTCGCCTTTTGCCTTCTTCGGCGCTGGAACCTGGTTGCTGCGCCTTCTCTTTGTCCATGTGCACACACACGATTCCTCAGCGAAAACCATGCAGAAACCTTTCCACGAGCACCCAGGGATGTGCACCCAGCACCACGTGCACGCACACGCAGCTAGAGAAAAGCACCTACCTTTTCACACACTGATGCCGAAGCAAACGCGTGGCCACACACACGCACACATCCGCAAGCGCGCCTACTCCCATCTATTGAGGGAAAGACGGACGAGCAACGTCCTGACAGGCTTGAGGGGAAAAACGTCCGTTGACGGTTGGCGTACTGCACGCCCGCCTACGGGGCTGCAGGGGAATCCACATTTGGAAGGTACCTGAAGATGTGTGCCTGTTCTTGGAGCTCCGCTAGTAGGGTAGCAAAGACACTCGTAGGCAGTACTGAATGCTGCTCCGTGCTACTTCTCCTCCGCTGGCAAATGCTTCACAGTCGCCCTAGGAAAGACGTTTAACAATCGATCTCCAAGAGGAACGAAACACATGATGCCATAAGGCGAAAGAATAGCAGGGCATCTCTTCACAGGCTTGTCCCTGATCTATAGCTGAGGGCAAACACTTGTGTGCTTGTGGGAGAGCCTGTGTCTTTCCTGGAAGCGTTTGGGAGTTTTGCTCAGACGCGTGTTTCCTCAAGTTCAAGAATCAAGATCTAGGATACCTGCAGACAGGTGCCTGTTTGTGTGGAGACAGTCTGTTTGAAACTGTGTTCCTCAGCGCCCGCTCTTTCTCCCCGTCGCTCCACACGCCTGGGAGTCCCTTTCTTTCTCTCCACAAGCACGTGTGTTGACTTCGTCGCACATGTGCATCTGCACAAGCGTTGAGCTCAGCAGAGCGTGTCTCTTGACACTTGATGTGCGTTGGCTGTGTCTGCCTGCTCCAGTGAAGAGAGAAACGGGAAATCATCTTGGTAGAGGCAACAAAGCAAAAGCGAGGCAGGATTGACAGCTGCTCAACAGAGACGGATTCCCTGCGCTGACACAGTTCACAGTTACACGAGAAGCAATCTGAGCGGTCCGTCGACCGGAGACGTGTTTCCCAAGAGGTCGTTTAGCGAGTGAACAGCAGTGTGCGCGACTTTCAGGAGTGTGCCTGGAAAGTGCCAGAATCACCAGGAGCATCTGTGCAAAAGCTGCTGCCTCTGTGACCGCATTGAGGCACGTTCGCGTGTCTGCGAGTATATAGACGGCTCTTTCGCGTTCACTCCGAGGGAAACGGTCCGCTATTGCTTCTGTGCGCACAGACGCGATTCCCTTGTCTCTTGCGAACACAGGGAACTCTGTGCATCCAAATCTACAGGCTAAGGACGCGTCTGCATATGTTTTGGTGAACAATCGAGTGTGCGTGTTCTGACAGCTGCCTCTATGCAGACGTCTCCACAGAGCCACTTCTGAATGCCCCGCAGCCCAGGACTGAATGGATACACTAACAAGTGCACCGGTGTGAGCAACCACATATGCAGAAGGACGTCTTTCATCTCACAGAAGCGCGAACGTCTTGGCGTTCAAGCACATGGCAGAAACAAGGTGTGAACAGATGAGCTGCTGCTATTTTCTCCGTTCGGCATGCTTCGTTGTAGCTCTCTTGCCGGTCGCCGGCTTAGCGGCTTGCTTTGCGCGACTAGCTCTGGGGAGAGAAGGAGATAGCGCCGGAAACCTCGCCTTTTGCCTTCTTCGGCGCTGGAACCTGGTTGCTGCGCCTTCTCTTTGTCCATGTGCACACACACGATTCCTCAGCGAAAACCATGCAGAAACCTTTCCACGAGCACCCAGGGATGTGCACCCAGCACCACGTGCACGCACACGCAGCTAGAGAAAAGCACCTACCTTTTCACACACTGATGCCTAAGCAAACGCGTGGCCACACACACGCACACATCCGCAAGCGCGCCTACTCCCATCTATTGAGGGAAAGACGGACGAGCTCTTTGGTTGCTCTTCACAGGCTTGTCCCTGATCTATAGCTGAGGGCAAACACTTGTGTGCTTGTGGGAGAGCCTGTGTCTTTCCTGGAAGCGTTTGGGAGTTTTGCTCAGACGCGTGTTTCCTCAAGTTCAAGAATCAAGATCTAGGATACCTGCAGACAGGTGCCTGTTTGTGTGGAGACAGTCTGTTTGAAACTGTGTTCCTCAGCGCCCGCTCTTTCTCCCCGTCGCTCCACACGCCTGGGAGTCCCTTTCTTTCTCTCCACAAGCACGTGTGTTGACTTCGTCGCACATGTGCATCTGCACAAGCGTTGAGCTCAGCAGAGCGTGTCTCTTGACACTTGATGTGCGTTGGCTGTGTCTGCCTGCTCCAGTGAAGAGAGAAACGGGAAATCATCTTGGTAGAGGCAACAAAGCAAAAGCGAGGCAGGATTGACATCTGCTCAACAGAGACGGATTCCCTGCGCTGACACAGTTCACAGTTACACGAGAAGCAATCTGAGCGGTCCGTCGACCGGAGACGTGTTTCCCAAGAGGTCGTTTAGCGAGTGAACAGCAGTGTGCGCGACTTTCAGGAGTGTGCCTGGAAAGTGCCAGAATCACCAGGAGCATCTGTGCAAAAGCTGCTGCCTCTGTGACCGCATTGAGGCACGTTCGCGTGTCTGCGAGTATATAGACGGCTCTTTCGCGTTCACTCCGAGGGAAACGGTCCGCTATTGCTTCTGTGCGCACAGACGCGATTCCCTTGTCTCTTGCGAACACAGGGAACTCTGTGCATCCAAATCTACAGGCTAAGGACGCGTCTGCATATGTTTTGGTGAACAATCGAGTGTGCGTGTTCTGACAGCTGCCTCTATGCAGACGTCTCCACAGAGCCACTTCTGAATGCCCCGCAGCCCAGGACTGAATGGATACACTAACAAGTGCACCGGTGTGAGCAACCACATATGCAGAAGGACGTCTTTCATCTCACAGAAGCGCGAACGTCTTGGCGTTCAAGCACATGGCAGAAACAAGGTGTGAACAGATGAGCTGCTGCTATTTTCTCCGTTCGGCATGCTTCGTTGTAGCTCTCTTGCCGGTCGCCGGCTTAGCGGCTTGCTTTGCGCGACTAGCTCTGGGGAGAGAAGGAGATAGCGCCGGAAACCTCGCCTTTTGCCTTCTTCGGCGCTGGAACCTGGTTGCTGCGCCTTCTCTTTGTCCATGTGCACACACACGATTCCTCAGCGAAAACCATGCAGAAACCTTTCCACGAGCACCCAGGGATGTGCACCCAGCACCACGTGCACGCACACGCAGCTAGAGAAAAGCACCTACCTTTTCACACACTGATGCCTAAGCAAACGCGTGGCCACACACACGCACACATCCGCAAGCGCGCCTACTCCCATCTATTGAGGGAAAGACGGACGAGCTCTTTGGTTGCTCTTCACAGGCTTGTCCCTGATCTATAGCTGAGGGCAAACACTTGTGTGCTTGTGGGAGAGCCTGTGTCTTTCCTGGAAGCGTTTGGGAGTTTTGCTCAGACGCGTGTTTCCTCAAGTTCAAGAATCAAGATCTAGGATACCTGCAGACAGGTGCCTGTTTGTGTGGAGACAGTCTGTTTGAAACTGTGTTCCTCAGCGCCCGCTCTTTCTCCCCGTCGCTCCACACGCCTGGGAGTCCCTTTCTTTCTCTCCACAAGCACGTGTGTTGACTTCGTCGCACATGTGCATCTGCACAAGCGTTGAGCTCAGCAGAGCGTGTCTCTTGACACTTGATGTGCGTTGGCTGTGTCTGCCTGCTCCAGTGAAGAGAGAAACGGGAAATCATCTTGGTAGAGGCAACAAAGCAAAAGCGAGGCAGGATTGACATCTGCTCAACAGAGACGGATTCCCTGCGCTGACACAGTTCACAGTTACACGAGAAGCAATCTGAGCGGTCCGTCGACCGGAGACGTGTTTCCCAAGAGGTCGTTTAGCGAGTGAACAGCAGTGTGCGCGACTTTCAGGAGTGTGCCTGGAAAGTGCCAGAATCACCAGGAGCATCTGTGCAAAAGCTGCTGCCTCTGTGACCGCATTGAGGCACGTTCGCGTGTCTGCGAGTATATAGACGGCTCTTTCGCGTTCACTCCGAGGGAAACGGTCCGCTATTGCTTCTGTGCGCACAGACGCGATTCCCTTGTCTCTTGCGAACACAGGGAACTCTGTGCATCCAAATCTACAGGCTAAGGACGCGTCTGCATATGTTTTGGTGAACAATCGAGTGTGCGTGTTCTGACAGCTGCCTCTATGCAGACGTCTCCACAGAGCCACTTCTGAATGCCCCGCAGCCCAGGACTGAATGGATACACTAACAAGTGCACCGGTGTGAGCAACCACATATGCAGAAGGACGTCTTTCATCTCACAGAAGCGCGAACGTCTTGGCGTTCAAGCACATGGCAGAAACAAGGTGTGAACAGATGAGCTGCTGCTATTTTCTCCGTTCGGCATGCTTCGTTGTAGCTCTCTTGCCGGTCGCCGGCTTAGCGGCTTGCTTTGCGCGACTAGCTCTGGGGAGAGAAGGAGATAGCGCCGGAAACCTCGCCTTTTGCCTTCTTCGGCGCTGGAACCTGGTTGCTGCGCCTTCTCTTTGTCCATGTGCACACACACGATTCCTCAGCGAAAACCATGCAGAAACCTTTCCACGAGCACCCAGGGATGTGCACCCAGCACCACGTGCACGCACACGCAGCTAGAGAAAAGCACCTACCTTTTCACACACTGATGCCTAAGCAAACGCGTGGCCACACACACGCACACATCCGCAAGCGCGCCTACTCCCATCTATTGAGAGAAAGACGGACGAGCTCTTTGGTTGCTCTTCACAGGCTTGTCCCTGATCTATAGCTGAGGGCAAACACTTGTGTGCTTGTGGGAGAGCCTGTGTCTTTCCTGGAAGCGTTTGGGAGTTTTGCTCAGACGCGTGTTTCCTCAAGTTCAAGAATCAAGATCTAGGATACCTGCAGACAGGTGCCTGTTTGTGTGGAGACAGTCTGTTTGAAACTGTGTTCCTCAGCGCCCGCTCTTTCTCCCCGTCGCTCCACACGCCTGGGAGTCCCTTTCTTTCTCTCCACAAGCACGTGTGTTGACTTCGTCGCACATGTGCATCTGCACAAGCGTTGAGCTCAGCAGAGCGTGTCTCTTGACACTTGATGTGCGTTGGCTGTGTCTGCCTGCTCCAGTGAAGAGAGAAACGTGAAATCATCTTGGTAGAGGCAACAAAGCAAAAGCGAGGCAGGATTGACATCTGCTCAACAGAGACGGATTCCCTGCGCTGACACAGTTCACAGTTACACGAGAAGCAATCTGAGCGGTCCGTCGACCGGAGACGTGTTTCCCAAGAGGTCGTTTAGCGAGTGAACAGCAGTGTGCGCGACTTTCAGGAGTGTGCCTGGAAAGTGCCAGAATCACCAGGAGCATCTGTGCAAAAGCTGCTGCCTCTGTGACCGCATTGAGGCACGTTCGCGTGTCTGCGAGTATATAGACGGCTCTTTCGCGTTCACTCCGAGGGAAACGGTCCGCTATTGCTTCTGTGCGCACAGACGCGATTCCCTTGTCTCTTGCGAACACAGGGAACTCTGTGCATCCAAATCTACAGGCTAAGGACGCGTCTGCATATGTTTTGGTGAACAATCGAGTGTGCGTGTTCTGACAGCTGCCTCTATGCAGACGTCTCCACAGAGCCACTTCTGAATGCCCCGCAGCCCAGGACTGAATGGATACACTAACAAGTGCACCGGTGTGAGCAACCACATATGCAGAAGGACGTCTTTCATCTCACAGAAGCGCGAACGTCTTGGCGTTCAAGCACATGGCAGAAACAAGGTGTGAACAGATGAGCTGCTGCTATTTTCTCCGTTCGGCATGCTTCGTTGTAGCTCTCTTGCCGGTCGCCGGCTTAGCGGCTTGCTTTGCGCGACTAGCTCTGGGGAGAGAAGGAGATAGCGCCGGAAACCTCGCCTTTTGCCTTCTTCGGCGCTGGAACCTGGTTGCTGCGCCTTCTCTTTGTCCATGTGCACACACACGATTCCTCAGCGAAAACCATGCAGAAACCTTTCCACGAGCACCCAGGGATGTGCACCCAGCACCACGTGCACGCACACGCAGCTAGAGAAAAGCACCTACCTTTTCACACACTGATGCCTAAGCAAACGCGTGGCCACACACACGCACACATCCGCAAGCGCGCCTACTCCCATCTATTGAGGGAAAGACGGACGAGCTCTTTGGTTGCTCTTCACAGGCTTGTCCCTGATCTATAGCTGAGGGCAAACACTTGTGTGCTTGTGGGAGAGCCTGTGTCTTTCCTGGAAGCGTTTGGGAGTTTTGCTCAGACGCGTGTTTCCTCAAGTTCAAGAATCAAGATCTAGGATACCTGCAGACAGGTGCCTGTTTGTGTGGAGACAGTCTGTTTGAAACTGTGTTCCTCAGCGCCCGCTCTTTCTCCCCGTCGCTCCACACGCCTGGGAGTCCCTTTCTTTCTCTCCACAAGCACGTGTGTTGACTTCGTCGCACATGTGCATCTGCACAAGCGTTGAGCTCAGCAGAGCGTGTCTCTTGACACTTGATGTGCGTTGGCTGTGTCTGCCTGCTCCAGTGAAGAGAGAAACGGGAAATCATCTTGGTAGAGGCAACAAAGCAAAAGCGAGGCAGGATTGACATCTGCTCAACAGAGACGGATTCCCTGCGCTGACACAGTTCACAGTTACACGAGAAGCAATCTGAGCGGTCCGTCGACCGGAGACGTGTTTCCCAAGAGGTCGTTTAGCGAGTGAACAGCAGTGTGCGCGACTTTCAGGAGTGTGCCTGGAAAGTGCCAGAATCACCAGGAGCATCTGTGCAAAAGCTGCTGCCTCTGTGACCGCATTGAGGCACGTTCGCGTGTCTGCGAGTATATAGACGGCTCTTTCGCGTTCACTCCGAGGGAAACGGTCCGCTATTGCTTCTGTGCGCACAGACGCGATTCCCTTGTCTCTTGCGAACACAGGGAACTCTGTGCATCCAAATCTACAGGCTAAGGACGCGTCTGCATATGTTTTGGTGAACAATCGAGTGTGCGTGTTCTGACAGCTGCCTCTATGCAGACGTCTCCACAGAGCCACTTCTGAATGCCCCGCAGCCCAGGACTGAATGGATACACTAACAAGTGCACCGGTGTGAGCAACCACATATGCAGAAGGACGTCTTTCATCTCACAGAAGCGCGAACGTCTTGGCGTTCAAGCACATGGCAGAAACAAGGTGTGAACAGATGAGCTGCTGCTATTTTCTCCGTTCGGCATGCTTCGTTGTAGCTCTCTTGCCGGTCGCCGGCTTAGCGGCTTGCTTTGCGCGACTAGCTCTGGGGAGAGAAGGAGATAGCGCCGGAAACCTCGCCTTTTGCCTTCTTCGGCGCTGGAACCTGGTTGCTGCGCCTTCTCTTTGTCCATGTGCACACACACGATTCCTCAGCGAAAACCATGCAGAAACCTTTCCACGAGCACCCAGGGATGTGCACCCAGCACCACGTGCACGCACACGCAGCTAGAGAAAAGCACCTACCTTTTCACACACTGATGCCTAAGCAAACGCGTGGCCACACACACGCACACATCCGCAAGCGCGCCTACTCCCATCTATTGAGGGAAAGACGGACGAGCAACGTCCTGACAGGCTTGAGGGGAAAAACGTCCGTTGACGGTTGGCGTACTGCACGCCCGCCTACGGGGCTGCAGGGGAATCCACATTTGGAAGGTACCTGAAGATGTGTGCCTGTTCTTGGAGCTCCGCTAGTAGGGTAGCAAAGACACTCGTAGGCAGTACTGAATGCTGCTCCGTGCTACTTCTCCTCCGCTGGCAAATGCTTCAGTGTCGCCCGAGGAAAGACGTTTAACAATCGATCTCCAAGAGGAACGAAACACATGATGCCATAAGGCGAAAGAATAGCAGGGCATCTCTTCACAGGCTTGTCCCTGATCTATAGCTGAGGGCAAACACTTGTGTGCTTGTGGGAGAGCCTGTGTCTTTCCTGGAAGCGTTTGGGAGTTTTGCTCAGACGCGTGTTTCCTCAAGTTCAAGAATCAAGATCTAGGATACCTGCAGACAGGTGCCTGTTTGTGTGGAGACAGTCTGTTTGAAACTGTGTTCCTCAGCGCCCGCTCTTTCTCCCCGTCGCTCCACACGCCTGGGAGTCCCTTTCTTTCTCTCCACAAGCACGTGTGTTGACTTCGTCGCACATGTGCATCTGCACAAGCGTTGAGCTCAGCAGAGCGTGTCTCTTGACACTTGATGTGCGTTGGCTGTGTCTGCCTGCTCCAGTGAAGAGAGAAACGGGAAATCATCTTGGTAGAGGCAACAAAGCAAAAGCGAGGCAGGATTGACATCTGCTCAACAGAGACGGATTCCCTGCGCTGACACAGTTCACAGTTACACGAGAAGCAATCTGAGCGGTCCGTCGACCGGAGACGTGTTTCCCAAGAGGTCGTTTAGCGAGTGAACAGCAGTGTGCGCGACTTTCAGGAGTGTGCCTGGAAAGTGCCAGAATCACCAGGAGCATCTGTGCAAAAGCTGCTGCCTCTGTGACCGCATTGAGGCACGTTCGCGTGTCTGCGAGTATATAGACGGCTCTTTCGCGTTCACTCCGAGGGAAACGGTCCGCTATTGCTTCTGTGCGCACAGACACGATTCCCTTGTCTCTTGCGAACACAGGGAACTCTGTGCATCCAAATCTACAGGCTAAGGACGCGTCTGCATATGTTTTGGTGAACAATCGAGTGTGCGTGTTCTGACAGCTGCCTCTATGCAGACGTCTCCACAGAGCCATTTCTGAATGCCCCGCAGCCCAGGACTGAATGGATACACTAACAAGTGCACCGGTGTGAGCAACCACATATGCAGAAGGACGTCTTTCATCTCACAGAAGCGCGAACGTCTTGGCGTTCAAGCACATGGCAGAAACAAGGTGTGAACAGATGAGCTGCTGCTATTTTCTCCGTTCGGCATGCTTCGTTGTAGCTCTCTTGCCGGTCGCCGGCTTAGCGGCTTGCTTTGCGCGACTAGCTCTGGGGAGAGAAGGAGATAGCGCCGGAAACCTCGCCTTTTGCCTTCTTCGGCGCTGGAACCTGGTTGCTGCGCCTTCTCTTTGTCCATGTGCACACACACGATTCCTCAGCGAAAACCATGCAGAAACCTTTCCACGAGCACCCAGGGATGTGCACCCAGCACCACGTGCACGCACACGCAGCTAGAGAAAAGCACCTACCTTTTCACACACTGATGCCTAAGCAAACGCGTGGCCACACACACGCACACATCCGCAAGCGCGCCTACTCCCATCTATTGAGGGAAAGACGGACGAGCTCTTTGGTTGCTCTTCACAGGCTTGTCCCTGATCTATAGCTGAGGGCAAACACTTGTGTGCTTGTGGGAGAGCCTGTGTCTTTCCTGGAAGCGTTTGGGAGTTTTGCTCAGACGCGTGTTTCCTCAAGTTCAAGAATCAAGATCTAGGATACCTGCAGACAGGTGCCTGTTTGTGTGGAGACAGTCTGTTTGAAACTGTGTTCCTCAGCGCCCGCTCTTTCTCCCCGTCGCTCCACACGCCTGGGAGTCCCTTTCTTTCTCTCCACAAGCACGTGTGTTGACTTCGTCGCACATGTGCATCTGCACAAGCGTTGAGCTCAGCAGAGCGTGTCTCTTGACACTTGATGTGCGTTGGCTGTGTCTGCCTGCTCCAGTGAAGAGAGAAACGGGAAATCATCTTGGTAGAGGCAACAAAGCAAAAGCGAGGCAGGATTGACATCTGCTCAACAGAGACGGATTCCCTGCGCTGACACAGTTCACAGTTACACGAGAAGCAATCTGAGCGGTCCGTCGACCGGAGACGTGTTTCCCAAGAGGTCGTTTAGCGAGTGAACAGCAGTGTGCGCGACTTTCAGGAGTGTGCCTGGAAAGTGCCAGAATCACCAGGAGCATCTGTGCAAAAGCTGCTGCCTCTGTGACCGCATTGAGGCACGTTCGCGTGTCTGCGAGTATATAGACGGCTCTTTCGCGTTCACTCCGAGGGAAACGGTCCGCTATTGCTTCTGTGCGCACAGACGCGATTCCCTTGTCTCTTGCGAACACAGGGAACTCTGTGCATCCAAATCTACAGGCTAAGGACGCGTCTGCATATGTTTTGGTGAACAATCGAGTGTGCGTGTTCTGACAGCTGCCTCTATGCAGACGTCTCCACAGAGCCACTTCTGAATGCCCCGCAGCCCAGGACTGAATGGATACACTAACAAGTGCACCGGTGTGAGCAACCACATATGCAGAAGGACGTCTTTCATCTCACAGAAGCGCGAACGTCTTGGCGTTCAAGCACATGGCAGAAACAAGGTGTGAACAGATGAGCTGCTGCTATTTTCTCCGTTCGGCATGCTTCGTTGTAGCTCTCTTGCCGGTCGCCGGCTTAGCGGCTTGCTTTGCGCGACTAGCTCTGGGGAGAGAAGGAGATAGCGCCGGAAACCTCGCCTTTTGCCTTCTTCGGCGCTGGAACCTGGTTGCTGCGCCTTCTCTTTGTCCATGTGCACACACACGATTCCTCAGCGAAAACCATGCAGAAACCTTTCCACGAGCACCCAGGGATGTGCACCCAGCACCACGTGCACGCACACGCAGCTAGAGAAAAGCACCTACCTTTTCACACACTGATGCCTAAGCAAACGCGTGGCCACACACACGCACACATCCGCAAGCGCGCCTACTCCCATCTATTGAGGGAAAGACGGACGAGCTCTTTGGTTGCTCTTCACAGGCTTGTCCCTGATCTATAGCTGAGGGCAAACACTTGTGTGCTTGTGGGAGAGCCTGTGTCTTTCCTGGAAGCGTTTGGGAGTTTTGCTCAGACGCGTGTTTCCTCAAGTTCAAGAATCAAGATCTAGGATACCTGCAGACAGGTGCCTGTTTGTGTGGAGACAGTCTGTTTGAAACTGTGTTCCTCAGCGCCCGCTCTTTCTCCCCGTCGCTCCACACGCCTGGGAGTCCCTTTCTTTCTCTCCACAAGCACGTGTGTTGACTTCGTCGCACATGTGCATCTGCACAAGCGTTGAGCTCAGCAGAGCGTGTCTCTTGACACTTGATGTGCGTTGGCTGTGTCTGCCTGCTCCAGTGAAGAGAGAAACGGGAAATCATCTTGGTAGAGGCAACAAAGCAAAAGCGAGGCAGGATTGACATCTGCTCAACAGAGACGGATTCCCTGCGCTGACACAGTTCACAGTTACACGAGAAGCAATCTGAGCGGTCCGTCGACCGGAGACGTGTTTCCCAAGAGGTCGTTTAGCGAGTGAACAGCAGTGTGCGCGACTTTCAGGAGTGTGCCTGGAAAGTGCCAGAATCACCAGGAGCATCTGTGCAAAAGCTGCTGCCTCTGTGACCGCATTGAGGCACGTTCGCGTGTCTGCGAGTATATAGACGGCTCTTTCGCGTTCACTCCGAGGGAAACGGTCCGCTATTGCTTCTGTGCGCACAGACGCGATTCCCTTGTCTCTTGCGAACACAGGGAACTCTGTGCATCCAAATCTACAGGCTAAGGACGCGTCTGCATATGTTTTGGTGAACAATCGAGTGTGCGTGTTCTGACAGCTGCCTCTATGCAGACGTCTCCACAGAGCCACTTCTGAATGCCCCGCAGCCCAGGACTGAATGGATACACTAACAAGTGCACCGGTGTGAGCAACCACATATGCAGAAGGACGTCTTTCATCTCACAGAAGCGCGAACGTCTTGGCGTTCAAGCACATGGCAGAAACAAGGTGTGAACAGATGAGCTGCTGCTATTTTCTCCGTTCGGCATGCTTCGTTGTAGCTCTCTTGCCGGTCGCCGGCTTAGCGGCTTGCTTTGCGCGACTAGCTCTGGGGAGAGAAGGAGATAGCGCCGGAAACCTCGCCTTTTGCCTTCTTCGGCGCTGGAACCTGGTTGCTGCGCCTTCTCTTTGTCCATGTGCACACACACGATTCCTCAGCGAAAACCATGCAGAAACCTTTCCACGAGCACCCAGGGATGTGCACCCAGCACCACGTGCACGCACACGCAGCTAGAGAAAAGCACCTACCTTTTCACACACTGATGCCTAAGCAAACGCGTGGCCACACACACGCACACATCCGCAAGCGCGCCTACTCCCATCTATTGAGGGAAAGACGGACGAGCAACGTCCTGACAGGCTTGAGGGGAAAAACGTCCGTTGACGGTTGGCGTACTGCACGCCCGCCTACGGGGCTGCAGGGGAATCCACATTTGGAAGGTACCTGAAGATGTGCGCCTGATCTTGGAGCTCCGCTAGTAGGGTAGCAAAGACACTCGTAGGCAGTACTGAATGCTGCTCCGTGCTACTTCTCCTCCGCTGGCAAATGCTTCACAGTCGCCCTAGGAAAGACGTTTAACAATCGATCTCCAAGAGGAACGAAACACATGATGCCATAAGGCGAAAGAATAGCAGGGCATCTCTTCACAGGCTTGTCCCTGATCTATAGCTGAGGGCAAACACTTGTGTGCTTGTGGGAGAGCCTGTGTCTTTCCTGGAAGCGTTTGGGAGTTTTGCTCAGACGCGTGTTTCCTCAAGTTCAAGAATCAAGATCTAGGATACCTGCAGACAGGTGCCTGTTTGTGTGGAGACAGTCTGTTTGAAACTGTGTTCCTCAGCGCCCGCTCTTTCTCCCCGTCGCTCCACACGCCTGGGAGTCCCTTTCTTTCTCTCCACAAGCACGTGTGTTGACTTCATCGCACATGTGCATCTGCACAAGCGTTGAGCTCAGCAGAGCGTGTCTCTTGACACTTGATGTGCGTTGGCTGTGTCTGCCTGCTCCAGTGAAGAGAGAAACGGGAAATCATCTTGGTAGAGGCAACAAAGCAAAAGCGAGGCAGGATTGACATCTGCTCAACAGAGACGGATTCCCTGCGCTGACACAGTTCACAGTTACACGAGAAGCAATCTGAGCGGTCCGTCAACCGGAGACGTGTTTCCCAAGAGGTCGTTTAGCGAGTGAACAGCAGTGTGCGCGACTTTCAGGAGTGTGCCTGGAAAGTGCCAGAATCACCAGGAGCATCTGTGCAAAAGCTGCTGCCTCTGTGACCGCATTGAGGCACGTTCCCGTGTCTGCGAGTATATAGACGGCTCTTTCGCGTTCACTCCGAGGGAAACGGTCCGCTATTGCTTCTGTGCGTACAGACGCGATTCCCTTGTCTCTTGCGAACACAGGGAACTCTGTGCATCCAAATCTACAGGCTAAGGACGCGTCTGCATATGTTTTGGTGAACAATCGAGTGTGCGTGTTCTGACAGCTGCCTCTATGCAGACGTCTCCACAGAGCCACTTCTGAATGCCCCGCAGCCCAGGACTGAATGGATACACTAACAAGTGCACCGGTGTGAGCAACCACATATGCAGAAGGACGTCTTTCATCTCACAGAAGCGCGAACGTCTTGGCGTTCAAGCACATGGCAGAAACAAGGTGTGAACAGATGAGCTGCTGCTATTTTCTCCGTTCGGCATGCTTCGTTGTAGCTCTCTTGCCGGTCGCCGGCTTAGCGGCTTGCTTTGCGCGACTAGCTCTGGGGAGAGAAGGAGATAGCGCCGGAAACCTCGCCTTTTGCCTTCTTCGGCGCTGGAACCTGGTTGCTGCGCCTTCTCTTTGTCCATGTGCACACACACGATTCCTCAGCGAAAACCATGCAGAAACCTTTCCACGAGCACCCAGGGATGTGCACCCAGCACCACGTGCACGCACACGCAGCTAGAGAAAAGCACCTACCTTTTCACACACTGATGCCTAAGCAAACGCGTGGCCACACACACGCACACATCCGCAAGCGCGCCTACTCCCATCTATTGAGGGAAAGACGGACGAGCAACGTCCTGACAGGCTTGAGGGGAAAAACGTCCGTTGACGGTTGGCGTACTGCACGCCCGCCTACGGGGCTGCAGGGGAATCCACATTTGGAAGGTACCTGAAGATGTGTGCCTGTTCTTGGAGCTCCGCTAGTAGGGTAGCAAAGACACTCGTAGGCAGTACTGAATGCTGCTCCGTGCTACTTCTCCTCCGCTGGCAAATGCTTCACAGTCGCCCTAGGAAAGACGTTTAACAATCGATCTCCAAGAGGAACGAAACACATGATGCCATAAGGCGAAAGAATAGCAGGGCATCTCTTCACAGGCTTGTCCCTGATCTATAGCTGAGGGCAAACACTTGTGTGCTTGTGGGAGAGCCTGTGTCTTTCCTGGAAGCGTTTGGGAGTTTTGCTCAGACGCGTGTTTCCTCAAGTTCAAGAATCAAGATCTAGGATACCTGCAGACAGGTGCCTGTTTGTGTGGAGACAGTCTGTTTGAAACTGTGTTCCTCAGCGCCCGCTCTTTCTCCCCGTCGCTCCACACGCCTGGGAGTCCCTTTCTTTCTCTCCACAAGCACGTGTGTTGACTTCGTCGCACATGTGCATCTGCACAAGCGTTGAGCTCAGCAGAGCGTGTCTCTTGACACTTGATGTGCGTTGGCTGTGTCTGCCTGCTCCAGTGAAGAGAGAAACGGGAAATCATCTTGGTAGAGGCAACAAAGCAAAAGCGAGGCAGGATTGACATCTGCTCAACAGAGACGGATTCCCTGCGCTGACACAGTTCACAGTTACACGAGAAGCAATCTGAGCGGTCTGTCGACCGGAGACGTGTTTCCCAAGAGGTCGTTTAGCGAGTGAACAGCAGTGTGCGCGACTTTCAGGAGTGTGCCTGGAAAGTGCCAGAATCACCAGGAGCATCTGTGCAAAAGCTGCTGCCTCTGTGACCGCATTGAGGCACGTTCGCGTGTCTGCGAGTATATAGACGGCTCTTTCGCGTTCACTCCGAGGGAAACGGTCCGCTATTGCTTCTGTGCGCACAGACGCGATTCCCTTGTCTCTTGCGAACACAGGGAACTCTGTGCATCCAAATCTACAGGCTAAGGACGCGTCTGCATATGTTTTGGTGAACAATCGAGTGTGCGTGTTCTGACAGCTGCCTCTATGCAGACGTCTCCACAGAGCCACTTCTGAATGCCCCGCAGCCCAGGACTGAATGGATACACTAACAAGTGCACCGGTGTGAGCAACCACATATGCAGAAGGACGTCTTTCATCTCACAGAAGCGCGAACGTCTTGGCGTTCAAGCACATGGCAGAAACAAGGTGTGAACAGATGAGCTGCTGCTATTTTCTCCGTTCGGCATGCTTCGTTGTAGCTCTCTTGCCGGTCGCCGGCTTAGCGGCTTGCTTTGCGCGACTAGCTCTGGGGAGAGAAGGAGATAGCGCCGGAAACCTCGCCTTTTGCCTTCTTCGGCGCTGGAACCTGGTTGCTGCGCCTTCTCTTTGTCCATGTGCACACACACGATTCCTCAGCGAAAACCATGCAGAAACCTTTCCACGAGCACCCAGGGATGTGCACCCAGCACCACGTGCACGCACACGCAGCTAGAGAAAAGCACCTACCTTTTCACACACTGATGCCTAAGCAAACGCGTGGCCACACACACGCACACATCCGCAAGCGCGCCTACTCCCATCTATTGAGGGAAAGACGGACGAGCTCTTTGGTTGCTCTTCACAGGCTTGTCCCTGATCTATAGCTGAGGGCAAACACTTGTGTGCTTGTGGGAGAGCCTGTGTCTTTCCTGGAAGCGTTTGGGAGTTTTGCTCAGACGCGTGTTTCCTCAAGTTCAAGAATCAAGATCTAGGATACCTGCAGACAGGTGCCTGTTTGTGTGGAGACAGTCTGTTTGAAACTGTGTTCCTCAGCGCCCGCTCTTTCTCCCCGTCGCTCCACACGCCTGGGAGTCCCTTTCTTTCTCTCCACAAGCACGTGTGTTGACTTCGTCGCACATGTGCATCTGCACAAGCGTTGAGCTCAGCAGAGCGTGTCTCTTGACACTTGATGTGCGTTGGCTGTGTCTGCCTGCTCCAGTGAAGAGAGAAACGGGAAATCATCTTGGTAGAGGCAACAAAGCAAAAGCGAGGCAGGATTGACATCTGCTCAACAGAGACGGATTCCCTGCGCTGACACAGTTCACAGTTACACGAGAAGCAATCTGAGCGGTCCGTCGACCGGAGACGTGTTTCCCAAGAGGTCGTTTAGCGAGTGAACAGCAGTGTGCGCGACTTTCAGGAGTGTGCCTGGAAAGTGCCAGAATCACCAGGAGCATCTGTGCAAAAGCTGCTGCCTCTGTGACCGCATTGAGGCACGTTCGCGTGTCTGCGAGTATATAGACGGCTCTTTCGCGTTCACTCCGAGGGAAACGGTCCGCTATTGCTTCTGTGCGCACAGACGCGATTCCCTTGTCTCTTGCGAACACAGGGAACTCTGTGCATCCAAATCTACAGGCTAAGGACGCGTCTGCATATGTTTTGGTGAACAATCGAGTGTGCGTGTTCTGACAGCTGCCTCTATGCAGACGTCTCCACAGAGCCACTTCTGAATGCCCCGCAGCCCAGGACTGAATGGATACACTAACAAGTGCACCGGTGTGAGCAACCACATATGCAGAAGGACGTCTTTCATCTCACAGAAGCGCGAACGTCTTGGCGTTCAAGCACATGGCAGAAACAAGGTGTGAACAGATGAGCTGCTGCTATTTTCTCCGTTCGGCATGCTTCGTTGTAGCTCTCTTGCCGGTCGCCGGCTTAGCGGCTTGCTTTGCGCGACTAGCTCTGGGGAGAGAAGGAGATAGCGCCGGAAACCTCGCCTTTTGCCTTCTTCGGCGCTGGAACCTGGTTGCTGCGCCTTCTCTTTGTCCATGTGCACACACACGATTCCTCAGCGAAAACCATGCAGAAACCTTTCCACGAGCACCCAGGGATGTGCACCCAGCACCACGTGCACGCACACGCAGCTAGAGAAAAGCACCTACCTTTTCACACACTGATGCCTAAGCAAACGCGTGGCCACACACACGCACACATCCGCAAGCGCGCCTACTCCCATCTATTGAGGGAAAGACGGACGAGCTCTTTGGTTGCTCTTCACAGGCTTGTCCCTGATCTATAGCTGAGGGCAAACACTTGTGTGCTTGTGGGAGAGCCTGTGTCTTTCCTGGAAGCGTTTGGGAGTTTTGCTCAGACGCGTGTTTCCTCAAGTTCAAGAATCAAGATCTAGGATACCTGCAGACAGGTGCCTGTTTGTGTGGAGACAGTCTGTTTGAAACTGTGTTCCTCAGCGCCCGCTCTTTCTCCCCGTCGCTCCACACGCCTGGGAGTCCCTTTCTTTCTCTCCACAAGCACGTGTGTTGACTTCGTCGCACATGTGCATCTGCACAAGCGTTGAGCTCAGCAGAGCGTGTCTCTTGACACTTGATGTGCGTTGGCTGTGTCTGCGTGCTCCAGTGAAGAGAGAAACGGGAAATCATCTTGGTAGAGGCAACAAAGCAAAAGCGAGGCAGGATTGACATCTGCTCAACAGAGACGGATTCCCTGCGCTGACACAGTTCACAGTTACACGAGAAGCAATCTGAGCGGTCCGTCGACCGGAGACGTGTTTCCCAAGAGGTCGTTTAGCGAGTGAACAGCAGTGTGCGCGACTTTCAGGAGTGTGCCTGGAAAGTGCCAGAATCACCAGGAGCATCTGTGCAAAAGCTGCTGCCTCTGTGACCGCATTGAGGCACGTTCGCGTGTCTGCGAGTATATAGACGGCTCTTTCGCGTTCACTCCGAGGGAAACGGTCCGCTATTGCTTCTGTGCGCACAGACGCGATTCCCTTGTCTCTTGCGAACACAGGGAACTCTGTGCATCCAAATCTACAGGCTAAGGACGCGTCTGCATATGTTTTGGTGAACAATCGAGTGTGCGTGTTCTGACAGCTGCCTCTATGCAGACGTCTCCACAGAGCCACTTCTGAATGCCCCGCAGCCCAGGACTGAATGGATACACTAACAAGTGCACCGGTGTGAGCAACCACATATGCAGAAGGACGTCTTTCATCTCACAGAAGCGCGAACGTCTTGGCGTTCAAGCACATGGCAGAAACAAGGTGTGAACAGATGAGCTGCTGCTATTTTCTCCGTTCGGCATGCTTCGTTGTAGCTCTCTTGCCGGTCGCCGGCTTAGCGGCTTGCTTTGCGCGACTAGCTCTGGGGAGAGAAGGAGATAGCGCCGGAAACCTCGCCTTTTGCCTTCTTCGGCGCTGGAACCTGGTTGCTGCGCCTTCTCTTTGTCCATGTGCACACACACGATTCCTCAGCGAAAACCATGCAGAAACCTTTCCACGAGCACCCAGGGATGTGCACCCAGCACCACGTGCACGCACACGCAGCTAGAGAAAAGCACCTACCTTTTCACACACTGATGCCTAAGCAAACGCGTGGCCACACACACGCACACATCCGCAAGCGCGCCTACTCCCATCTATTGAGGGAAAGACGGACGAGCTCTTTGGTTGCTCTTCACAGGCTTGTCCCTGATCTATAGCTGAGGGCAAACACTTGTGTGCTTGTGGGAGAGCCTGTGTCTTTCCTGGAAGCGTTTGGGAGTTTTGCTCAGACGCGTGTTTCCTCAAGTTCAAGAATCAAGATCTAGGATACCTGCAGACAGGTGCCTGTTTGTGTGGAGACAGTCTGTTTGAAACTGTGTTCCTCAGCGCCCGCTCTTTCTCCCCGTCGCTCCACACGCCTGGGAGTCCCTTTCTTTCTCTCCACAAGCACGTGTGTTGACTTCGTCGCACATGTGCATCTGCACAAGCGTTGAGCTCAGCAGAGCGTGTCTCTTGACACTTGATGTGCGTTGGCTGTGTCTGCCTGCTCCAGTGAAGAGAGAAACGGGAAATCATCTTGGTAGAGGCAACAAAGCAAAAGCGAGGCAGGATTGACATCTGCTCAACAGAGACGGATTCCCTGCGCTGACACAGTTCACAGTTACACGAGAAGCAATCTGAGCGGTCCGTCGACCGGAGACGTGTTTCCCAAGAGGTCGTTTAGCGAGTGAACAGCAGTGTGCGCGACTTTCAGGAGTGTGCCTGGAAAGTGCCAGAATCACCAGGAGCATCTGTGCAAAAGCTGCTGCCTCTGTGACCGCATTGAGGCACGTTCGCGTGTCTGCGAGTATATAGACGGCTCTTTCGCGTTCACTCCGAGGGAAACGGTCCGCTATTGCTTCTGTGCGCACAGACGCGATTCCCTTGTCTCTTGCGAACACAGGGAACTCTGTGCATCCAAATCTACAGGCTAAGGACGCGTCTGCATATGTTTTGGTGAACAATCGAGTGTGCGTGTTCTGACAGCTGCCTCTATGCAGACGTCTCCACAGAGCCACTTCTGAATGCCCCGCAGCCCAGGACTGAATGGATACACTAACAAGTGCACCGGTGTGAGCAACCACATATGCAGAAGGACGTCTTTCATCTCACAGAAGCGCGAACGTCTTGGCGTTCAAGCACATGGCAGAAACAAGGTGTGAACAGATGAGCTGCTGCTATTTTCTCCGTTCGGCATGCTTCGTTGTAGCTCTCTTGCCGGTCGCCGGCTTAGCGGCTTGCTTTGCGCGACTAGCTCTGGGGAGAGAAGGAGATAGCGCCGGAAACCTCGCCTTTTGCCTTCTTCGGCGCTGGAACCTGGTTGCTGCGCCTTCTCTTTGTCCATGTGCACACACACGATTCCTCAGCGAAAACCATGCAGAAACCTTTCCACGAGCACCCAGGGATGTGCACCCAGCACCACGTGCACGCACACGCAGCTAGAGAAAAGCACCTACCTTTTCACACACTGATGCCTAAGCAAACGCGTGGCCACACACACGCACACATCCGCAAGCGCGCCTACTCCCATCTATTGAGGGAAAGACGGACGAGCTCTTTGGTTGCTCTTCACAGGCTTGTCCCTGATCTATAGCTGAGGGCAAACACTTGTGTGCTTGTGGGAGAGCCTGTGTCTTTCCTGGAAGCGTTTGGGAGTTTTGCTCAGACGCGTGTTTCCTCAAGTTCAAGAATCAAGATCTAGGATACCTGCAGACAGGTGCCTGTTTGTGTGGAGACAGTCTGTTTGAAACTGTGTTCCTCAGCGCCCGCTCTTTCTCCCCGTCGCTCCACACGCCTGGGAGTCCCTTTCTTTCTCTCCACAAGCACGTGTGTTGACTTCGTCGCACATGTGCATCTGCACAAGCGTTGAGCTCAGCAGAGCGTGTCTCTTGACACTTGATGTGCGTTGGCTGTGTCTGCCTGCTCCAGTGAAGAGAGAAACGGGAAATCATCTTGGTAGAGGCAACAAAGCAAAAGCGAGGCAGGATTGACATCTGCTCAACAGAGACGGATTCCCTGCGCTGACACAGTTCACAGTTACACGAGAAGCAATCTGAGCGGTCCGTCGACCGGAGACGTGTTTCCCAAGAGGTCGTTTAGCGAGTGAACAGCAGTGTGCGCGACTTTCAGGAGTGTGCCTGGAAAGTGCCAGAATCACCAGGAGCATCTGTGCAAAAGCTGCTGCCTCTGTGACCGCATTGAGGCACGTTCGCGTGTCTGCGAGTATATAGACGGCTCTTTCGCGTTCACTCCGAGGGAAACGGTCCGCTATTGCTTCTGTGCGCACAGACGCGATTCCCTTGTCTCTTGCGAACACAGGGAACTCTGTGCATCCAAATCTACAGGCTAAGGACGCGTCTGCATATGTTTTGGTGAACAATCGAGTGTGCGTGTTCTGACAGCTGCCTCTATGCAGACGTCTCCACAGAGCCACTTCTGAATGCCCCGCAGCCCAGGACTGAATGGATACACTAACAAGTGCACCGGTGTGAGCAACCACATATGCAGAAGGACGTCTTTCATCTCACAGAAGCGCGAACGTCTTGGCGTTCAAGCACATGGCAGAAACAAGGTGTGAACAGATGAGCTGCTGCTATTTTCTCCGTTCGGCATGCTTCGTTGTAGCTCTCTTGCCGGTCGCCGGCTTAGCGGCTTGCTTTGCGCGACTAGCTCTGGGGAGAGAAGGAGATAGCGCCGGAAACCTCGCCTTTTGCCTTCTTCGGCGCTGGAACCTGGTTGCTGCGCCTTCTCTTTGTCCATGTGCACACACACGATTCCTCAGCGAAAACCATGCAGAAACCTTTCCACGAGCACCCAGGGATGTGCACCCAGCACCACGTGCACGCACACGCAGCTAGAGAAAAGCACCTACCTTTTCACACACTGATGCCTAAGCAAACGCGTGGCCACACACACGCACACATCCGCAAGCGCGCCTACTCCCATCTATTGAGGGAAAGACGGACGAGCTCTTTGGTTGCTCTTCACAGGCTTGTCCCTGATCTATAGCTGAGGGCAAACACTTGTGTGCTTGTGGGAGAGCCTGTGTCTTTCCTGGAAGCGTTTGGGAGTTTTGCTCAGACGCGTGTTTCCTCAAGTTCAAGAATCAAGATCTAGGATACCTGCAGACAGGTGCCTGTTTGTGTGGAGACAGTCTGTTTGAAACTGTGTTCCTCAGCGCCCGCTCTTTCTCCCCGTCGCTCCACACGCCTGGGAGTCCCTTTCTTTCTCTCCACAAGCACGTGTGTTGACTTCGTCGCACATGTGCATCTGCACAAGCGTTGAGCTCAGCAGAGCGTGTCTCTTGACACTTGATGTGCGTTGGCTGTGTCTGCCTGCTCCAGTGAAGAGAGAAACGGGAAATCATCTTGGTAGAGGCAACAAAGCAAAAGCGAGGCAGGATTGACATCTGCTCAACAGAGACGGATTCCCTGCGCTGACACAGTTCACAGTTACACGAGAAGCAATCTGAGCGGTCCGTCGACCGGAGACGTGTTTCCCAAGAGGTCGTTTAGCGAGTGAACAGCAGTGTGCGCGACTTTCAGGAGTGTGCCTGGAAAGTGCCAGAATCACCAGGAGCATCTGTGCAAAAGCTGCTGCCTCTGTGACCGCATTGAGGCACGTTCGCGTGTCTGCGAGTATATAGACGGCTCTTTCGCGTTCACTCCGAGGGAAACGGTCCGCTATTGCTTCTGTGCGCACAGACGCGATTCCCTTGTCTCTTGCGAACACAGGGAACTCTGTGCATCCAAATCTACAGGCTAAGGACGCGTCTGCATATGTTTTGGTGAACAATCGAGTGTGCGTGTTCTGACAGCTGCCTCTATGCAGACGTCTCCACAGAGCCACTTCTGAATGCCCCGCAGCCCAGGACTGAATGGATACACTAACAAGTGCACCGGTGTGAGCAACCACATATGCAGAAGGACGTCTTTCATCTCACAGAAGCGCGAACGTCTTGGCGTTCAAGCACATGGCAGAAACAAGGTGTGAACAGATGAGCTGCTGCTATTTTCTCCGTTCGGCATGCTTCGTTGTAGCTCTCTTGCCGGTCGCCGGCTTAGCGGCTTGCTTTGCGCGACTAGCTCTGGGGAGAGAAGGAGATAGCGCCGGAAACCTCGCCTTTTGCCTTCTTCGGCGCTGGAACCTGGTTGCTGCGCCTTCTCTTTGTCCATGTGCACACACACGATTCCTCAGCGAAAACCATGCAGAAACCTTTCCACGAGCACCCAGGGATGTGCACCCAGCACCACGTGCACGCACACGCAGCTAGAGAAAAGCACCTACCTTTTCACACACTGATGCCTAAGCAAACGCGTGGCCACACACACGCACACATCCGCAAGCGCGCCTACTCCCATCTATTGAGGGAAAGACGGACGAGCTCTTTGGTTGCTCTTCACAGGCTTGTCCCTGATCTATAGCTGAGGGCAAACACTTGTGTGCTTGTGGGAGAGCCTGTGTCTTTCCTGGAAGCGTTTGGGAGTTTTGCTCAGACGCGTGTTTCCTCAAGTTCAAGAATCAAGATCTAGGATACCTGCAGACAGGTGCCTGTTTGTGTGGAGACAGTCTGTTTGAAACTGTGTTCCTCAGCGCCCGCTCTTTCTCCCCGTCGCTCCACACGCCTGGGAGTCCCTTTCTTTCTCTCCACAAGCACGTGTGTTGACTTCGTCGCACATGTGCATCTGCACAAGCGTTGAGCTCAGCAGAGCGTGTCTCTTGACACTTGATGTGCGTTGGCTGTGTCTGCCTGCTCCAGTGAAGAGAGAAACGGGAAATCATCTTGGTAGAGGCAACAAAGCAAAAGCGAGGCAGGATTGACATCTGCTCAACAGAGACGGATTCCCTGCGCTGACACAGTTCACAGTTACACGAGAAGCAATCTGAGCGGTCCGTCGACCGGAGACGTGTTTCCCAAGAGGTCGTTTAGCGAGTGAACAGCAGTGTGCGCGACTTTCAGGAGTGTGCCTGGAAAGTGCCAGAATCACCAGGAGCATCTGTGCAAAAGCTGCTGCCTCTGTGACCGCATTGAGGCACGTTCGCGTGTCTGCGAGTATATAGACGGCTCTTTCGCGTTCACTCCGAGGGAAACGGTCCGCTATTGCTTCTGTGCGCACAGACGCGATTCCCTTGTCTCTTGCGAACACAGGGAACTCTGTGCATCCAAATCTACAGGCTAAGGACGCGTCTGCATATGTTTTGGTGAACAATCGAGTGTGCGTGTTCTGACAGCTGCCTCTATGCAGACGTCTCCACAGAGCCACTTCTGAATGCCCCGCAGCCCAGGACTGAATGGATACACTAACAAGTGCACCGGTGTGAGCAACCACATATGCAGAAGGACGTCTTTCATCTCACAGAAGCGCGAACGTCTTGGCGTTCAAGCACATGGCAGAAACAAGGTGTGAACAGATGAGCTGCTGCTATTTTCTCCGTTCGGCATGCTTCGTTGTAGCTCTCTTGCCGGTCGCCGGCTTAGCGGCTTGCTTTGCGCGACTAGCTCTGGGGAGAGAAGGAGATAGCGCCGGAAACCTCGCCTTTTGCCTTCTTCGGCGCTGGAACCTGGTTGCTGCGCCTTCTCTTTGTCCATGTGCACACACACGATTCCTCAGCGAAAACCATGCAGAAACCTTTCCACGAGCACCCAGGGATGTGCACCCAGCACCACGTGCACGCACACGCAGCTAGAGAAAAGCACCTACCTTTTCACACACTGATGCCTAAGCAAACGCGTGGCCACACACACGCACACATCCGCAAGCGCGCCTACTCCCATCTATTGAGGGAAAGACGGACGAGCTCTTTGGTTGCTCTTCACAGGCTTGTCCCTGATCTATAGCTGAGGGCAAACACTTGTGTGCTTGTGGGAGAGCCTGTGTCTTTCCTGGAAGCGTTTGGGAGTTTTGCTCAGACGCGTGTTTCCTCAAGTTCAAGAATCAAGATCTAGGATACCTGCAGACAGGTGCCTGTTTGTGTGGAGACAGTCTGTTTGAAACTGTGTTCCTCAGCGCCCGCTCTTTCTCCCCGTCGCTCCACACGCCTGGGAGTCCCTTTCTTTCTCTCCACAAGCACGTGTGTTGACTTCGTCGCACATGTGCATCTGCACAAGCGTTGAGCTCAGCAGAGCGTGTCTCTTGACACTTGATGTGCGTTGGCTGTGTCTGCCTGCTCCAGTGAAGAGAGAAACGGGAAATCATCTTGGTAGAGGCAACAAAGCAAAAGCGAGGCAGGATTGACATCTGCTCAACAGAGACGGATTCCCTGCGCTGACACAGTTCACAGTTACACGAGAAGCAATCTGAGCGGTCCGTCGACCGGAGACGTGTTTCCCAAGAGGTCGTTTAGCGAGTGAACAGCAGTGTGCGCGACTTTCAGGAGTGTGCCTGGAAAGTGCCAGAATCACCAGGAGCATCTGTGCAAAAGCTGCTGCCTCTGTGACCGCATTGAGGCACGTTCGCGTGTCTGCGAGTATATAGACGGCTCTTTCGCGTTCACTCCGAGGGAAACGGTCCGCTATTGCTTCTGTGCGCACAGACGCGATTCCCTTGTCTCTTGCGAACACAGGGAACTCTGTGCATCCAAATCTACAGGCTAAGGACGCGTCTGCATATGTTTTGGTGAACAATCGAGTGTGCGTGTTCTGACAGCTGCCTCTATGCAGACGTCTCCACAGAGCCACTTCTGAATGCCCCGCAGCCCAGGACTGAATGGATACACTAACAAGTGCACCGGTGTGAGCAACCACATATGCAGAAGGACGTCTTTCATCTCACAGAAGCGCGAACGTCTTGGCGTTCAAGCACATGGCAGAAACAAGGTGTGAACAGATGAGCTGCTGCTATTTTCTCCGTTCGGCATGCTTCGTTGTAGCTCTCTTGCCGGTCGCCGGCTTAGCGGCTTGCTTTGCGCGACTAGCTCTGGGGAGAGAAGGAGATAGCGCCGGAAACCTCGCCTTTTGCCTTCTTCGGCGCTGGAACCTGGTTGCTGCGCCTTCTCTTTGTCCATGTGCACACACACGATTCCTCAGCGAAAACCATGCAGAAACCTTTCCACGAGCACCCAGGGATGTGCACCCAGCACCACGTGCACGCACACGCAGCTAGAGAAAAGCACCTACCTTTTCACACACTGATGCCTAAGCAAACGCGTGGCCACACACA
This sequence comes from Patagioenas fasciata, assembly GCF_037038585.1. Classification (NCBI taxonomy): domain Eukaryota; kingdom Metazoa; phylum Chordata; class Aves; order Columbiformes; family Columbidae; genus Patagioenas; species Patagioenas fasciata. The sequence goes on along the minus strand of NW_027288655.1, from coordinate 636,412 downwards.
CGCACACATCCGCAAGCGCGCCTACTCCCATCTATTGAGGGAAAGACGGACGAGCTCTTTGGTTGCTCTTCACAGGCTTGTCCCTGATCTATAGCTGAGGGCAAACACTTGTGTGCTTGTGGGAGAGCCTGTGTCTTTCCTGGAAGCGTTTGGGAGTTTTGCTCAGACGCGTGTTTCCTCAAGTTCAAGAATCAAGATCTAGGATACCTGCAGACAGGTGCCTGTTTGTGTGGAGACAGTCTGTTTGAAACTGTGTTCCTCAGCGCCCGCTCTTTCTCCCCGTCGCTCCACACGCCTGGGAGTCCCTTTCTTTCTCTCCACAAGCACGTGTGTTGACTTCGTCGCACATGTGCATCTGCACAAGCGTTGAGCTCAGCAGAGCGTGTCTCTTGACACTTGATGTGCGTTGGCTGTGTCTGCCTGCTCCAGTGAAGAGAGAAACGGGAAATCATCTTGGTAGAGGCAACAAAGCAAAAGCGAGGCAGGATTGACATCTGCTCAACAGAGACGGATTCCCTGCGCTGACACAGTTCACAGTTACACGAGAAGCAATCTGAGCGGTCCGTCGACCGGAGACGTGTTTCCCAAGAGGTCGTTTAGCGAGTGAACAGCAGTGTGCGCGACTTTCAGGAGTGTGCCTGGAAAGTGCCAGAATCACCACGAGCATCTGTGCAAAAGCTGCTGCCTCTGTGACCGCATTGAGGCACGTTCGCGTGTCTGCGAGTATATAGACGGCTCTTTCGCGTTCACTCCGAGGGAAACGGTCCGCTATTGCTTCTGTGCGCACAGACGCGATTCCCTTGTCTCTTGCGAACACAGGGAACTCTGTGCATCCAAATCTACAGGCTAAGGACGCGTCTGCATATGTTTTGGTGAACAATCGAGTGTGCGTGTTCTGACAGCTGCCTCTATGCAGACGTCTCCACAGAGCCACTTCTGAATGCCCCGCAGCCCAGGACTGAATGGATACACTAACAAGTGCACCGGTGTGAGCAACCACATATGCAGAAGGACGTCTTTCATCTCACAGAAGCGCGAACGTCTTGGCGTTCAAGCACATGGCAGAAACAAGGTGTGAACAGATGAGCTGCTGCTATTTTCTCCGTTCGGCATGCTTCGTTGTAGCTCTCTTGCCGGTCGCCGGCTTAGCGGCTTGCTTTGCGCGACTAGCTCTGGGGAGAGAAGGAGATAGCGCCGGAAACCTCGCCTTTTGCCTTCTTCGGCGCTGGAACCTGGTTGCTGCGCCTTCTCTTTGTCCATGTGCACACACACGATTCCTCAGCGAAAACCATGCAGAAACCTTTCCACGAGCACCCAGGGATGTGCACCCAGCACCACGTGCACGCACACGCAGCTAGAGAAAAGCACCTACCTTTTCACACACTGATGCCTAAGCAAACGCGTGGCCACACACACGCACACATCCGCAAGCGCGCCTACTCCCATCTATTGAGGGAAAGACGGACGAGCTCTTTGGTTGCTCTTCACAGGCTTGTCCCTGATCTATAGCTGAGGGCAAACACTTGTGTGCTTGTGGGAGAGCCTGTGTCTTTCCTGGAAGCGTTTGGGAGTTTTGCTCAGACGCGTGTTTCCTCAAGTTCAAGAATCAAGATCTAGGATACCTGCAGACAGGTGCCTGTTTGTGTGGAGACAGTCTGTTTGAAACTGTGTTCCTCAGCGCCCGCTCTTTCTCCCCGTCGCTCCACACGCCTGGGAGTCCCTTTCTTTCTCTCCACAAGCACGTGTGTTGACTTCGTCGCACATGTGCATCTGCACAAGCGTTGAGCTCAGCAGAGCGTGTCTCTTGACACTTGATGTGCGTTGGCTGTGTCTGCGTGCTCCAGTGAAGAGAGAAACGGGAAATCATCTTGGTAGAGGCAACAAAGCAAAAGCGAGGCAGGATTGACATCTGCTCAACAGAGACGGATTCCCTGCGCTGACACAGTTCACAGTTACACGAGAAGCAATCTGAGCGGTCCGTCGACCGGAGACGTGTTTCCCAAGAGGTCGTTTAGCGAGTGAACAGCAGTGTGCGCGACTTTCAGGAGTGTGCCTGGAAAGTGCCAGAATCACCAGGAGCATCTGTGCAAAAGCTGCTGCCTCTGTGACCGCATTGAGGCACGTTCGCGTGTCTGCGAGTATATAGACGGCTCTTTCGCGTTCACTCCGAGGGAAACGGTCCGCTATTGCTTCTGTGCGCACAGACGCGATTCCCTTGTCTCTTGCGAACACAGGGAACTCTGTGCATCCAAATCTACAGGCTAAGGACGCGTCTGCATATGTTTTGGTGAACAATCGAGTGTGCGTGTTCTGACAGCTGCCTCTATGCAGACGTCTCCACAGAGCCACTTCTGAATGCCCCGCAGCCCAGGACTGAATGGATACACTAACAAGTGCACCGGTGTGAGCAACCACATATGCAGAAGGACGTCTTTCATCTCACAGAAGCGCGAACGTCTTGGCGTTCAAGCACATGGCAGAAACAAGGTGTGAACAGATGAGCTGCTGCTATTTTCTCCGTTCGGCATGCTTCGTTGTAGCTCTCTTGCCGGTCGCCGGCTTAGCGGCTTGCTTTGCGCGACTAGCTCTGGGGAGAGAAGGAGATAGCGCCGGAAACCTCGCCTTTTGCCTTCTTCGGCGCTGGAACCTGGTTGCTGCGCCTTCTCTTTGTCCATGTGCACACACACGATTCCTCAGCGAAAACCATGCAGAAACCTTTCCACGAGCACCCAGGGATGTGCACCCAGCACCACGTGCACGCACACGCAGCTAGAGAAAAGCACCTACCTTTTCACACACTGATGCCTAAGCAAACGCGTGGCCACACACACGCACACATCCGCAAGCGCGCCTACTCCCATCTATTGAGGGAAAGACGGACGAGCTCTTTGGTTGCTCTTCACAGGCTTGTCCCTGATCTATAGCTGAGGGCAAACACTTGTGTGCTTGTGGGAGAGCCTGTGTCTTTCCTGGAAGCGTTTGGGAGTTTTGCTCAGACGCGTGTTTCCTCAAGTTCAAGAATCAAGATCTAGGATACCTGCAGACAGGTGCCTGTTTGTGTGGAGACAGTCTGTTTGAAACTGTGTTCCTCAGCGCCCGCTCTTTCTCCCCGTCGCTCCACACGCCTGGGAGTCCCTTTCTTTCTCTCCACAAGCACGTGTGTTGACTTCGTCGCACATGTGCATCTGCACAAGCGTTGAGCTCAGCAGAGCGTGTCTCTTGACACTTGATGTGCGTTGGCTGTGTCTGCCTGCTCCAGTGAAGAGAGAAACGGGAAATCATCTTGGTAGAGGCAACAAAGCAAAAGCGAGGCAGGATTGACATCTGCTCAACAGAGACGGATTCCCTGCGCTGACACAGTTCACAGTTACACGAGAAGCAATCTGAGCGGTCCGTCGACCGGAGACGTGTTTCCCAAGAGGTCGTTTAGCGAGTGAACAGCAGTGTGCGCGACTTTCAGGAGTGTGCCTGGAAAGTGCCAGAATCACCAGGAGCATCTGTGCAAAAGCTGCTGCCTCTGTGACCGCATTGAGGCACGTTCGCGTGTCTGCGAGTATATAGACGGCTCTTTCGCGTTCACTCCGAGGGAAACGGTCCGCTATTGCTTCTGTGCGCACAGACGCGATTCCCTTGTCTCTTGCGAACACAGGGAACTCTGTGCATCCAAATCTACAGGCTAAGGACGCGTCTGCATATGTTTTGGTGAACAATCGAGTGTGCGTGTTCTGACAGCTGCCTCTATGCAGACGTCTCCACAGAGCCACTTCTGAATGCCCCGCAGCCCAGGACTGAATGGATACACTAACAAGTGCACCGGTGTGAGCAACCACATATGCAGAAGGACGTCTTTCATCTCACAGAAGCGCGAACGTCTTGGCGTTCAAGCACATGGCAGAAACAAGGTGTGAACAGATGAGCTGCTGCTATTTTCTCCGTTCGGCATGCTTCGTTGTAGCTCTCTTGCCGGTCGCCGGCTTAGCGGCTTGCTTTGCGCGACTAGCTCTGGGGAGAGAAGGAGATAGCGCCGGAAACCTCGCCTTTTGCCTTCTTCGGCGCTGGAACCTGGTTGCTGCGCCTTCTCTTTGTCCATGTGCACACACACGATTCCTCAGCGAAAACCATGCAGAAACCTTTCCACGAGCACCCAGGGATGTGCACCCAGCACCACGTGCACGCACACGCAGCTAGAGAAAAGCACCTACCTTTTCACACACTGATGCCTAAGCAAACGCGTGGCCACACACACGCACACATCCGCAAGCGCGCCTACTCCCATCTATTGAGGGAAAGACGGACGAGCTCTTTGGTTGCTCTTCACAGGCTTGTCCCTGATCTATAGCTGAGGGCAAACACTTGTGTGCTTGTGGGAGAGCCTGTGTCTTTCCTGGAAGCGTTTGGGAGTTTTGCTCAGACGCGTGTTTCCTCAAGTTCAAGAATCAAGATCTAGGATACCTGCAGACAGGTGCCTGTTTGTGTGGAGACAGTCTGTTTGAAACTGTGTTCCTCAGCGCCCGCTCTTTCTCCCCGTCGCTCCACACGCCTGGGAGTCCCTTTCTTTCTCTCCACAAGCACGTGTGTTGACTTCGTCGCACATGTGCATCTGCACAAGCGTTGAGCTCAGCAGAGCGTGTCTCTTGACACTTGATGTGCGTTGGCTGTGTCTGCGTGCTCCAGTGAAGAGAGAAACGGGAAATCATCTTGGTAGAGGCAACAAAGCAAAAGCGAGGCAGGATTGACATCTGCTCAACAGAGACGGATTCCCTGCGCTGACACAGTTCACAGTTACACGAGAAGCAATCTGAGCGGTCCGTCGACCGGAGACGTGTTTCCCAAGAGGTCGTTTAGCGAGTGAACAGCAGTGTGCGCGACTTTCAGGAGTGTGCCTGGAAAGTGCCAGAATCACCAGGAGCATCTGTGCAAAAGCTGCTGCCTCTGTGACCGCATTGAGGCACGTTCGCGTGTCTGCGAGTATATAGACGGCTCTTTCGCGTTCACTCCGAGGGAAACGGTCCGCTATTGCTTCTGTGCGCACAGACGCGATTCCCTTGTCTCTTGCGAACACAGGGAACTCTGTGCATCCAAATCTACAGGCTAAGGACGCGTCTGCATATGTTTTGGTGAACAATCGAGTGTGCGTGTTCTGACAGCTGCCTCTATGCAGACGTCTCCACAGAGCCACTTCTGAATGCCCCGCAGCCCAGGACTGAATGGATACACTAACAAGTGCACCGGTGTGAGCAACCACATATGCAGAAGGACGTCTTTCATCTCACAGAAGCGCGAACGTCTTGGCGTTCAAGCACATGGCAGAAACAAGGTGTGAACAGATGAGCTGCTGCTATTTTCTCCGTTCGGCATGCTTCGTTGTAGCTCTCTTGCCGGTCGCCGGCTTAGCGGCTTGCTTTGCGCGACTAGCTCTGGGGAGAGAAGGAGATAGCGCCGGAAACCTCGCCTTTTGCCTTCTTCGGCGCTGGAACCTGGTTGCTGCGCCTTCTCTTTGTCCATGTGCACACACACGATTCCTCAGCGAAAACCATGCAGAAACCTTTCCACGAGCACCCAGGGATGTGCACCCAGCACCACGTGCACGCACACGCAGCTAGAGAAAAGCACCTACCTTTTCACACACTGATGCCTAAGCAAACGCGTGGCCACACACACGCACACATCCGCAAGCGCGCCTACTCCCATCTATTGAGGGAAAGACGGACGAGCTCTTTGGTTGCTCTTCACAGGCTTGTCCCTGATCTATAGCTGAGGGCAAACACTTGTGTGCTTGTGGGAGAGCCTGTGTCTTTCCTGGAAGCGTTTGGGAGTTTTGCTCAGACGCGTGTTTCCTCAAGTTCAAGAATCAAGATCTAGGATACCTGCAGACAGGTGCCTGTTTGTGTGGAGACAGTCTGTTTGAAACTGTGTTCCTCAGCGCCCGCTCTTTCTCCCCGTCGCTCCACACGCCTGGGAGTCCCTTTCTTTCTCTCCACAAGCACGTGTGTTGACTTCGTCGCACATGTGCATCTGCACAAGCGTTGAGCTCAGCAGAGCGTGTCTCTTGACACTTGATGTGCGTTGGCTGTGTCTGCCTGCTCCAGTGAAGAGAGAAACGGGAAATCATCTTGGTAGAGGCAACAAAGCAAAAGCGAGGCAGGATTGACATCTGCTCAACAGAGACGGATTCCCTGCGCTGACACAGTTCACAGTTACACGAGAAGCAATCTGAGCGGTCCGTCGACCGGAGACGTGTTTCCCAAGAGGTCGTTTAGCGAGTGAACAGCAGTGTGCGCGACTTTCAGGAGTGTGCCTGGAAAGTGCCAGAATCACCAGGAGCATCTGTGCAAAAGCTGCTGCCTCTGTGACCGCATTGAGGCACGTTCGCGTGTCTGCGAGTATATAGACGGCTCTTTCGCGTTCACTCCGAGGGAAACGGTCCGCTATTGCTTCTGTGCGCACAGACGCGATTCCCTTGTCTCTTGCGAACACAGGGAACTCTGTGCATCCAAATCTACAGGCTAAGGACGCGTCTGCATATGTTTTGGTGAACAATCGAGTGTGCGTGTTCTGACAGCTGCCTCTATGCAGACGTCTCCACAGAGCCACTTCTGAATGCCCCGCAGCCCAGGACTGAATGGATACACTAACAAGTGCACCGGTGTGAGCAACCACATATGCAGAAGGACGTCTTTCATCTCACAGAAGCGCGAACGTCTTGGCGTTCAAGCACATGGCAGAAACAAGGTGTGAACAGATGAGCTGCTGCTATTTTCTCCGTTCGGCATGCTTCGTTGTAGCTCTCTTGCCGGTCGCCGGCTTAGCGGCTTGCTTTGCGCGACTAGCTCTGGGGAGAGAAGGAGATAGCGCCGGAAACCTCGCCTTTTGCCTTCTTCGGCGCTGGAACCTGGTTGCTGCGCCTTCTCTTTGTCCATGTGCACACACACGATTCCTCAGCGAAAACCATGCAGAAACCTTTCCACGAGCACCCAGGGATGTGCACCCAGCACCACGTGCACGCACACGCAGCTAGAGAAAAGCACCTACCTTTTCACACACTGATGCCTAAGCAAACGCGTGGCCACACACACGCACACATCCGCAAGCGCGCCTACTCCCATCTATTGAGGGAAAGACGGACGAGCTCTTTGGTTGCTCTTCACAGGCTTGTCCCTGATCTATAGCTGAGGGCAAACACTTGTGTGCTTGTGGGAGAGCCTGTGTCTTTCCTGGAAGCGTTTGGGAGTTTTGCTCAGACGCGTGTTTCCTCAAGTTCAAGAATCAAGATCTAGGATACCTGCAGACAGGTGCCTGTTTGTGTGGAGACAGTCTGTTTGAAACTGTGTTCCTCAGCGCCCGCTCTTTCTCCCCGTCGCTCCACACGCCTGGGAGTCCCTTTCTTTCTCTCCACAAGCACGTGTGTTGACTTCGTCGCACATGTGCATCTGCACAAGCGTTGAGCTCAGCAGAGCGTGTCTCTTGACACTTGATGTGCGTTGGCTGTGTCTGCCTGCTCCAGTGAAGAGAGAAACGGGAAATCATCTTGGTAGAGGCAACAAAGCAAAAGCGAGGCAGGATTGACATCTGCTCAACAGAGACGGATTCCCTGCGCTGACACAGTTCACAGTTACACGAGAAGCAATCTGAGCGGTCCGTCGACCGGAGACGTGTTTCCCAAGAGGTCGTTTAGCGAGTGAACAGCAGTGTGCGCGACTTTCAGGAGTGTGCCTGGAAAGTGCCAGAATCACCAGGAGCATCTGTGCAAAAGCTGCTGCCTCTGTGACCGCATTGAGGCACGTTCGCGTGTCTGCGAGTATATAGACGGCTCTTTCGCGTTCACTCCGAGGGAAACGGTCCGCTATTGCTTCTGTGCGCACAGACGCGATTCCCTTGTCTCTTGCGAACACAGGGAACTCTGTGCATCCAAATCTACAGGCTAAGGACGCGTCTGCATATGTTTTGGTGAACAATCGAGTGTGCGTGTTCTGACAGCTGCCTCTATGCAGACGTCTCCACAGAGCCACTTCTGAATGCCCCGCAGCCCAGGACTGAATGGATACACTAACAAGTGCACCGGTGTGAGCAACCACATATGCAGAAGGACGTCTTTCATCTCACAGAAGCGCGAACGTCTTGGCGTTCAAGCACATGGCAGAAACAAGGTGTGAACAGATGAGCTGCTGCTATTTTCTCCGTTCGGCATGCTTCGTTGTAGCTCTCTTGCCGGTCGCCGGCTTAGCGGCTTGCTTTGCGCGACTAGCTCTGGGGAGAGAAGGAGATAGCGCCGGAAACCTCGCCTTTTGCCTTCTTCGGCGCTGGAACCTGGTTGCTGCGCCTTCTCTTTGTCCATGTGCACACACACGATTCCTCAGCGAAAACCATGCAGAAACCTTTCCACGAGCACCCAGGGATGTGCACCCAGCACCACGTGCACGCACACGCAGCTAGAGAAAAGCACCTACCTTTTCACACACTGATGCCTAAGCAAACGCGTGGCCACACACACGCACACATCCGCAAGCGCGCCTACTCCCATCTATTGAGGGAAAGACGGACGAGCTCTTTGGTTGCTCTTCACAGGCTTGTCCCTGATCTATAGCTGAGGGCAAACACTTGTGTGCTTGTGGGAGAGCCTGTGTCTTTCCTGGAAGCGTTTGGGAGTTTTGCTCAGACGCGTGTTTCCTCAAGTTCAAGAATCAAGATCTAGGATACCTGCAGACAGGTGCCTGTTTGTGTGGAGACAGTCTGTTTGAAACTGTGTTCCTCAGCGCCCGCTCTTTCTCCCCGTCGCTCCACACGCCTGGGAGTCCCTTTCTTTCTCTCCACAAGCACGTGTGTTGACTTCGTCGCACATGTGCATCTGCACAAGCGTTGAGCTCAGCAGAGCGTGTCTCTTGACACTTGATGTGCGTTGGCTGTGTCTGCCTGCTCCAGTGAAGAGAGAAACGGGAAATCATCTTGGTAGAGGCAACAAAGCAAAAGCGAGGCAGGATTGACATCTGCTCAACAGAGACGGATTCCCTGCGCTGACACAGTTCACAGTTACACGAGAAGCAATCTGAGCGGTCCGTCGACCGGAGACGTGTTTCCCAAGAGGTCGTTTAGCGAGTGAACAGCAGTGTGCGCGACTTTCAGGAGTGTGCCTGGAAAGTGCCAGAATCACCAGGAGCATCTGTGCAAAAGCTGCTGCCTCTGTGACCGCATTGAGGCACGTTCGCGTGTCTGCGAGTATATAGACGGCTCTTTCGCGTTCACTCCGAGGGAAACGGTCCGCTATTGCTTCTGTGCGCACAGACGCGATTCCCTTGTCTCTTGCGAACACAGGGAACTCTGTGCATCCAAATCTACAGGCTAAGGACGCGTCTGCATATGTTTTGGTGAACAATCGAGTGTGCGTGTTCTGACAGCTGCCTCTATGCAGACGTCTCCACAGAGCCACTTCTGAATGCCCCGCAGCCCAGGACTGAATGGATACACTAACAAGTGCACCGGTGTGAGCAACCACATATGCAGAAGGACGTCTTTCATCTCACAGAAGCGCGAACGTCTTGGCGTTCAAGCACATGGCAGAAACAAGGTGTGAACAGATGAGCTGCTGCTATTTTCTCCGTTCGGCATGCTTCGTTGTAGCTCTCTTGCCGGTCGCCGGCTTAGCGGCTTGCTTTGCGCGACTAGCTCTGGGGAGAGAAGGAGATAGCGCCGGAAACCTCGCCTTTTGCCTTCTTCGGCGCTGGAACCTGGTTGCTGCGCCTTCTCTTTGTCCATGTGCACACACACGATTCCTCAGCGAAAACCATGCAGAAACCTTTCCACGAGCACCCAGGGATGTGCACCCAGCACCACGTGCACGCACACGCAGCTAGAGAAAAGCACCTACCTTTTCACACACTGATGCCTAAGCAAACGCGTGGCCACACACACGCACACATCCGCAAGCGCGCCTACTCCCATCTATTGAGGGAAAGACGGACGAGCTCTTTGGTTGCTCTTCACAGGCTTGTCCCTGATCTATAGCTGAGGGCAAACACTTGTGTGCTTGTGGGAGAGCCTGTGTCTTTCCTGGAAGCGTTTGGGAGTTTTGCTCAGACGCGTGTTTCCTCAAGTTCAAGAATCAAGATCTAGGATACCTGCAGACAGGTGCCTGTTTGTGTGGAGACAGTCTGTTTGAAACTGTGTTCCTCAGCGCCCGCTCTTTCTCCCCGTCGCTCCACACGCCTGGGAGTCCCTTTCTTTCTCTCCACAAGCACGTGTGTTGACTTCGTCGCACATGTGCATCTGCACAAGCGTTGAGCTCAGCAGAGCGTGTCTCTTGACACTTGATGTGCGTTGGCTGTGTCTGCCTGCTCCAGTGAAGAGAGAAACGGGAAATCATCTTGGTAGAGGCAACAAAGCAAAAGCGAGGCAGGATTGACATCTGCTCAACAGAGACGGATTCCCTGCGCTGACACAGTTCACAGTTACACGAGAAGCAATCTGAGCGGTCCGTCGACCGGAGACGTGTTTCCCAAGAGGTCGTTTAGCGAGTGAACAGCAGTGTGCGCGACTTTCAGGAGTGTGCCTGGAAAGTGCCAGAATCACCAGGAGCATCTGTGCAAAAGCTGCTGCCTCTGTGACCGCATTGAGGCACGTTCGCGTGTCTGCGAGTATATAGACGGCTCTTTCGCGTTCACTCCGAGGGAAACGGTCCGCTATTGCTTCTGTGCGCACAGACGCGATTCCCTTGTCTCTTGCGAACACAGGGAACTCTGTGCATCCAAATCTACAGGCTAAGGACGCGTCTGCATATGTTTTGGTGAACAATCGAGTGTGCGTGTTCTGACAGCTGCCTCTATGCAGACGTCTCCACAGAGCCACTTCTGAATGCCCCGCAGCCCAGGACTGAATGGATACACTAACAAGTGCACCGGTGTGAGCAACCACATATGCAGAAGGACGTCTTTCATCTCACAGAAGCGCGAACGTCTTGGCGTTCAAGCACATGGCAGAAACAAGGTGTGAACAGATGAGCTGCTGCTATTTTCTCCGTTCGGCATGCTTCGTTGTAGCTCTCTTGCCGGTCGCCGGCTTAGCGGCTTGCTTTGCGCGACTAGCTCTGGGGAGAGAAGGAGATAGCGCCGGAAACCTCGCCTTTTGCCTTCTTCGGCGCTGGAACCTGGTTGCTGCGCCTTCTCTTTGTCCATGTGCACACACACGATTCCTCAGCGAAAACCATGCAGAAACCTTTCCACGAGCACCCAGGGATGTGCACCCAGCACCACGTGCACGCACACGCAGCTAGAGAAAAGCACCTACCTTTTCACACACTGATGCCTAAGCAAACGCGTGGCCACACACACGCACACATCCGCAAGCGCGCCTACTCCCATCTATTGAGGGAAAGACGGACGAGCTCTTTGGTTGCTCTTCACAGGCTTGTCCCTGATCTATAGCTGAGGGCAAACACTTGTGTGCTTGTGGGAGAGCCTGTGTCTTTCCTGGAAGCGTTTGGGAGTTTTGCTCAGACGCGTGTTTCCTCAAGTTCAAGAATCAAGATCTAGGATACCTGCAGACAGGTGCCTGTTTGTGTGGAGACAGTCTGTTTGAAACTGTGTTCCTCAGCGCCCGCTCTTTCTCCCCGTCGCTCCACACGCCTGGGAGTCCCTTTCTTTCTCTCCACAAGCACGTGTGTTGACTTCGTCGCACATGTGCATCTGCACAAGCGTTGAGCTCAGCAGAGCGTGTCTCTTGACACTTGATGTGCGTTGGCTGTGTCTGCCTGCTCCAGTGAAGAGAGAAACGGGAAATCATCTTGGTAGAGGCAACAAAGCAAAAGCGAGGCAGGATTGACATCTGCTCAACAGAGACGGATTCCCTGCGCTGACACAGTTCACAGTTACACGAGAAGCAATCTGAGCGGTCCGTCGACCGGAGACGTGTTTCCCAAGAGGTCGTTTAGCGAGTGAACAGCAGTGTGCGCGACTTTCAGGAGTGTGCCTGGAAAGTGCCAGAATCACCAGGAGCATCTGTGCAAAAGCTGCTGCCTCTGTGACCGCATTGAGGCACGTTCGCGTGTCTGCGAGTATATAGACGGCTCTTTCGCGTTCACTCCGAGGGAAACGGTCCGCTATTGCTTCTGTGCGCACAGACGCGATTCCCTTGTCTCTTGCGAACACAGGGAACTCTGTGCATCCAAATCTACAGGCTAAGGACGCGTCTGCATATGTTTTGGTGAACAATCGAGTGTGCGTGTTCTGACAGCTGCCTCTATGCAGACGTCTCCACAGAGCCACTTCTGAATGCCCCGCAGCCCAGGACTGAATGGATACACTAACAAGTGCACCGGTGTGAGCAACCACATATGCAGAAGGACGTCTTTCATCTCACAGAAGCGCGAACGTCTTGGCGTTCAAGCACATGGCAGAAACAAGGTGTGAACAGATGAGCTGCTGCTATTTTCTCCGTTCGGCATGCTTCGTTGTAGCTCTCTTGCCGGTCGCCGGCTTAGCGGCTTGCTTTGCGCGACTAGCTCTGGGGAGAGAAGGAGATAGCGCCGGAAACCTCGCCTTTTGCCTTCTTCGGCGCTGGAACCTGGTTGCTGCGCCTTCTCTTTGTCCATGTGCACACACACGATTCCTCAGCGAAAACCATGCAGAAACCTTTCCACGAGCACCCAGGGATGTGCACCCAGCACCACGTGCACGCACACGCAGCTAGAGAAAAGCACCTACCTTTTCACACACTGATGCCTAAGCAAACGCGTGGCCACACACACGCACACATCCGCAAGCGCGCCTACTCCCATCTATTGAGGGAAAGACGGACGAGCTCTTTGGTTGCTCTTCACAGGCTTGTCCCTGATCTATAGCTGAGGGCAAACACTTGTGTGCTTGTGGGAGAGCCTGTGTCTTTCCTGGAAGCGTTTGGGAGTTTTGCTCAGACGCGTGTTTCCTCAAGTTCAAGAATCAAGATCTAGGATACCTGCAGACAGGTGCCTGTTTGTGTGGAGACAGTCTGTTTGAAACTGTGTTCCTCAGCGCCCGCTCTTTCTCCCCGTCGCTCCACACGCCTGGGAGTCCCTTTCTTTCTCTCCACAAGCACGTGTGTTGACTTCGTCGCACATGTGCATCTGCACAAGCGTTGAGCTCAGCAGAGCGTGTCTCTTGACACTTGATGTGCGTTGGCTGTGTCTGCCTGCTCCAGTGAAGAGAGAAACGGGAAATCATCTTGGTAGAGGCAACAAAGCAAAAGCGAGGCAGGATTGACATCTGCTCAACAGAGACGGATTCCCTGCGCTGACACAGTTCACAGTTACACGAGAAGCAATCTGAGCGGTCCGTCGACCGGAGACGTGTTTCCCAAGAGGTCGTTTAGCGAGTGAACAGCAGTGTGCGCGACTTTCAGGAGTGTGCCTGGAAAGTGCCAGAATCACCACGAGCATCTGTGCAAAAGCTGCTGCCTCTGTGACCGCATTGAGGCACGTTCGCGTGTCTGCGAGTATATAGACGGCTCTTTCGCGTTCACTCCGAGGGAAACGGTCCGCTATTGCTTCTGTGCGCACAGACGCGATTCCCTTGTCTCTTGCGAACACAGGGAACTCTGTGCATCCAAATCTACAGGCTAAGGACGCGTCTGCATATGTTTTGGTGAACAATCGAGTGTGCGTGTTCTGACAGCTGCCTCTATGCAGACGTCTCCACAGAGCCACTTCTGAATGCCCCGCAGCCCAGGACTGAATGGATACACTAACAAGTGCACCGGTGTGAGCAACCACATATGCAGAAGGACGTCTTTCATCTCACAGAAGCGCGAACGTCTTGGCGTTCAAGCACATGGCAGAAACAAGGTGTGAACAGATGAGCTGCTGCTATTTTCTCCGTTCGGCATGCTTCGTTGTAGCTCTCTTGCCGGTCGCCGGCTTAGCGGCTTGCTTTGCGCGACTAGCTCTGGGGAGAGAAGGAGATAGCGCCGGAAACCTCGCCTTTTGCCTTCTTCGGCGCTGGAACCTGGTTGCTGCGCCTTCTCTTTGTCCATGTGCACACACACGATTCCTCAGCGAAAACCATGCAGAAACCTTTCCACGAGCACCCAGGGATGTGCACCCAGCACCACGTGCACGCACACGCAGCTAGAGAAAAGCACCTACCTTTTCACACACTGATGCCTAAGCAAACGCGTGGCCACACACACGCACACATCCGCAAGCGCGCCTACTCCCATCTATTGAGGGAAAGACGGACGAGCTCTTTGGTTGCTCTTCACAGGCTTGTCCCTGATCTATAGCTGAGGGCAAACACTTGTGTGCTTGTGGGAGAGCCTGTGTCTTTCCTGGAAGCGTTTGGGAGTTTTGCTCAGACGCGTGTTTCCTCAAGTTCAAGAATCAAGATCTAGGATACCTGCAGACAGGTGCCTGTTTGTGTGGAGACAGTCTGTTTGAAACTGTGTTCCTCAGCGCCCGCTCTTTCTCCCCGTCGCTCCACACGCCTGGGAGTCCCTTTCTTTCTCTCCACAAGCACGTGTGTTGACTTCGTCGCACATGTGCATCTGCACAAGCGTTGAGCTCAGCAGAGCGTGTCTCTTGACACTTGATGTGCGTTGGCTGTGTCTGCCTGCTCCAGTGAAGAGAGAAACGGGAAATCATCTTGGTAGAGGCAACAAAGCAAAAGCGAGGCAGGATTGACATCTGCTCAACAGAGACGGATTCCCTGCGCTGACACAGTTCACAGTTACACGAGAAGCAATCTGAGCGGTCCGTCGACCGGAGACGTGTTTCCCAAGAGGTCGTTTAGCGAGTGAACAGCAGTGTGCGCGACTTTCAGGAGTGTGCCTGGAAAGTGCCAGAATCACCAGGAGCATCTGTGCAAAAGCTGCTGCCTCTGTGACCGCATTGAGGCACGTTCGCGTGTCTGCGAGTATATAGACGGCTCTTTCGCGTTCACTCCGAGGGAAACGGTCCGCTATTGCTTCTGTGCGCACAGACGCGATTCCCTTGTCTCTTGCGAACACAGGGAACTCTGTGCATCCAAATCTACAGGCTAAGGACGCGTCTGCATATGTTTTGGTGAACAATCGAGTGTGCGTGTTCTGACAGCTGCCTCTATGCAGACGTCTCCACAGAGCCACTTCTGAATGCCCCGCAGCCCAGGACTGAATGGATACACTAACAAGTGCACCGGTGTGAGCAACCACATATGCAGAAGGACGTCTTTCATCTCACAGAAGCGCGAACGTCTTGGCGTTCAAGCACATGGCAGAAACAAGGTGTGAACAGATGAGCTGCTGCTATTTTCTCCGTTCGGCATGCTTCGTTGTAGCTCTCTTGCCGGTCGCCGGCTTAGCGGCTTGCTTTGCGCGACTAGCTCTGGGGAGAGAAGGAGATAGCGCCGGAAACCTCGCCTTTTGCCTTCTTCGGCGCTGGAACCTGGTTGCTGCGCCTTCTCTTTGTCCATGTGCACACACACGATTCCTCAGCGAAAACCATGCAGAAACCTTTCCACGAGCACCCAGGGATGTGCACCCAGCACCACGTGCACGCACACGCAGCTAGAGAAAAGCACCTACCTTTTCACACACTGATGCCTAAGCAAACGCGTGGCCACACACACGCACACATCCGCAAGCGCGCCTACTCCCATCTATTGAGGGAAAGACGGACGAGCTCTTTGGTTGCTCTTCACAGGCTTGTCCCTGATCTATAGCTGAGGGCAAACACTTGTGTGCTTGTGGGAGAGCCTGTGTCTTTCCTGGAAGCGTTTGGGAGTTTTGCTCAGACGCGTGTTTCCTCAAGTTCAAGAATCAAGATCTAGGATACCTGCAGACAGGTGCCTGTTTGTGTGGAGACAGTCTGTTTGAAACTGTGTTCCTCAGCGCCCGCTCTTTCTCCCCGTCGCTCCACACGCCTGGGAGTCCCTTTCTTTCTCTCCACAAGCACGTGTGTTGACTTCGTCGCACATGTGCATCTGCACAAGCGTTGAGCTCAGCAGAGCGTGTCTCTTGACACTTGATGTGCGTTGGCTGTGTCTGCCTGCTCCAGTGAAGAGAGAAACGGGAAATCATCTTGGTAGAGGCAACAAAGCAAAAGCGAGGCAGGATTGACATCTGCTCAACAGAGATGGATTCCCTGCGCTGACACAGTTCACAGTTACACGAGAAGCAATCTGAGCGGTCCGTCGACCGGAGACGTGTTTCCCAAGAGGTCGTTTAGCGAGTGAACAGCAGTGTGCGCGACTTTCAGGAGTGTGCCTGGAAAGTGCCAGAATCACCAGGAGCATCTGTGCAAAAGCTGCTGCCTCTGTGACCGCATTGAGGCACGTTCGCGTGTCTGCGAGTATATAGACGGCTCTTTCGCGTTCACTCCGAGGGAAACGGTCCGCTATTGCTTCTGTGCGCACAGACGCGATTCCCTTGTCTCTTGCGAACACAGGGAACTCTGTGCATCCAAATCTACAGGCTAAGGACGCGTCTGCATATGTTTTGGTGAACAATCGAGTGTGCGTGTTCTGACAGCTGCCTCTATGCAGACGTCTCCACAGAGCCACTTCTGAATGCCCCGCAGCCCAGGACTGAATGGATACACTAACAAGTGCACCGGTGTGAGCAACCACATATGCAGAAGGACGTCTTTCATCTCACAGAAGCGCGAACGTCTTGGCGTTCAAGCACATGGCAGAAACAAGGTGTGAACAGATGAGCTGCTGCTATTTTCTCCGTTCGGCATGCTTCGTTGTAGCTCTCTTGCCGGTCGCCGGCTTAGCGGCTTGCTTTGCGCGACTAGCTCTGGGGAGAGAAGGAGATAGCGCCGGAAACCTCGCCTTTTGCCTTCTTCGGCGCTGGAACCTGGTTGCTGCGCCTTCTCTTTGTCCATGTGCACACACACGATTCCTCAGCGAAAACCATGCAGAAACCTTTCCACGAGCACCCAGGGATGTGCACCCAGCACCACGTGCACGCACACGCAGCTAGAGAAAAGCACCTACCTTTTCACACACTGATGCCTAAGCAAACGCGTGGCCACACACACGCACACATCCGCAAGCGCGCCTACTCCCATCTATTGAGGGAAAGACGGACGAGCTCTTTGGTTGCTCTTCACAGGCTTGTCCCTGATCTATAGCTGAGGGCAAACACTTGTGTGCTTGTGGGAGAGCCTGTGTCTTTCCTGGAAGCGTTTGGGAGTTTTGCTCAGACGCGTGTTTCCTCAAGTTCAAGAATCAAGATCTAGGATACCTGCAGACAGGTGCCTGTTTGTGTGGAGACAGTCTGTTTGAAACTGTGTTCCTCAGCGCCCGCTCTTTCTCCCCGTCGCTCCACACGCCTGGGAGTCCCTTTCTTTCTCTCCACAAGCACGTGTGTTGACTTCGTCGCACATGTGCATCTGCACAAGCGTTGAGCTCAGCAGAGCGTGTCTCTTGACACTTGATGTGCGTTGGCTGTGTCTGCGTGCTCCAGTGAAGAGAGAAACGGGAAATCATCTTGGTAGAGGCAACAAAGCAAAAGCGAGGCAGGATTGACATCTGCTCAACAGAGACGGATTCCCTGCGCTGACACAGTTCACAGTTACACGAGAAGCAATCTGAGCGGTCCGTCGACCGGAGACGTGTTTCCCAAGAGGTCGTTTAGCGAGTGAACAGCAGTGTGCGCGACTTTCAGGAGTGTGCCTGGAAAGTGCCAGAATCACCAGGAGCATCTGTGCAAAAGCTGCTGCCTCTGTGACCGCATTGAGGCACGTTCGCGTGTCTGCGAGTATATAGACGGCTCTTTCGCGTTCACTCCGAGGGAAACGGTCCGCTATTGCTTCTGTGCGCACAGACGCGATTCCCTTGTCTCTTGCGAACACAGGGAACTCTGTGCATCCAAATCTACAGGCTAAGGACGCGTCTGCATATGTTTTGGTGAACAATCGAGTGTGCGTGTTCTGACAGCTGCCTCTATGCAGACGTCTCCACAGAGCCACTTCTGAATGCCCCGCAGCCCAGGACTGAATGGATACACTAACAAGTGCACCGGTGTGAGCAACCACATATGCAGAAGGACGTCTTTCATCTCACAGAAGCGCGAACGTCTTGGCGTTCAAGCACATGGCAGAAACAAGGTGTGAACAGATGAGCTGCTGCTATTTTCTCCGTTCGGCATGCTTCGTTGTAGCTCTCTTGCCGGTCGCCGGCTTAGCGGCTTGCTTTGCGCGACTAGCTCTGGGGAGAGAAGGAGATAGCGCCGGAAACCTCGCCTTTTGCCTTCTTCGGCGCTGGAACCTGGTTGCTGCGCCTTCTCTTTGTCCATGTGCACACACACGATTCCTCAGCGAAAACCATGCAGAAACCTTTCCACGAGCACCCAGGGATGTGCACCCAGCACCACGTGCACGCACACGCAGCTAGAGAAAAGCACCTACCTTTTCACACACTGATGCCTAAGCAAACGCGTGGCCACACACACGCACACATCCGCAAGCGCGCCTACTCCCATCTATTGAGGGAAAGACGGACGAGCAACGTCCTGACAGGCTTGAGGGGAAAAACGTCCGTTGACGGTTGGCGTACTGCACGCCCGCCTACGGGGCTGCAGGGGAATCCACATTTGGAAGGTACCTGAAGATGTGTGCCTGTTCTTGGAGCTCCGCTAGTAGGGTAGCAAAGACACTCGTAGGCAGTACTGAATGCTGCTCCGTGCTACTTCTCCTCCGCTGGCAAATGCTTCACAGTCGCCCTAGGAAAGACGTTTAACAATCGATCTCCAAGAGGAACGAAACACATGATGCCATAAGGCGAAAGAATAGCAGGGCATCTCTTCACAGGCTTGTCCCTGATCTATAGCTGAGGGCAAACACTTGTGTGCTTGTGGGAGAGCCTGTGTCTTTCCTGGAAGCGTTTGGGAGTTTTGCTCAGACGCGTGTTTCCTCAAGTTCAAGAATCAAGATCTAGGATACCTGCAGACAGGTGCCTGTTTGTGTGGAGACAGTCTGTTTGAAACTGTGTTCCTCAGCGCCCGCTCTTTCTCCCCGTCGCTCCACACGCCTGGGAGTCCCTTTCTTTCTCTCCACAAGCACGTGTGTTGACTTCGTCGCACATGTGCATCTGCACAAGCGTTGAGCTCAGCAGAGCGTGTCTCTTGACACTTGATGTGCGTTGGCTGTGTCTGCGTGCTCCAGTGAAGAGAGAAACGGGAAATCATCTTGGTAGAGGCAACAAAGCAAAAGCGAGGCAGGATTGACATCTGCTCAACAGAGACGGATTCCCTGCGCTGACACAGTTCACAGTTACACGAGAAGCAATCTGAGCGGTCCGTCGACCGGAGACGTGTTTCCCAAGAGGTCGTTTAGCGAGTGAACAGCAGTGTGCGCGACTTTCAGGAGTGTGCCTGGAAAGTGCCAGAATCACCAGGAGCATCTGTGCAAAAGCTGCTGCCTCTGTGACCGCATTGAGGCACGTTCGCGTGTCTGCGAGTATATAGACGGCTCTTTCGCGTTCACTCCGAGGGAAACGGTCCGCTATTGCTTCTGTGCGCACAGACGCGATTCCCTTGTCTCTTGCGAACACAGGGAACTCTGTGCATCCAAATCTACAGGCTAAGGACGCGTCTGCATATGTTTTGGTGAACAATCGAGTGTGCGTGTTCTGACAGCTGCCTCTATGCAGACGTCTCCACAGAGCCACTTCTGAATGCCCCGCAGCCCAGGACTGAATGGATACACTAACAAGTGCACCGGTGTGAGCAACCACATATGCAGAAGGACGTCTTTCATCTCACAGAAGCGCGAACGTCTTGGCGTTCAAGCACATGGCAGAAACAAGGTGTGAACAGATGAGCTGCTGCTATTTTCTCCGTTCGGCATGCTTCGTTGTAGCTCTCTTGCCGGTCGCCGGCTTAGCGGCTTGCTTTGCGCGACTAGCTCTGGGGAGAGAAGGAGATAGCGCCGGAAACCTCGCCTTTTGCCTTCTTCGGCGCTGGAACCTGGTTGCTGCGCCTTCTCTTTGTCCATGTGCACACACACGATTCCTCAGCGAAAACCATGCAGAAACCTTTCCACGAGCACCCAGGGATGTGCACCCAGCACCACGTGCACGCACACGCAGCTAGAGAAAAGCACCTACCTTTTCACACACTGATGCCTAAGCAAACGCGTGGCCACACACACGCACACATCCGCAAGCGCGCCTACTCCCATCTATTGAGGGAAAGACGGACGAGCTCTTTGGTTGCTCTTCACAGGCTTGTCCCTGATCTATAGCTGAGGGCAAACACTTGTGTGCTTGTGGGAGAGCCTGTGTCTTTCCTGGAAGCGTTTGGGAGTTTTGCTCAGACGCGTGTTTCCTCAAGTTCAAGAATCAAGATCTAGGATACCTGCAGACAGGTGCCTGTTTGTGTGGAGACAGTCTGTTTGAAACTGTGTTCCTCAGCGCCCGCTCTTTCTCCCCGTCGCTCCACACGCCTGGGAGTCCCTTTCTTTCTCTCCACAAGCACGTGTGTTGACTTCGTCGCACATGTGCATCTGCACAAGCGTTGAGCTCAGCAGAGCGTGTCTCTTGACACTTGATGTGCGTTGGCTGTGTCTGCCTGCTCCAGTGAAGAGAGAAACGGGAAATCATCTTGGTAGAGGCAACAAAGCAAAAGCGAGGCAGGATTGACATCTGCTCAACAGAGACGGATTCCCTGCGCTGACACAGTTCACAGTTACACGAGAAGCAATCTGAGCGGTCTGTCGACCGGAGACGTGTTTCCCAAGAGGTCGTTTAGCGAGTGAACAGCAGTGTGCGCGACTTTCAGGAGTGTGCCTGGAAAGTGCCAGAATCACCAGGAGCATCTGTGCAAAAGCTGCTGCCTCTGTGACCGCATTGAGGCACGTTCGCGTGTCTGCGAGTATATAGACGGCTCTTTCGCGTTCACTCCGAGGGAAACGGTCCGCTATTGCTTCTGTGCGCACAGACGCGATTCCCTTGTCTCTTGCGAACACAGGGAACTCTGTGCATCCAAATCTACAGGCTAAGGACGCGTCTGCATATGTTTTGGTGAACAATCGAGTGTGCGTGTTCTGACAGCTGCCTCTATGCAGACGTCTCCACAGAGCCACTTCTGAATGCCCCGCAGCCCAGGACTGAATGGATACACTAACAAGTGCACCGGTGTGAGCAACCACATATGCAGAAGGACGTCTTTCATCTCACAGAAGCGCGAACGTCTTGGCGTTCAAGCACATGGCAGAAACAAGGTGTGAACAGATGAGCTGCTGCTATTTTCTCCGTTCGGCATGCTTCGTTGTAGCTCTCTTGCCGGTCGCCGGCTTAGCGGCTTGCTTTGCGCGACTAGCTCTGGGGAGAGAAGGAGATAGCGCCGGAAACCTCGCCTTTTGCCTTCTTCGGCGCTGGAACCTGGTTGCTGCGCCTTCTCTTTGTCCATGTGCACACACACGATTCCTCAGCGAAAACCATGCAGAAACCTTTCCACGAGCACCCAGGGATGTGCACCCAGCACCACGTGCACGCACACGCAGCTAGAGAAAAGCACCTACCTTTTCACACACTGATGCCTAAGCAAACGCGTGGCCACACACACGCACACATCCGCAAGCGCGCCTACTCCCATCTATTGAGGGAAAGACGGACGAGCAACGTCCTGACAGGCTTGAGGGGAAAAACGTCCGTTGACGGTTGGCGTACTGCACGCCCGCCTACGGGGCTGCAGGGGAATCCACATTTGGAAGGTACCTGAAGATGTGTGCCTGTTCTTGGAGCTCCGCTAGTAGGGTAGCAAAGACACTCGTAGGCAGTACTGAATGCTGCTCCGTGCTACTTCTCCTCCGCTGGCAAATGCTTCACAGTCGCCCTAGGAAAGACGTTTAACAATCGATCTCCAAGAGGAACGAAACACATGATGCCATAAGGCGAAAGAATAGCAGGGCATCTCTTCACAGGCTTGTCCCTGATCTATAGCTGAGGGCAAACACTTGTGTGCTTGTGGGAGAGCCTGTGTCTTTCCTGGAAGCGTTTGGGAGTTTTGCTCAGACGCGTGTTTCCTCAAGTTCAAGAATCAAGATCTAGGACACCTGCAGACAGGTGCCTGTTTGTGTGGAGACAGTCTGTTTGAAACTGTGTTCCTCAGCGCCCGCTCTTTCTCCCCGTCGCTCCACACGCCTGGGAGTCCCTTTCTTTCTCTCCACAAGCACGTGTGTTGACTTCGTCGCACATGTGCATCTGCACAAGCGTTGAGCTCAGCAGAGCGTGTCTCTTGACACTTGATGTGCGTTGGCTGTGTCTGCGTGCTCCAGTGAAGAGAGAAACGGGAAATCATCTTGGTAGAGGCAACAAAGAAAAAGCGAGGCAGGATTGACATCTGCTCAACAGAGACGGATTCCCTGCGCTGACACAGTTCACAGTTACACGAGAAGCAATCTGAGCGGTCCGTCGACCGGAGACGTGTTTCCCAAGAGGTCGTTTAGCGAGTGAACAGCAGTGTGCGCGACTTTCAGGAGTGTGCCTGGAAAGTGCCAGAATCACCAGGAGCATCTGTGCAAAAGCTGCTGCCTCTGTGACCGCATTGAGGCACGTTCGCGTGTCTGCGAGTATATAGACGGCTCTTTCGCGTTCACTCCGAGGGAAACGGTCCGCTATTGCTTCTGTGCGCACAGACGCGATTCCCTTGTCTCTTGCGAACACAGGGAACTCTGTGCATCCAAATCTACAGGCTAAGGACGCGTCTGCATATGTTTTGGTGAACAATCGAGTGTGCGTGTTCTGACAGCTGCCTCTATGCAGACGTCTCCACAGAGCCACTTCTGAATGCCCCGCAGCCCAGGACTGAATGGATACACTAACAAGTGCACCGGTGTGAGCAACCACATATGCAGAAGGACGTCTTTCATCTCACAGAAGCGCGAACGTCTTGGCGTTCAAGCACATGGCAGAAACAAGGTGTGAACAGATGAGCTGCTGCTATTTTCTCCGTTCGGCATGCTTCGTTGTAGCTCTCTTGCCGGTCGCCGGCTTAGCGGCTTGCTTTGCGCGACTAGCTCTGGGGAGAGAAGGAGATAGCGCCGGAAACCTCGCCTTTTGCCTTCTTCGGCGCTGGAACCTGGTTGCTGCGCCTTCTCTTTGTCCATGTGCACACACACGATTCCTCAGCGAAAACCATGCAGAAACCTTTCCACGAGCACCCAGGGATGTGCACCCAGCACCACGTGCACGCACACGCAGCTAGAGAAAAGCACCTACCTTTTCACACACTGATGCCTAAGCAAACGCGTGGCCACACACACGCACACATCCGCAAGCGCGCCTACTCCCATCTATTGAGGGAAAGACGGACGAGCTCTTTGGTTGCTCTTCACAGGCTTGTCCCTGATCTATAGCTGAGGGCAAACACTTGTGTGCTTGTGGGAGAGCCTGTGTCTTTCCTGGAAGCGTTTGGGAGTTTTGCTCAGACGCGTGTTTCCTCAAGTTCAAGAATCAAGATCTAGGATACCTGCAGACAGGTGCCTGTTTGTGTGGAGACAGTCTGTTTGAAACTGTGTTCCTCAGCGCCCGCTCTTTCTCCCCGTCGCTCCACACGCCTGGGAGTCCCTTTCTTTCTCTCCACAAGCACGTGTGTTGACTTCGTCGCACATGTGCATCTGCACAAGCGTTGAGCTCAGCAGAGCGTGTCTCTTGACACTTGATGTGCGTTGGCTGTGTCTGCCTGCTCCAGTGAAGAGAGAAACGGGAAATCATCTTGGTAGAGGCAACAAAGCAAAAGCGAGGCAGGATTGACATCTGCTCAACAGAGACGGATTCCCTGCGCTGACACAGTTCACAGTTACACGAGAAGCAATCTGAGCGGTCCGTCGACCGGAGACGTGTTTCCCAAGAGGTCGTTTAGCGAGTGAACAGCAGTGTGCGCGACTTTCAGGAGTGTGCCTGGAAAGTGCCAGAATCACCAGGAGCATCTGTGCAAAAGCTGCTGCCTCTGTGACCGCATTGAGGCACGTTCGCGTGTCTGCAAGTATATAAACGGCTCTTTCGCGTTCACTCCGAGGGAAACGGTCCGCTATTGCTTCTGTGCGCACAGACGCGATTCCCTTGTCTCTTGCGAACACAGGGAACTCTGTGCATCCAAATCTACAGGCTAAGGACGCGTCTGCATATGTTTTGGTGAACAATCGAGTGTGCGTGTTCTGACAGCTGCCTCTATGCAGACGTCTCCACAGAGCCACTTCTGAATGCCCCGCAGCCCAGGACTGAATGGATACACTAACAAGTGCACCGGTGTGAGCAACCACATATGCAGAAGGACGTCTTTCATCTCACAGAAGCGCGAACGTCTTGGCGTTCAAGCACATGGCAGAAACAAGGTGTGAACAGATGAGCTGCTGCTATTTTCTCCGTTCGGCATGCTTCGTTGTAGCTCTCTTGCCGGTCGCCGGCTTAGCGGCTTGCTTTGCGCGACTAGCTCTGGGGAGAGAAGGAGATAGCGCCGGAAACCTCGCCTTTTGCCTTCTTCGGCGCTGGAACCTGGTTGCTGCGCCTTCTCTTTGTCCATGTGCACACACACGATTCCTCAGCGAAAACCATGCAGAAACCTTTCCACGAGCACCCAGGGATGTGCACCCAGCACCACGTGCACGCACACGCAGCTAGAGAAAAGCACCTACCTTTTCACACACTGATGCCTAAGCAAACGCGTGGCCACACACACGCACACATCCGCAAGCGCGCCTACTCCCATCTATTGAGGGAAAGACGGACGAGCAACGTCCTGACAGGCTTGAGGGGAAAAACGTCCGTTGACGGTTGGCGTACTGCACGCCCGCCTACGGGGCTGCAGGGGAATCCACATTTGGAAGGTACCTGAAGATGTGTGCCTGTTCTTGGAGCTCCGCTAGTAGGGTAGCAAAGACACTCGTAGGCAGTACTGAATGCTGCTCCGTGCTACTTCTCCTCCGCTGGCAAATGCTTCAGTGTCGCCCGAGGAAAGACGTTTAACAATCGATCTCCAAGAGGAACGAAACACATGATGCCATAAGGCGAAAGAATAGCAGGGCATCTCTTCACAGGCTTGTCCCTGATCTATAGCTGAGGGCAAACACTTGTGTGCTTGTGGGAGAGCCTGTGTCTTTCCTGGAAGCGTTTGGGAGTTTTGCTCAGACGCGTGTTTCCTCAAGTTCAAGAATCAAGATCTAGGATACCTGCAGACAGGTGCCTGTTTGTGTGGAGACAGTCTGTTTGAAACTGTGTTCCTCAGCGCCCGCTCTTTCTCCCCGTCGCTCCACACGCCTGGGAGTCCCTTTCTTTCTCTCCACAAGCACGTGTGTTGACTTCGTCGCACATGTGCATCTGCACAAGCGTTGAGCTCAGCAGAGCGTGTCTCTTGACACTTGATGTGCGTTGGCTGTGTCTGCCTGCTCCAGTGAAGAGAGAAACGGGAAATCATCTTGGTAGAGGCAACAAAGCAAAAGCGAGGCAGGATTGACATCTGCTCAACAGAGACGGATTCCCTGCGCTGACACAGTTCACAGTTACACGAGAAGCAATCTGAGCGGTCCGTCGACCGGAGACGTGTTTCCCAAGAGGTCGTTTAGCGAGTGAACAGCAGTGTGCGCGACTTTCAGGAGTGTGCCTGGAAAGTGCCAGAATCACCAGGAGCATCTGTGCAAAAGCTGCTGCCTCTGTGACCGCATTGAGGCACGTTCGCGTGTCTGCGAGTATATAGACGGCTCTTTCGCGTTCACTCCGAGGGAAACGGTCCGCTATTGCTTCTGTGCGCACAGACGCGATTCCCTTGTCTCTTGCGAACACAGGGAACTCTGTGCATCCAAATCTACAGGCTAAGGACGCGTCTGCATATGTTTTGGTGAACAATCGAGTGTGCGTGTTCTGACAGCTGCCTCTATGCAGACGTCTCCACAGAGCCATTTCTGAATGCCCCGCAGCCCAGGACTGAATGGATACACTAACAAGTGCACCGGTGTGAGCAACCACATATGCAGAAGGACGTCTTTCATCTCACAGAAGCGCGAACGTCTTGGCGTTCAAGCACATGGCAGAAACAAGGTGTGAACAGATGAGCTGCTGCTATTTTCTCCGTTCGGCATGCTTCGTTGTAGCTCTCTTGCCGGTCGCCGGCTTAGCGGCTTGCTTTGCGCGACTAGCTCTGGGGAGAGAAGGAGATAGCGCCGGAAACCTCGCCTTTTGCCTTCTTCGGCGCTGGAACCTGGTTGCTGCGCCTTCTCTTTGTCCATGTGCACACACACGATTCCTCAGCGAAAACCATGCAGAAACCTTTCCACGAGCACCCAGGGATGTGCACCCAGCACCACGTGCACGCACACGCAGCTAGAGAAAAGCACCTACCTTTTCACACACTGATGCCTAAGCAAACGCGTGGCCACACACACGCACACATCCGCAAGCGCGCCTACTCCCATCTATTGAGGGAAAGACGGACGAGCTCTTTGGTTGCTCTTCACAGGCTTGTCCCTGATCTATAGCTGAGGGCAAACACTTGTGTGCTTGTGGGAGAGCCTGTGTCTTTCCTGGAAGCGTTTGGGAGTTTTGCTCAGACGCGTGTTTCCTCAAGTTCAAGAATCAAGATCTAGGATACCTGCAGACAGGTGCCTGTTTGTGTGGAGACAGTCTGTTTGAAACTGTGTTCCTCAGCGCCCGCTCTTTCTCCCCGTCGCTCCACACGCCTGGGAGTCCCTTTCTTTCTCTCCACAAGCACGTGTGTTGACTTCGTCGCACATGTGCATCTGCACAAGCGTTGAGCTCAGCAGAGCGTGTCTCTTGACACTTGATGTGCGTTGGCTGTGTCTGCCTGCTCCAGTGAAGAGAGAAACGGGAAATCATCTTGGTAGAGGCAACAAAGCAAAAGCGAGGCAGGATTGACATCTGCTCAACAGAGACGGATTCCCTGCGCTGACACAGTTCACAGTTACACGAGAAGCAATCTGAGCGGTCCGTCGACCGGAGACGTGTTTCCCAAGAGGTCGTTTAGCGAGTGAACAGCAGTGTGCGCGACTTTCAGGAGTGTGCCTGGAAAGTGCCAGAATCACCAGGAGCATCTGTGCAAAAGCTGCTGCCTCTGTGACCGCATTGAGGCACGTTCGCGTGTCTGCGAGTATATAGACGGCTCTTTCGCGTTCACTCCGAGGGAAACGGTCCGCTATTGCTTCTGTGCGTACAGACGCGATTCCCTTGTCTCTTGCGAACACAGGGAACTCTGTGCATCCAAATCTACAGGCTAAGGACGCGTCTGCATATGTTTTGGTGAACAATCGAGTGTGCGTGTTCTGACAGCTGCCTCTATGCAGACGTCTCCACAGAGCCACTTCTGAATGCCCCGCAGCCCAGGACTGAATGGATACACTAACAAGTGCACCGGTGTGAGCAACCACATATGCAGAAGGACGTCTTTCATCTCACAGAAGCGCGAACGTCTTGGCGTTCAAGCACATGGCAGAAACAAGGTGTGAACAGATGAGCTGCTGCTATTTTCTCCGTTCGGCATGCTTCGTTGTAGCTCTCTTGCCGGTCGCCGGCTTAGCGGCTTGCTTTGCGCGACTAGCTCTGGGGAGAGAAGGAGATAGCGCCGGAAACCTCGCCTTTTGCCTTCTTCGGCGCTGGAACCTGGTTGCTGCGCCTTCTCTTTGTCCATGTGCACACACACGATTCCTCAGCGAAAACCATGCAGAAACCTTTCCACGAGCACCCAGGGATGTGCACCCAGCACCACGTGCACGCACACGCAGCTAGAGAAAAGCACCTACCTTTTCACACACTGATGCCTAAGCAAACGCGTGGCCACACACACGCACACATCCGCAAGCGCGCCTACTCCCATCTATTGAGGGAAAGACGGACGAGCTCTTTGGTTGCTCTTCACAGGCTTGTCCCTGATCTATAGCTGAGGGCAAACACTTGTGTGCTTGTGGGAGAGCCTGTGTCTTTCCTGGAAGCGTTTGGGAGTTTTGCTCAGACGCGTGTTTCCTCAAGTTCAAGAATCAAGATCTAGGATACCTGCAGACAGGTGCCTGTTTGTGTGGAGACAGTCTGTTTGAAACTGTGTTCCTCAGCGCCCGCTCTTTCTCCCCGTCGCTCCACACGCCTGGGAGTCCCTTTCTTTCTCTCCACAAGCACGTGTGTTGACTTCGTCGCACATGTGCATCTGCACAAGCGTTGAGCTCAGCAGAGCGTGTCTCTTGACACTTGATGTGCGTTGGCTGTGTCTGCCTGCTCCAGTGAAGAGAGAAACGGGAAATCATCTTGGTAGAGGCAACAAAGCAAAAGCGAGGCAGGATTGACATCTGCTCAACAGAGACGGATTCCCTGCGCTGACACAGTTCACAGTTACACGAGAAGCAATCTGAGCGGTCCGTCGACCGGAGACGTGTTTCCCAAGAGGTCGTTTAGTGAGTGAACAGCAGTGTGCGCGACTTTCAGGAGTGTGCCTGGAAAGTGCCAGAATCACCAGGAGCATCTGTGCAAAAGCTGCTGCCTCTGTGACCGCATTGAGGCACGTTCGCGTGTCTGCGAGTATATAGACGGCTCTTTCGCGTTCACTCCGAGGGAAACGGTCCGCTATTGCTTCTGTGCGCACAGACGCGATTCCCTTGTCTCTTGCGAACACAGGGAACTCTGTGCATCCAAATCTACAGGCTAAGGACGCGTCTGCATATGTTTTGGTGAACAATCGAGTGTGCGTGTTCTGACAGCTGCCTCTATGCAGACGTCTCCACAGAGCCACTTCTGAATGCCCCGCAGCCCAGGACTGAATGGATACACTAACAAGTGCACCGGTGTGAGCAACCACATATGCAGAAGGACGTCTTTCATCTCACAGAAGCGCGAACGTCTTGGCGTTCAAGCACATGGCAGAAACAAGGTGTGAACAGATGAGCTGCTGCTATTTTCTCCGTTCGGCATGCTTCGTTGTAGCTCTCTTGCCGGTCGCCGGCTTAGCGGCTTGCTTTGCGCGACTAGCTCTGGGGAGAGAAGGAGATAGCGCCGGAAACCTCGCCTTTTGCCTTCTTCGGCGCTGGAACCTGGTTGCTGCGCCTTCTCTTTGTCCATGTGCACACACACGATTCCTCAGCGAAAACCATGCAGAAACCTTTCCACGAGCACCCAGGGATGTGCACCCAGCACCACGTGCACGCACACGCAGCTAGAGAAAAGCACCTACCTTTTCACACACTGATGCCTAAGCAAACGCGTGGCCACACACACGCACACATCCGCAAGCGCGCCTACTCCCATCTATTGAGGGAAAGACGGACGAGCTCTTTGGTTGCTCTTCACAGGCTTGTCCCTGATCTATAGCTGAGGGCAAACACTTGTGTGCTTGTGGGAGAGCCTGTGTCTTTCCTGGAAGCGTTTGGGAGTTTTGCTCAGACGCGTGTTTCCTCAAGTTCAAGAATCAAGATCTAGGATACCTGCAGACAGGTGCCTGTTTGTGTGGAGACAGTCTGTTTGAAACTGTGTTCCTCAGCGCCCGCTCTTTCTCCCCGTCGCTCCACACGCCTGGGAGTCCCTTTCTTTCTCTCCACAAGCACGTGTGTTGACTTCGTCGCACATGTGCATCTGCACAAGCGTTGAGCTCAGCAGAGCGTGTCTCTTGACACTTGATGTGCGTTGGCTGTGTCTGCCTGCTCCAGTGAAGAGAGAAACGGGAAATCATCTTGGTAGAGGCAACAAAGCA
Source organism: Patagioenas fasciata (assembly GCF_037038585.1). Classification (NCBI taxonomy): domain Eukaryota; kingdom Metazoa; phylum Chordata; class Aves; order Columbiformes; family Columbidae; genus Patagioenas; species Patagioenas fasciata. The sequence continues at coordinate 606,787 of NW_027288655.1, read as the reverse complement.
AAAGCGAGGCAGGATTGACATCTGCTCAACAGAGACGGATTCCCTGCGCTGACACAGTTCACAGTTACACGAGAAGCAATCTGAGCGGTCCGTCGACCGGAGACGTGTTTCCCAAGAGGTCGTTTAGCGAGTGAACAGCAGTGTGCGCGACTTTCAGGAGTGTGCCTGGAAAGTGCCAGAATCACCAGGAGCATCTGTGCAAAAGCTGCTGCCTCTGTGACCGCATTGAGGCACGTTCGCGTGTCTGCGAGTATATAGACGGCTCTTTCGCGTTCACTCCGAGGGAAACGGTCCGCTATTGCTTCTGTGCGCACAGACGCGATTCCCTTGTCTCTTGCGAACACAGGGAACTCTGTGCATCCAAATCTACAGGCTAAGGACGCGTCTGCATATGTTTTGGTGAACAATCGAGTGTGCGTGTTCTGACAGCTGCCTCTATGCAGACGTCTCCACAGAGCCACTTCTGAATGCCCCGCAGCCCAGGACTGAATGGATACACTAACAAGTGCACCGGTGTGAGCAACCACATATGCAGAAGGACGTCTTTCATCTCACAGAAGCGCGAACGTCTTGGCGTTCAAGCACATGGCAGAAACAAGGTGTGAACAGATGAGCTGCTGCTATTTTCTCCGTTCGGCATGCTTCGTTGTAGCTCTCTTGCCGGTCGCCGGCTTAGCGGCTTGCTTTGCGCGACTAGCTCTGGGGAGAGAAGGAGATAGCGCCGGAAACCTCGCCTTTTGCCTTCTTCGGCGCTGGAACCTGGTTGCTGCGCCTTCTCTTTGTCCATGTGCACACACACGATTCCTCAGCGAAAACCATGCAGAAACCTTTCCACGAGCACCCAGGGATGTGCACCCAGCACCACGTGCACGCACACGCAGCTAGAGAAAAGCACCTACCTTTTCACACACTGATGCCTAAGCAAACGCGTGGCCACACACACGCACACATCCGCAAGCGCGCCTACTCCCATCTATTGAGAGAAAGACGGACGAGCTCTTTGGTTGCTCTTCACAGGCTTGTCCCTGATCTATAGCTGAGGGCAAACACTTGTGTGCTTGTGGGAGAGCCTGTGTCTTTCCTGGAAGCGTTTGGGAGTTTTGCTCAGACGCGTGTTTCCTCAAGTTCAAGAATCAAGATCTAGGATACCTGCAGACAGGTGCCTGTTTGTGTGGAGACAGTCTGTTTGAAACTGTGTTCCTCAGCGCCCGCTCTTTCTCCCCGTCGCTCCACACGCCTGGGAGTCCCTTTCTTTCTCTCCACAAGCACGTGTGTTGACTTCGTCGCACATGTGCATCTGCACAAGCGTTGAGCTCAGCAGAGCGTGTCTCTTGACACTTGATGTGCGTTGGCTGTGTCTGCCTGCTCCAGTGAAGAGAGAAACGGGAAATCATCTTGGTAGAGGCAACAAAGCAAAAGCGAGGCAGGATTGACATCTGCTCAACAGAGACGGATTCCCTGCGCTGACACAGTTCACAGTTACACGAGAAGCAATCTGAGCGGTCCGTCGACCGGAGACGTGTTTCCCAAGAGGTCATTTAGCGAGTGAACAGCAGTGTGCGCGACTTTCAGGAGTGTGCCTGGAAAGTGCCAGAATCACCAGGAGCATCTGTGCAAAAGCTGCTGCCTCTGTGACCGCATTGAGGCACGTTCGCGTGTCTGCGAGTATATAGACGGCTCTTTCGCGTCCACTCCGAGGGAAACGGTCCGCTATTGCTTCTGTGCGCACAGACGCGATTCCCTTGTCTCTTGCGAACACAGGGAACTCTGTGCATCCAAATCTACAG